>NC_083569.1:95351082-95655011 GCF_027579695.1 Neoarius graeffei
CAGCCCATACCAGTACCCCACCTCCACCTTGCTGGCGTCTGAGTCGGACTGGAGCTCTCTGCCCTTTGCTGATCCAGCCACGAGCCCATCCATCTGGCCCATCAAGACTCACTCTCATTTCATCTGTCCATAAGACCTTAGAAAAATCAGTCTTGTGATACTTCTTGGCCCAGTCTTGACGTTTCATCTTGTGTGTCTTGTTCAGTGGTGGTCGTTTTTCAGCCTTTGTTACCTTGGCCGTGTCCCTGAGTATTGCACACCTTCTGCTTTTTGACACTCCAGTGATGTTGCAGCTCTGAAATATGGCAAAACTGGTGGCGAGTGGCATCTTGGCAGCTTCACGCTTGACTTTCCTCAGTTCACGGGCAGTTAGTTTGCGCCTTTTTTTTTTCAACGCGCTTCTTGCGACCCTGTTGACTATTTTGAATGAAGCGCTTGATTGTTCGATGGTCACGCTTTAAAAGCTGGGCAATTTTAAGAGTGCTCCATCCCTTTGCAATATATGTCACTATTTTTGACTTTTCTGAGTCCGTCAAATCCCTCTTCTGACCCATTTTGCCAAAGGAAAGGAAGTTGCCTAATAATTTTGCACACCTGATATAGGGTGTTGATGTCATTAGACCACACCCCTTTTCATTACAGAGATGCACATCACCTGGTATGCTTAATTGGTAGGAGGCTTTCAAGCCTATGCAGCTTGGAGTAGGCCAACATGCATAGAGAGGGTAATGTGGTCAACATACTCATTTGCCTAATAATTCTGCACTCCCTGTATAAATAAATCTTATAAAAAAAAAGATAAATGTTGACAAAAAATGCTACTATGTTTGTTGTTGTTGTGAACGAGCGAGTTGCCAGAGGTCCATAACTGGGGTCTGTAACTGGGGTCCATATCATAGGATATGGACCCACTCGCCAGCCAATCAGAGCGCAGGATTTGGACCACGAAAAAATAAATACATATATTGCCCCTGAGTTAAGGATACAGTATACATGGTAAGACAGTGCACCACAGTTACACAGTGGCATTGTACAGCTTGACTGCAGCAGGTAAGAATGATTTCCTGTGTCTCTCAGTTGTGCAGCGTGGAAGAATCAGCTGTTTACTGAATGTGCTCCTGTGGCTGTTCAGCTCCTCATGTAGAGGGTGGGAAGGACAGTCTAAGATTGTCTTTATTTTGGACAGTGTCCTCTTCTCCAACACCACTGTCACATACTTGCCAACTTTTCAAAATTCTCATGGGGGAGAAAAGTGCGTTAACGACGTTTTCAATTGGACGAGGGTATGATGTGTGGTTGAAACGATAAAAACAGTGGATCCCAATTAAGAAGAAGAAACCTTTGTCACATGCACACTGAAAGTCATCCTCTGCATTTAACCTATCTGAAACAGTGAACACACACACCCAGAGCAGTGGGCAGCCACACCAGAGCACCCAGGGAGCAGTCAGGTACCTTGCTCAAGGGCACCTCAGCCTAAGGCTGTCCCACGTCAACCTAACTACATGTCTTTGAACTGTGAGGGAAACCAGAGCAAACCCACGCAGAGAACATGCAAACTCCACACAGAAAGGCCCTCGCTGGCCGCGAACCCGGAATCTTCTTGCTGTGAGGCAACCATGCTAACCACTACACCACCGTGGCGGCGCGGTGGTGTAGTTGCAAACCATTTGAAATTTATACAATTAAAAGAGTTTTTGAATTGTTGATATTGTTCTATCAGTTACTATAGGTTATGGGATTCATGTATCAGGCATGAGAGAGCTCAGAGTGAAAAATCTGAAATAATACTCGTCTTGAATTTTAATATAATAACAATGAAAGGGAAGTCTTAAATCAGATTTTGAGCTGAAAAATCTCATGCCTGAATATTGTATACATACAGAGACCCACAGAAAATAACACAAGTGATGCTTTAGAAGAATGTTTATAATTTCACTTGTAAACTTTCACTTAAAACTTTCAAACATAAATTCAAAATAGCACTAAGACACAATCACACTATTCAAATACACTCATCAAACAAATTTTCTGTCATGCAAAATTTCATGAAACACTTTAGAAGTTGTACAGTTTGTTTCTGAAATGGGATCATTTTTGGCATCATTTTTTCCACCACGGCTGATGCTAAAATTTCTGCAACTCAACTGCAAAAAGAAATTCTCAAGAGTTAAAAACATTTCAAGATGATAAATATAATCCGGGGCGGCACGGTGGTGTAGTGGTTAGCGCTGTCACCTCACAGCAAGAAGGTCCAGGTTCAAGCACACTGAAACGTGAGGGCCTTTCTGTGCGGAGTTTGCATGTTCTCCCCGTGTCCGTATGGGTTTCCTCCGGGTACTCTGGTTTCCCCCACAGTCCAAAGACATGCAGGTTAGGTTAACTGGTGACTCTAAATTGACCGTAGGTGTGAGTGTGAATGGTTGTCTGTGTCTATGTGTCAGCCCTGTGATGACCTGGTGACTCGTCCAGGGTGTACCCCGCCTTTCGCCCGTAGTCAGCTGGGATAGGCTCCAGCTTGCCTGTGACCCTGTAGAACAGGATAAAGCGGCTAGAGATAATGAGATGAGATGAGATTTTTGCCGTTTGGTCTTGGGTTTAGTGGCCATGATGAATGAATGCTTGAAAAAATGTCGGACAGCCTCAGTGAATCCTACATTACGGAAGTGACTGTTGTTCTGTTCGTTGATTGGTTAAAAATCAGTTGCCGTCAGCAGTGTTTCTCATGCAATTCTGATTGGACATAAGCGGGAGTATTTTTAACTTGGCAGTAGGGATTTCCCAAAACCGGGAGATTATCCAGTTTTTAACAAATACGATCGGGAGGCAGAGGCTAAAATCGGGAGCCTCCCGGCGAAATTGGGATGGTTGGCAAGTATGGGACAGTCTAAGATTGTCCAAAATAAAAACAGTGTCCTCTTCTCCAACACCACTGTCAGAGAGTCCAGTTCCACACCTACAATATGGCCGGCCTTCCTGATGATCTTATTGAGTCTGTTAGTGTCCTTCACCTTCAAGCTGCTGCCCCAGCAGATGACAGCGTACAGGATGGCACTGGCCACCACAGACTCATAGAACATCCGCAGCATCGTTCAGCAGATGTTGAAGGACCTCAGCCATCTCAGAAAATAGAGACGGCTCTGGCCCTTTTTGGATACGGTGTCCATGTTTTTGGACCAGTCCAGTTTATTTTCCAAGTACGACCCCCAGGTACTTATATTCCTCCACCACGTCCACACTGACCCCTTGGATGTTAACAGGGCTCACCGGAGCCCTAATTCTCTTCAGATTGACCACCAGTTCTTTTGTCTTCATCACGTTGAGCTGTAGGTGGTTCTTCCTGCTCCACGTGACAAAGTTGTCCACCACCATCCTGTACTCACTCTCATCACCACCGGTAATACGTCCAACCACTGCAGAGTCATCAGAACATTTCTGGAGGTGGCAGGTGCAGTAGTTGAAATCAGTGGTGTAGAGAGTGAAAAGGAAAGGAGAAAGGACAGTCCCTTGCGGAGCCCTGGTGTTGCTGATCACTCTGTCCGACACACAGCAGTGCAAGCGCACCTACTGTGGTCTGCTTGCACAGTTTCTTTTGGTTTCAAAACATTTTGCTATAAATCCTAAAAGCACACTGTAGTTTACAGTAAGAAAAAGAATAATATTATACATGTGAGTTTGGAGAAATGTATCTTCTCGTGATAAAACTGAAATTGAAACACATCAAAGTGCATCATCTGTTGCATGTTTGTTTTCATTTGAATGGAAGCTCCACTCTTCGGCAGGACCTCATTTTATATTATTATTACTTAGTGTTCCGACTGATTCACAAATCACAACAAAGGAAGGAGGACAAGGGCAGAGATTGAAGATCTTAATTAATTTACTTAAAGAAAATAGAAATATTTACAAAATGAATGTATGGCGTGAGTAAGGTAATTAATCAGTAGTGTTAGACAGTGCAGGCATGTGATGATAGTGTAGCATGGAAACCCCCCCCCCCCACACACACACACACACGGTGACGTCTCTGTTCAAAAGGATCCAGCTGTTGGGGCTGGAGTCTAGCTGTGTTTACCTTTCTGGATTTTAATATTTGGAAGTGGTATACTTAAAGCCATTACACACAGCAAGTTATCGCTTCTCGGCCTTTTGGCTAAGATCAAGTGTAGTATCTGTTCTTATCAGTTTAATATCTGAGAACACAAGCTTCCCTGTATTTGTACAAGCAATTAATGTTTCTTTCATGCTCATCCACTTTTCCTTTCATCAATTGAACATTTGAGAGAATAATGGTTGGAAGTGGAACTTTTGTTTTCCTCTCTCTAAGTTTTTGTCGCATCCCTCTGTGCTTTCCTCTTTTCTTTTTGTGTCCATCATAAAAAAAAAAATCCTGGACTGATTCCAGTCACTTGAGCAGGAGCTGTGTTGCAGGAGGAAATCTTTGCTGGCACATACTGTACGTGTTCATCTCATGTTCTAGCTGGTTTCCTTCCTTGCAACATTGTTTGCAAACAAAATAAGATTTAGTAATAAAGCTAACCTCCATACACTTGTCAAAGAAAATCAAAGAATGTCAAATACTCTTAAAATGTACACAGTATATTTTTATTCATAATATATATGACCTGTTTTTTTTATTAAACATTACATTTTAATTTAATTGACATTTTAGTTCATAATTGTTCAATAATATGTTAATACATTGATTGGCATTTTTTTAGATTTAATAGTTAAGTAATTTAAGCAATAGAAAATTAATTTTAAGCTTGTATTTTTTAAGCATGATGCCTGAAATTTCCAGAAATAAACAACATTTTTTCCAAACAGCAGCAGCTCTTTTGTTGTGTTCTCCTCTTCATGATCAGACATGATTGAGGTTTAATTAGTGCTGATTGGCTTTATGTAAAATGTGCTCAATTTCAATGACTGACTGGAAGTCAATTACACTTGGATTTTTCCAAATTTTTGTTCATTTGTATCGAGTAGACATTTTATACAACAGGCCAAAATGGGACAGTGTAAAGTGCTTAATAATAATAATAATAATAATAATAATAATAATAATAATAATGCATTCAGCTTATTAATATTATTCAGCTTATAATGTTGCCGTTGCATGTACTTTAATACCCAGAATCCTTGTCAGCCATTCAGAAATGTGGGTATGTTTTGAAATGTGAAAAGTGCAAAGATTATCAGTTATGCCCAAGGCTTTAGGGAGGGTCTCTGGAGTCTGTGGAATACTGTGCTCTCACATTACTACAATACCCATAAGTCTGATCTCCCAAACAAACAGAAAAGCAGGAGTTTTAGATAACCAAATCACTTCATATACAAAAAGTGAAATAAAAGCTATATCAAATTACAATAGCTACCTGTAATAGTTTGAGTTGGGATCAAAAGCTTCCCTATACAACCTACACCATTCAATCTCACAGCTCCGTACATTTCAGGTTACTATACATTTCTTTCGGTGGCTCAATGAGGCCATCTACTTCTGTTTACATCAGAGGTCATTTTAAAACAAATGATTAAAAGACACGTTTATTTCTGCTGAAATTCGCTATATAAGCATTCCAAAGAGCCGAACATTGACACCAAGTTAACAGTTTCTGTAAATCGTCTGGAAGGTTCCAGAAATTGATGTAATGAATTTGAGAAGCTTCTGTTTGGCCAGTTGTCATAATTAGGGGTTACTGGGAATGCACAAGTTTGGTTTGCCCTTAGGAGCGTAATACAGTACAATGCAATCCAGTCCAATACAGAAAAAGTCTTGGGACCACATAGACACTGCCAGGGCCGTTTGACAGCTTTGGCTGGGCCCGGGACAAAATAATCTGAGTGGGCCCCCCCCAAATAATCTGAGTGCCCCCCACACACACATACTCACACTCCCAACCAGAGACACGAAAGTAGGAATTCCATCGCTCTTCTCCCAACCACGTTACATCATCTGCCCAGGGGGCTGAAATTCCATGTATTACGGATAAACCAAAATAATTGTTACGGGATGGAACTGGGCCTCAATGAGAACGGAGTTATGGCTTTCCCAAAATCTGAACATAGAAGCATCACCACTAGTGATGTGTACAGTGAGTTTTTCAGTGTATTTTTTTGTCTTGTTTTTCATAAACGTCCTTTCCGTACTCGATTTAGAATGTTACAAAAAAAATGACACCCTCCCAACCACGTAACATTAGCCTATCTGACCTGGGGGCTGACACATTTATTACGGATAAACCAAAAGGATTACAACGTTCCCTGGATATAGAACTGGACCGAGAAGATTTCAAAATCTTAACGTGTAAGCAACAACAATAAAACAGAGGTTGTTTTATTCATTTAGGGCTTATTAGGCTACTTTCATTAATTGTGCTTTTCATACAGGCCTATCATTTTTCACTTGAGCAAGGGAATTGTTTGAAGAGTATCCAGGTTAAGCGAAAGTTTAATGTTTTGCAACAGACTAACCTCAAAACACCCCATTTATAGCCCATTCGTTACATTAAACTCTATCTAGCTGGCAATTTCACATGCCGTCGTATCTACATGGGATGATTTCCAACAAAATAAGGTTTAATTAACAAGAGGCAGCGTTCCACGGGCTTTCAGCTAACCGGAGTCCAGCTCAGCGCAGCTCAGCAAGCGTGCCTAAAACATTTGGATATGATTGCGGGCCAATGTGCTATTCTTTGCTTCATTGAGATATATGCAACACAGTGTTATTAAACCGATATGTTTATGAAATAATTCAATGCCCTGTGCATTTCAGTGTTCACTCAGTGTACCCTGCTATCCCCTACTTTATAATTATGAATGGCGCGTCGCACGTGCTGGGGTTACATTACGGGGCTGGAAAAAAGTTATCTGTGTCTTACCTGGCTCAGCTGCCCCACTGCCTTCACCACCTGCTGCATCATCTGAATCTTTTCTAAGATATCTATGCAGTGAGCCCCTGAGGCTCTTGGCTTCTTCATCTCTTTTTCTCTTTTCTTTTCTTTGCTCCTGACTTGTGCATGTTGGCAAATGGGCTCGCACGCTTATTGTTGAAGCGTTATGATGGAATAGTGCCGTGTTATTTGGCGCCTTAATCAAAGACCAAACCATTTCTGCATTAGGGGTGGTAGGTGGGTGTGGCAGCGGGGGCGTGGTCAAGCGCCGGTCTGTGACAGGAGGGCGGAGTCGGGGAAGGTAAGTGGCAGAATCGCTACACCTGAGTGTAATTAACCTGTGTTTTGTGTGTGTTCTCCCCAGTAAACTGCGCCCTATTTAAGGAGGGAGAGTGAGAGCGGAGGGGAGCTTCCCGAGCGGAGACTACAGAGTGTGTGTGCGAGTCTCCGAGTGTTGCTTTTGAAGTGTCCGACTGAAAAGTATGGCAATAAAGCCTGATATTCACTCTGATCTCTGTCCTGCCGTTTTCTGTGCTCCACCCACACGTTATTTTCACTACAGTGGTGCCGAAACCCGGGAGAGGTGGAGCACCAGTCCTGCAGCCCCATGGAATCCTCCCCGTTCGTGGACTTGGTTCACGCCCTCGCCACGGCTCAGCAGAGCCAGCACCAGGCACTCATCACGCTCCGGAAGGAGCAGGAGCGCCGCTTCGAAGCCCTGGTGCTGGCTCAGCAGGAAGATCGAGAGGCGTTCCGGCGTCTCCTCGTGTCGGCGGGGTCCACCAGCGCCCCGGCTGCGGGCCCATCTCCCCTCACCTTGACCAAGATGGGCCCGCAGGACGACCCCGAGGCTTTCATCGCGTTGTTCGAGCAGGTCGCCGAAGCCTCGGGGTGGCCGATGGAGCAGCGCGCGGCATGCCTCCTCCCCCTCCTGATGGGAGAGGCGCAGCTGGCCGCACTACAGCTCCCTGCCGACAGCCGGCTGGCCTACGCCGACCTTCGCCGGGCTGTCCTCCAGTGCGTGAGGCGCACGCCGGAGCAGCAGCGCCAGCGCTTCCGCGCGCTGCGGATGGAGGAAGTCGGCAGCCCATTCGCGTTCGGCCAGCAGCTCCGGGATGCCTGCTGGCGGTGGCTGAGGGCCGAAGATCGCGACGCCGAGGGAATCATCGACCAGGTGGCACTGGAACAGTTCATCGCCCGCCTACCCACCGGAACCGCGGAGTGGGTCCAGTGCCACCGCCCGGCGTCACTGGATCAGGCCGTAGGACTGGCGGAGGATCATCTGGCGGCTGTCCCGGCGGCAGGACAACGGATGACATCGTCTTCTCTCTCGTCTTCTCTCTCTCTCTCTCTTCCCCCTCCTCCCGTGTCCTGTCCTCGCCCCATTCCCCCACCACGGAATGCCGGCCCGCCGCACCCGTGGTGCCCTCCCGTTTCTCCCTTCTGTGTCCGTCTCTCCCCCCCCTCAGGTGAGTGAGCCTCAGAACACAGTTGCAGAGGGGAGGCCCGGGCCGGTTTGCTGGCGCTGCGGGGAACCGGGCCACCTGCAGCAACAGTGTGCAGCGATGGAAGTGGGGGTGGTGGTGCGGATCCCCAACGCGCCAGAGGCTGCCCTCGATCAGGCCGGAGCGTATCGCATACCAGTAAGTGTACAAGGGGCGACATATCAGGCGTTGGTGGATTCAGGTTGCAATCAGACCTCGATCCGCCAAAGCCTGGTGCAAGACGAGGCATTGGGGGGAGCACAAAGGGTGAAGGTGTGTGTGCACGGGGATATTCACAGCTACCCGTTGGTGTCAGTCCACATACATTTCAGAGGGGAAAAATCGATAGTGAAGGCGGCGGTTAATCCTCGCCTTACCCACTCTTTGATCGGGGACTGATTGGCCGGAATTTTGGGGGTTGATGGCATGCCTAGTAAAGAGTGGGTCCTGCCAGTTGTCAGGGGAGGGTCCCGGTGTCGCTTTGGCTGGAGCTGCGGTCGCAGAGCCGTTTACGTCATCTCCACGACAGAGTGAGGAGCCCCCGGCCCCTCCTCTTTCTATTGGGGAATCCCTCGCGGATTTCCCACTGGAACAATCGCGAGACGAGACTCTGCGACACGCGTTTGACCAAGTGAGAGTAATCGATGGTCAAACGCTCCAGCCGAATGCCACCCCGTCCTTCCCCTATTTTTCCATTTTGAAGGGTAGGTTATACCGAGTGACGCAGGACACTCAGACAAAGGAGTGAGTCACCCAGTTGTTAATTCCAAAGAGCCACCGGGAATTGGTATTTCAGGCGGCTCACTTTAATCCCATGGCGGGACACCTCGGGCAGGATAAGACACTCGCCCGGATAATGGCCCGATTCTATTGGCCGGGGATTTGCAGCGACGTCCGTAAGTGGTGTACGGCGTGCCACGAATGCCAGTTAGTAAATCCAGTGGTCATTCCAAAAGCGCCCTTGCGCCCCCTACCATTAATCGAGACCCTGTTTGAAAGAATTGGGATGGATCTCGTCGGGCCATTAGATCGGTCAACACGAGGGTACCGCTTTATATTGGTTCTGGTGGACTATGCAACGCGATACCCGGAAGCGGTGCCTCTTCGCAATATCTCAGCACGTAGTATTGCAGAGGCCCTCTTCCACGTTATCTCCCGGGTTGGAATCCCGAAAGAGATTCTGACTGACCAAGGCACCTCGTTTATGTCACGAACACTGAGCGAACTGTATGGGCTACTGGGCATTAAGCCGATCCGCACCAGTGTGTGTCACCCACAGACGGACGGTTTAGTTGAACGGTTCAATCGCACCCTCAAGAATATTATCAAAAAATTCGTAAGTGAGGACGCACGTAACTGGGATAAGTGACTCGAACCCTTGTTGTTTGCAGTGCGAGAGGTCCCCCAAGCCTCCACGGGGTTCTCCCCGTTTGAATTATTATATGGGCGGAAGCCGCGCGGCATCTTAGATGTACTGCGGGAAAATTGGGAGGAGGGACCCTCACAGAGCAAAAACGAAATTCAGTACGTTATGGATCTGCGCGCAAAACTCCACACACTCACCCACCTAACTCAGGAGAATTTGCGGCAGGCCCAGGAACGGCAAACCCGCCTGTACAACAAGGGCACGCGCCTTAGAGAGTTCACTCCGGGAGATAAGGTACTCGTCCTGTTGCCCACGTCGAGCTCCAAATTAATTGCCAAGTGGCAAGGACCCTTTGAGGTCACACGGCGAGTCGGGGACATCGACTATGAGGTTAGGCGAATGGACAGGGAGGGGGCACTACAGATCTACCACCTCAATCTGCTGAAACTCTGGAACGAGGAGGTCCCCGTGGCATTGGTGTCGGTAGTTCCGGAGAAGGCGGAGCTGGGGCCGGAGGTCCAAAAAGGGTCATTGGCATCTCGTACCTCTCCGGTCGCCTGTGGAGACCACCTGTCCCCGACCCAACTCGCGGAGGTCGCTCAGTTGCAGGCCGAGTTTTCGGATGTGTTCTCGCCCCTGCCCGGTCACACCAACCTCATAGAACACCACATAGAGACGCCCCCGGGGGTGGTAGTGCGTAGCCATCCTTATAGATTACCCGAACACAAAAAAAAGGTGGTTCGGGAAGAACTTCAGGCCATGCTCGAAATGGGCATCGTTGAGGAGTCCCACAGTGACTGGAGCAGCCCAGTGGTCTTGGTTCCCAAGGCCGACAGCTCGGTCCGGTTCTGCGTGGACTATAGAAAAGTCAACGCGGTGTCTAAATTCAACGCGTACCCAATGCCTCGTATTGATGAGCTGCTCGATCGACTAGGCATGGCTCGCTTTTACTCGACACTGGATTTGACGAAGGGATATTGGCAGATCCCCTTGATTCCATTATCCCGGGAAAAAATGGCCTTTTCCACACCGTTCGGCTTACACCAGTTCGTCACACTTCCATTTGGGCTGTTTGGGGCGCCCGCTACGTTTCAGCGGCTGATGGACCGGGTCCTCCGGCCACACGCCACCTATGTGGCCGCTTACTTAGACGACATCATCATTTATAGTAATGACTGGCAGCGGCACCTGCAACACCTGAGGGCCGTCCTTAGGTCGCTGAGGCGGGCGGGGCTAACTGCCAACCCGAAGAAGTGTGCGATTGGGCAGGTGGAAGTACGGTATCTGGGCTTCCACTTGGGTAACGGGCAGGTGCGTCCCCAAATTAATAAGACAGCAGCGATTGCGGCCTGCCCGAGGCCCAAGACCAAAAAGGGGGTGAGACAGTTCCTGGGGCTGGCTGGCTATTATCGTAGGTTTATACCTAATTATTCGGACGTCACCAGCCCGCTGACTGACCTCACTAAAAAGGGGGCACCAGATCCGGTCCAGTGGACGGAGCAGTGCCAGCGGGCTTTCTCTGAGGTAAAGGCTGCACTGTGTGGGGGGCCACTTTTGCACTCCCCTGACTTCTCTCTCCCTTTTTTGTTACAGACGGATGCGTCGGACAGACGGCTGGGGGCCATTTTGTCCCAGCGGGTGGAGGGAGAGGATCGCCCAGTCTTATACATCAGCCAAAAGCTGTCAGTGCGTGAGGGGCGCTACAGCACAATCGAGAAAGAGTGCCTGGCGATCAAGTGGGCGGTCCTTGCCCTCCGTTACTACCTGCTGGGGTGCTCTTTCACCCTCTGTTCGGACCACGCGCCCCTCCAGTGGCTCCACCGCATGAAGGATGCCAACGCGTGGATCACCCGTTGATATCTGGCACTCCAACCCTTCAACTTCAAGGTGGTCCACAGGCCGGGGGCGCAGATGGTTGTGGCGGACTTCCTCTCCCGTCAAGGGGGGGGGGGGGGGGAGTCGGCTGCGGGCCGGACGGGCGCCCGGCCTGAGTCGGGCGGTGGGGGTATGTGGCAGCGGGGGCGTGGTCAAGCACCGGTCTGTGACAGGAGGGCGGAGTCGGGGAAGGTAAGTGGCAGAATCGCTACACCTGAGTGTAATTAACCTGTGTTTTGTGTGTTCTCCCCAGTAAACCGCGCCCTATTTAAGGAGGGAGAGTGAGAGCGGAGGGGAGCTTCCCAAGCGGAGACTACAGAGTGTGTGCGAGTCTCCGAGTGTTGCTTTTGAAGTGTCTGACTGAAAAGTACGGCAATACAGCCTGATATTCACTCTGATCTCTGTCCTGCCGTCTTCTGTGCTCCACCCACACGTTATTTCCGCTACAGTGGGTTCTTGAATCTATTTTCGAAGACAATAAAGGCAAAAGAACCAGAAATCATTCATTGAATGCAAATATAGCACATTTTTCTCGCCCAAATCAACACATTTTGAAATGAAACAGAATGATTAATGGCATCTTCATGAGGGACCAGTTCTGGGCCCCCCCCATGCCTGGGCCCGGGACAAAATACCCGGTTGTCCCCCCCCTGTCGACGGCCCTGGACACTGCATCATTCAAGAAAGAGGCACACATTTTAACTCCCAGGGATGAACAAACATTGGTCCAAAAAGTTCAACCGGACCCCAAGACAGCAACAAAGGAACTATTAAAGGAGTTTCAGACATTAGGTATTAAATTTTGTAAAATAGAGCTGTCATTAAGAGTCCTATATCATCATGGCCTGAAAGACTGTCACAAAAGGGAGAAGTCCGTACTCTAAGGCCAGCAGAAAAAAAGCCAGACAGTGTTGTAACTTTTGGAGAAGTGTTCTCTGGTAAGATTAAACAATAACTAAACTGTTTGGCCATAATGATTAGCCCTATATGTAAGACATTTTAATTCACAGAACACTATCCCAAGTGTGAAGCATGGGGGTGGTAGCATCAAAGTCACAGTGTCCACAAACTTCGACAGTGTCGTTGGCAGGGCAGCCAGAATGAATTTTAACACTCTTGCTGCGTTTGCTGTGAACATGTGCACATAAAAGTGTAAGGCTTGAGGCAAACAGACAATCATGTGATACACAGAGAAGTCAAAAGTCTTATTTTGGTTGCAGGGACAATAACTCGTAATACTTAAACGAGACGTATATAAAGCCACCATGTCGCTGCTGTCAAGCCCTGAAAAACACGATGTAATAAAATCTAACATTCAGTGAACATATTAATAGTTAAATATATATTCAAAAGCCATTTTAATAGGAACACCAGCTAATTTCTGCAAGTTTTGCATGCACTGCAAGTTTTGCATGCAACCCCCTCTGTCCTCCTGTTACTCCTCTCTAGGGGGGAGAAGGGGTAACAGGAGGACAGAGGACGGGAAGGAGCAGTAGCCTAGCCTAACAATAAGCAATACCGGACAATGTGCAATATAAAGTGCAATGTCTCTCCTACCCCCCCCACCTTCCCCCCTCCCCCTCTTCCTCTCTTCCCCATATCTTATTCTTTTTATATATTTGTATATGTAAATACTTAACTTCAAGATAAATTAAAATAAATTTTCTCTATTTCTTTTCCCTGTTTATCTGTAATGATGCTGCTGGAATCTTAATTTCCCTGAGGG
Organism: Neoarius graeffei; assembly: GCF_027579695.1. Taxonomy (NCBI): domain Eukaryota; kingdom Metazoa; phylum Chordata; class Actinopteri; order Siluriformes; family Ariidae; genus Neoarius; species Neoarius graeffei. The sequence continues at coordinate 95,364,424 of NC_083569.1, forward strand.
AACCCACCCAAAGGGATCAATAAAGTTTTATCTAATCTAATCTAATCTACCCAAGGCTAAAGACATTAAAAATCTAAAGTTTCACAACTTTACAGATTAAGTTGATCAGGGTATCTATTTCCATTTGAGGTCATTTCAAAAACACATGGATTAATTTCAGCCTTTATTTACTAAATCAGGAAATGGATAAATTTCAGTAGGTCAAGTTTACATACATTTGGTTTTATTTCAGTGTTTTGTGCCATCATCTTTTAATTGCTGAAAAGGAATCAAACTCTTGAGGTAGCCTTCCACAAACATTGCTAGGATTTCTGCTTCTCCTGACAGAACAGGTGCAACTCAGTCAGGTTTCTGGGCCTTCTAGCTTGGACACACTTTCTCAGTTCAGGCCACAAATACAAGTCAGAGCTTCATGATGGCCACTCCAATAATATCACCTTGTTGTCTTGAAGCCATTTTGTTACAACTTTGGAGTTTTGCTTTTGATACTTGCTTAGTATTTCTAGATAATCCTCCTTTCTCAGGATGCCATTGCTGCTGAACAACGTCATAGCTCATTACCAGAAAGTTGCTTTGACTTCAACTTTATTCTGACGCCCCACTGCCCAAGATGTGCTGCATGGTTTTGACGCTCTCACTGTGTTTAGTGTGAATGTAGGGTAAGCCATCCTCACTATTTTTTTTTTAAATCATTGATTTGACTTCAGGGGCAGCACGGTGGTGTAGTGGTTAGCGCTGTCGCCTCACAGCAAGAAGGTCCGGGTTCGAGCCCCATGGCCGGTGAGGGCCTTTTTGTGTGGAGTTTGCATGTTCTCCCCGTGTCCGCGTGGGTTTCCTCCGGGTGCTCCAGTTTCCCCCACAGTCCAAAGACATGCAGGTTAGGTTAACTGGTGACTCTAAATTGACCGTGAGTGTGAATGGTTGTCTGTGTCTATTGGCCCTTTTCCACTACCCTTTTTCAGCTCACTTCAGCCCGACACAGCTCGCGTTTCGACTACCAAAGAACAGCACGACTCAGCTCGCTTCAGCCCTGCTTAGCCCCTAAAACTCGCACGGTTTTGGAGTGGGGCTGAAGCGAGCCAAACTGAGCCGAGTGGGGCTAGGGGCGTGAGCAGACACTCCCCTGTGCACTGATTGGTGAGGAGGAGTGTCCTCACATGCCCACACACGCCCCGCGAGCACGCTGGGATCTGTAAACACCGCAAACCCGGAAGAAGAATAATTACGAATTACGAGAATTTCTGAAGCCTTATGCGCCTCACCTCATCTATACGCTCTTGGCAGTATCTGTTGGCGTTGTCGGTGACAACAAGCCACAGCACCAAGACCAGCAACACTAACGACTCCATGTCCTCCATGTTTGTTGTTTACTATTCGGGTCGTGAGACTACCGCTTAAAAGCTCACTGATGTCACTGTTTGCGCTGATTAACGACATCACGTGACGTCCACCCACTTTCGCTAACTCTACCCAATGTGTCCACCCACTTCCAGCCAGCACAGTTCAGTGCGGTTGTAGTCGAAATGCAATCCCAACAGCCCCACTCAGCCCAACTCAGCACGGCACAGCTCAGCCCGACTCAGCCGCGTTTGTAGTGGAAAAGCGGCATATGTGTCAGCCCTGTGATGACCTGGCGATTTGTCCAGGGTGTACCCCGCCTTTCGCCCGTAGTCAGCTGGGATAGGCTCCAGCTTGCCTGCGACCCTGTAGAACAGGATAAAGCGGCTAGAAATAATGAGATGAGATTTGACTTCTTGCTAACTTTGGAAAGTCTCCCTTTCATGACTTAGAAGATTCCTATATTAATTAACAGAAGAAATGACTCATACACAGCAAAAACAGATCAGGAAATTAGGCCTGTTATATTCAATCTGCTTCTGGAGAAATACTGACTGACGTTTTGATTCACAGGCTCACATCAGTCATTTGCGATCTGATTTACATTAAAAAAAATACTAACCATAACTTCATATCTTATAAAGAACATTGTGATTAATTGACATTCTGATATAAAGAGATTATCTTTCTGTCTTTTATCTATTCTTCAGCAAATAAGTGACTTTCACTTCCAGTTAATAGCAGTTAAAAGATGAAATGTTCTTGTGGTTTGCTTTCTATTCTAGTTGAGCTGTGTGTCTTTAACCAGTGAGAAATGAGGAAATGTTCTGTGCTTCACATTCTCAGTAAAGTCAAAATTAAAAGAGTCACACATGCATGTCCTACTACTGCTGGTTTCTGTGGCATGTGCCATGGCTTTCAGCACTCAATGAGATGAGCTCATAATGAAAGGTGAACATTATGTTAGATGTCACTTTCACATTTATAGCATCTTATCTCACTGATGATGCGTTACTTTGTGCCACCAATAAATGCATCTCAACAGAGAGAGCTCAGAGAGGAAATAACTCGAAATGTGTCCATACCATCCACGGGCAGTAAGTAGAATTAATCAGAAACTGAAGCCCAATAACACAAAAGCTTTGAGTCCAGTGCTGTGCTCACCTGACCTGGATATTTTATTTGATAGTTTAGTGAAAATTGTTAACAGTAATCAAGATGCAAAAAGGAGGAAAATCCTGAGACTCAGTGGAGGTTCGGTGCCATGAGTGCTTTACTAGTGCAATAGTGAGCCTTAGTTCCCCGTTTCTGTGAAAATCTGTTTTTGTGTGTTGTACCTGCCTTTTTATTTGGAGTATGGATCTACTTACTGTGATATTGCCTTCCTGTACTTTGACCTCTGTTTTTAATTATGGTGAAGATCATTGGTTTGCCCTGAATAAAGGACACACTGAGTTTATTCACTTGTGTCCTGTCTGACAGCAACATTCACACCATCAGACTGTGAATGAAACGATATATTTGCTCCTTTGGAGAAAGTTAATAATTCACATCACTCATTTCAGGCCTTTTATTCACAGCTCTAACAGTAAAACTGATGATCTGCTTAAACTTTAGGCTCAAAAAACACATCACACCTAAATGTTCCTTACTGCTGATCAGTTGCTGTTATTACTGACAGCAACACCAAGACTTTTTAGTCTGAAGTACAGAAACCACAACAGCTCTCTCTCTCTCTCTCTCTCTCTCTTTGGGCGTGTGTGTGTGTGTGTGTGTGTGTACTTCCTCTTTCAGTACTTATTGTTTTATTCCCCCATTATATTTGGGTATGTGGAGAGATACTTCTTATACCATTGCTATAATGCACATAATGCGGATCATGAGTGGTGAAAATATTGTGTTGATGGAGAAAATGTGTTGTATGTAATGAATCCTAATAATGGCACCCTCTCCCCCTCCACCCCCTCTCTGATTGGTGTTAAAGAACACAGGAAGTTTCAAGTCTTTAACACAGATGCTACACGTTCACTCAGTCATTCAGTCAGTCATCAGAAGGGCAGGATGGAGCTCCGTCCACTCTGTGTGATGCTCTGTGAGTAAATGTTCTCTGTGTGTCTTCATTACACTGATTGGTGGTGAATTAAGTTTTGAATTAACAGGCTGAGAGTCCTGTCATCAGGTTCTGTGTGATTATTTCATTTGTCTGTAGTTAAGGTTTGAAACTGAATTTAACGTGAACAGTGCATTCTGCTGTTTTGTGGTGCATTTAAATCCGACCCAATTTATTTTATAAGGCAAATATTAAATAATAGCCCTGTGATGACCTGGCGACTTGTCCAGGGTGTACCCCGCCTTTCGCCCGTAGTCAGCTGGGATAGGCTCCAGCTTGCCTGCGACCCTGTAGAAGGATAAAGCGGCTAGAGATAATGAGATGAGAATGAGATATTAAATAATAATTAAACAAACACTATTTTCAGCAACTGCATCCTGGTGTGTCTCAGTTGTGCAGAATATTTAAAGCTAATATTTTTAACTGCTGTTATGCACTGGGAGTCAGTTTAGGATTTCATATTTTATACTTTATTCTACATTTATTTGGAGAGATTTTCTGCACTTTATCATCTGTAAAGTGCAGAAAGTTGCTCTTGTAGATACACTATAAAACTCTGCAGGTCTTAGCCTCAGGTAGGCGACTGTGCCAAGCAGACAGGAAATCAAGTGATTGAATTTCTAAATGTGAGATATTTATATTCATCGAGACATGGCACCGTCTTCAACATCAGATCAGAACAGATGCTGATTTGAATAAATCTATTGGGGGATTTAAGATCATGAGAGTCTATCGGGCACAGACTGATTTGAATTGTTTTAAATAAAACTTCAGCTCTGCACGACACATGAGTGCAGGCTTATCACAGGTTTATATGAAAGTTTGCTCACACTTTTTTTTTAAACTTCAAGTGTTAAAAAGCAGACACTGTGAAAGAGGAACAACTGTTTATAGCAGCTATAGCATCAGCAGTAACAGGAACTAAACTGAAAAGTTGAAAAGTACAGCATGCAATTCATTAAGAAACTTCAACTTGTAATTGATGGCAAATTAGTCTGGTATAAGAGGAATTAAACTCTCCAAGACAGAGAGTACAGTAATTGAAAATAATCTACTTTGGGATGGTAACAGTACACCTGCGTCACACTGGGCCACATCACACCACCCTATTGTTCATTATTTTCCTCCATCAGCAAACCCCAACTGTTTTATACCTAAATGAAACTGTAATTTCTGTTTCTCTCCTGAACTTTAGTGCTGACTGGATTCATCCACTGTACGCAAACAGGTGATTTATCTACATTTCATTTATTGCATTTAAAAAAAAAAATTGCCTTCAATATGTACATAAAACTCGGCCTGTTCATTTCATAGATGATTAAAACAAATGGCTCAAAATTAGTAAAATAACAAGTGATAAATGCATTCTTAATTTGAGACCAGTGGAATGTAATCAATCTTCCTAAAGTGTCAAAGACTGTAAATCAGAGACGTCTTTCATTTTTGGGTTCTTACAGGAGAGCTAAAGGCCACACTCACACTGCAGTCTGGTGGGACAGAAGTATTCAGAGGAGAGAATGTCACCCTTAAATGTGAAATAAAGGGAGAAGACAAGTGGACTTACACCTGGTTCAAGAATGAAGCTGAAATTTCTACTATAAAGACAAGTGAATACACCTTTATGGTGAATGATGAGGCTACATTTACCTGCATGGGTAACTGGACTGTAGGTGACCCACAGAGCACAGAAAAGAGTGATCCTGTTCGCCTGTCTGTGTCAGGTAAGTTTGTTCATCTTGATATCCTGAGGGGATGAGTAAACTATGGGTGCCAAGTGTCACCGGGCCCATTTCGTGGACGAAATGCATTTCGTCCATCACAGAATGCATTCCGTGATGGACGAAATGCATTCCGTGATGGACGAAATGCATTCCGTGATGGACGAAATGCATTCCGTGATGGACGAAATGCATTTCATCCATGAAATGGGCCCGGTGACACTTGGCACCCCATAGTAAACTGGTAGAATCGCTCCCTATGAGTGTACTGTTTTGTGCAATATTTTGTGTTAAAACTTTTCAAGCAGCAGGTGACAGTTTTCACTGATGTTTCCTCTGATAAGTAATATTTTTGTTGCTGTAGGTCTGCATAACTAGCTTTGTCACCTGGTGAGCGAACTATCCACAAATAATCATAACCTCCTAATGAGTAGCATAGGAATTAATTACAGGGCAGGATGAGGAAATATACTCGACAATCTCAATTCAGTTCAATGGACATTGTCACAAAGCAGCTTTATACAAATCCAGATATAAAATTTTAAACTTTTTAACTTGCATAATGAGCAAGTCAGAGGTGACAAGGAAAAACTCCATGACAAGAGTTAAACCAGATTTAAAAGGGAACCCATCCAATCGTGCAAATTAATGCTAATTGTTATGTTCGGGGTTTTCTTTGGGAGGCCATTTCCCACTCATCAGGCAGTTCTCTGCTATCACATGACAGCAACCAACCAGGGAGGGCGAAGGCTATCACATGCTTCCTCTGAAGCACTTGAAGCCAAGTAACTACATCTGTTCAACCTGCAGCTCATGTAATATCAGGGAGTGGCATCACACACTCAGAGCAAAGCGCGATCCACTCTACTCTGTATGCATCAGCTGATAGACACCCATGATTGGCTACTGTTGCTGATAGGAGTATGCCACGCCTCCCTGTCTGTAGAGAGAGTATGCCACTGCTTCCTCTTTGACAGCAGAACCAATTTTGCTCTCTTGGCCTCCTGGCCATTGATGGCTGTGGCCTAACAGTGAGTTTGAGATTCAAACTGACAATCTCCTGATGACAGGGCAAACATTGCTTTTGTGGTGTGACTCTGTCGCACATCATGCTCATGCAAGCCACCAAAACACAAGAGCATGTTGGGTAACAGACTCGCGCAACAGAGAAGGGTATTTTGGTGGAAGCCAGACAGCAGCAGGAGCAGTGATGACATGCGCTATTTTAATTATTAAAAGCATGATCTATTATTAACCAATCTTAATAACATTAATAACATTCAATAAACTTTATGGCAGTTTCAATGAAATTAGATAAAAAATAAGATTATAGTAAGAGGGGAAATGACATTTTATCTGATAAAACCAGGCCTAGTTCTATTTCTCCTCCTGCAATAAACAGTGGGACCTTATTGACTGTCACCTTGATTATCCCTGAGCTCGGTGTAGTGAGAGAGCTTCTAAGCAATAATGGGGAAAATGATCCTGATTGGTTAATCCTGTTTCTCACCAGCTGGTAACATGTATGTAAATTGATTACACAAACGAAAGGATGTGTTCATTTGCGGTTTGAGAAATATGCAAATAGAATGATGCCATTTACTTTTAATGAACACCGTTATTGTACACATTGCATATAACGTTGCATTTGTGTTGTGCTAAATATCCATGAGTATTTGGATCAGCATGGTTTACTTATATTCCAAGTCACTGTTTGCAGAGAGCTTGCCTATGAAGAGCTTTGATGGGCTTTCAAATGCAAGAAAATCTCTGATTGATTCAAACGGTTGTTTTTGATTAGCATTGAGGCTTCCTCTATTACTACTATTCGTTATGGACAGTGAGAACGAGTTTTGCATTGTTGATATACACTTGCCTCCTGCCTATAACAGCATTTTTTCCTCCTGCCTCTAATAGCGTTTTTTTTTTTTTGCACATAATGTTTGTGCAACTTGACATCTATCTTCATATGTGCATTCTATCAAGACATCCATCAATCTCTTATCTAAATCAGGGGTTTTCAAAGTGTGGGAGAGTCAGCCCCCCCTCAGAGAGCAAATAAACAACAGTGCCCCCCCCCTTTTACTGTACAATTTTTGTTGTTGCTATACTTAATGTTCCATTCGTATTTTAGAAAATGGTTGTTGTACACATTTTTATTTTTTTCTTTTACACATTTTAAACATCTGTGCTTTTTGAAAACATCTATTTTTACACATTTTAAACATCTGTGCCTTGTCATTTACAGTGCTAAAAGTATGAATTACTTTCTGCTGTGACCGCAGTTCATTTAGCCTCCTGTCAAAAAACTCCCGGGTCTTGGTCACCAAACTTGGGTGTTTGATCTCAATATGACGCCGGAGTCGGCATGGTCTCATAGCATTGTTAGCTAGCACCTCTTGGCAGACAACACACTGTGGCAGTGGAGCATCTTCAGATCCAGTCCATGAAAATCCAAACTTTAAATAATCGTGGTCATACTTCCTTCTTTTTTTGCTTGGCCCAGACTCTGTCTCCTCACTCACTGTAGCTTTAGGTACTAAAAATCAATCCATTTTGTCTCTGGCAAAGGCTAGCTGAAGTTCGCTAAATGTCCGCAATAGTAACTTACTCTGGTTTATTTTTCCTCACATTGCGCCCCCCCCCCGAAGAACTCTGGTGCCCCCTAGGGGAGGCACGCCCCACACTTTGAAAAGCCCTGATCTAAATCACTTACCTATCAGGGTCACGGGGGAAGCTGGAATCAAACCCAGGTGACTTCACCCTGGACAGGTTACCAATCTATTGCAGGGCTAACACAGAGACAAATAACCATTCACACTCACATTCATACATATGGGAAATTGAGAGTAGTCAGTTGATCTAATTCACGTGTGTGGACTGTGGGAAGAAACCAGAGCGCTCAGCAGAACCCCACCCAGGCATGGGGAGAACAAGCAAACTCAACACAAAAAGGCCTTAGTTGGTCACAAGGTTCAAACCCAGAACCTTCCTGTTGTGATGCACCAATATATATTTAATTAAATATCTCAATATAGATTTAATAAAAAAAATTTATTTCAGAGATAAACTAGTGGGAGAATTTTGGCAATGACAGTGTTGAAAAAAATTAATATACATCTTTTGAAGTTTGATTACCAGTGGTGGTCTCTAAATTGTTTCCATAACTGTCTATGTATGAGATCAAATTAATGTCAAAATGATTCTAAGCTTGTGATGTGCGTAAAAAGAAAAAAAATTGCTGCTGTATAAATATTTTCTGCATGTGTAAAAAGCTTTTGCACACACACATCTTTTGTACACATGTAAAGTTTTGAATGGACACACAAATTTCCTACCTTCATGCACAGCATGACATTGAAGTTACAAGCTTGCGTGATTCAAGTTACAAATACAAATTTTGGCAGTTTTTTATTCTCCCAGAATTATGTACCTACTAACTAGTCAATTAGCACACTGCCTACTGACCATCCAGTCAGAAGGCAAAAGATTCTAGCATGGTCCATTCTCATTACTTCCCTATGGCAACGTACTGCTGCCATGCCAGAAAAAAAAAATGGATCAGATTTATGGCCCTTTTCCACTACCCTTTTTCAGCTCACTTCAGCTCGCTTCAGCTCGCTTCAGCCCGACACGGCTCGCGTTTCGACTACCAAAAACCAGCACGACTCAGCTCGTTTCAGCCCTGCTTAGCCCCTAAAACTCGCACCGTTTTGGAGTGGGGCTGAAGCGAGCCAAGCCGTGCCGAGTGAGGTTGGGGGCGTGAGCAGACACTCCCCTGTGCACTGATTGGTGAGGAGGAGTGTCCTCACATGCCCACACACGCCCCGCGAGCGCGCTGGGATCTGTAAACACCGCAAACCCGGAAGAAGGAGAATTACGAATTACAAGAATTATGAAGCCTTATGCGCCTCACCTCATCTATACGCTCTTGCCAGTATCTGTCCGCGTTGTCGGTGACAACAAGCCACAGCACCAAGACCAGCAACACTAACGACTCCATGTCCTCCATGTTTATTGTTTACTATTCGGGTCGTGAGACTACCGCTTAAAAGATCACTGAATCAGTGACATACAGAGCATCGTGGACGAGTTCGCGGAGCGCAAGGCTCGTCGTATGCCCTTCAAATAATGCGCGCAGTAGGCTATTGATGTTTTATTATGAGCCATGTACAGTATGTCGCCTAATGTTTTTTTGTTTCTGAGTTACATGTTCGTTTGAAGGACTTAAATGTACAAAATAACATAGTTGCACCCCGTAGTGTTGAAATTGGTAAACACAGTGCATTCAGTGAGGTTTGCACCGCCCTCCTTTTATTTCTGACTCTTCCTGTCACCGTTGCAACCTCTGAGCGCTCATTCGTATGCCCTTCAAATAATGTGCGCAGTATAGGCTATTGATGTTTTATTATGAGCCATGTACAGTATCCTAATGTTTTTTGTTTCTGAGTTACATGTTCGTTTGAAGGACTTGATGTACTAAATAACATAGTTGCACCCGGTAGTGTTGAAATTGGTAAACACTGCAGTTGCGGACATTTTGTAGCTTAAAATGATGTTATGATAAGCTTTAATAAAGGGCCCGGTCATTTGCCCCGCCCCCGGCCCGGCTCTGACTTGTTCCGCCACTGTCACTGATGTCACTGTTTGCGCTGCTTAACGACATCACGTGACGTCCACCCACTTTCGCTAACTCCACCCAATGTGTCCACCCACTTCCAGCCAGCACGGTTCAGCGCGGTTGTAGTCGAAATGCAACTCCAACAGCCCCGCTCAGCTCGACTCGGCACGGCACGGCTCAGCCGCGTTTGTAGTGGAAAAGCGGCAATAGTTCCTTTATACTGTGTGTTCACATGCACATGATGGCTGCCTCCAGGGCTGCTGACAGCTTTGGCTGGGCCCGGGACAAAATGCTCTGAATGGGGCCCCCCCCATCCCAGTCTCTACTCACTCCAACCCTTAAATGACAGGTATTCAAAAACCATTCAACCGGTCAACAACCATTTCATTTTAGCATTTCAACATTTTTACAGTTTTAACATTTCCTTAGTCTGCAACTATTCAGGTGCAAAATGCAATGCGCCGGACTTTTGTTGTGTGTGCGTGCGTACTGTCCAGTGTGAAAAGCAGAGAAGAACACACCGCTCGAGAAACAGCGGGATATGATTGCGGGCTAATGCAAGGTCGCAGATAGAGGGGGGGACGGGGGGGGGATTCGTCCCACCCAGATTTAAATTCACCTTGTTCGGTCCCCCCCCCACTTATAGGGAGGAAAAACGTCTATGCTGTCTTCCTTTGCATAAGGCAAACCTCACGGAAAAATCAAAAGACTAATTACCATTCGGTTTATTGAGGTGCACAGCAGTACATTTTTTTTTATTGATTTATTTCGCAATAGAAACATACAGTGGTGCTTGAAAGTTTGTGAACCCTTTAGAATTTTCAATATTTCTGCATAAATATGACCTAAAACATCATCAGATTTTCACACAAGTCCTAAAAGTAGATAAAGAGAACCCAGTTAAATAAATGAGACAAAAATATTATACTTGGCCATTTATTTATTGAGGAAAATGATCCAATATTACATATCTGTGAGTGGCAAAAGTATGTGAACCTTTGCTTTCAGTATCTGGTGTGACCCCCTTGTGCAGCAATAACTGCAACTAAACGTTTGCGGTAACTGTTGATCAGTCCTGCACACCGGCTTGGAGGAATTTTAGCCTGTTCCTCCATACAGAACAGCTTCAACTCTGGGATGTTGGTGGGTTTCCTCACATGAACTGCTCGCTTCAGGTCCTTCTACAACATTTCGATTGGATTAAGGTCAGGACTTTGACTTGGCCATTCCAAAACATTAACTTTATTCTTCTTTAACCATTCTTTGGTAGAACGACGTGTGTGCTTAGGGTCGTTGTCTTGCTGCATGACCCACTTTCTCCTGAGAATCAGTTCGTGGACAGATGTCCTGACATTTTCCTTTAGAATTCGCTGGTATAATTCAGAATTCATTGTTCCATCAATGATGGCAAGCCGTCCTGGCCCAGATGCAGCAAAACAGGCCCAACCATGATACTACCACCACCATGTTTCACAGATGGGATCAGGTTCTTCTGCGGGAATGCAGTGTTTTCCTTTTTCCAAACATAACGCTTCTCATTTAAACCAAAAGGTTCTATTTTGGTCTCATACATCCACAAAACATTTTTCCAATAGCCTTCTGGCTTGTCCACATGATCTTTAGCAAACTGCAGACGAGCAGCAATGTTCTTTTTGGAGAGCAGTGGCTTTCTCCTTGCAACCCTGCCATGCACACCATTGTTGTTCAGTGTTCTCCTGATGGTGGACTCATGAACATTAGCCAATGTGAGAGAGGCCTTCAGTTGCTTAGAAGTTACCCTGGGGTCCTTTGTGACCTCGCCAACTATTACATGCCTTGCTCTTGGAGCGATCTTTGTTGGTCGACCACTCCTGGGAAGGGTAACAATGGTCTTGAATTTCCTCCATTTGTACACAATCTGTCTGACTGTGGATTGGTGGAGTCCAAACTCTTTAGAGATGGTTTTGTAACCTTTTCCAGCCTGATGAGCATCAACAACGCTTTTTCCGAGGTCCTCAGAAATCTCCTTTGTTCGTGCCATGATACACTTCCACAAACATGTGTTGTGAAGATGAGACTTTGATAGATCCCTGTTCTTTCAATAAAACAGGGTGCCCACTCACACCTGATTGTCATCCCATTTATTGAAAACACCTGACTCTAATTTCACCTTCAAATTAACTGCTAATCCTAGAGGTTCACATACTTTTGCCACTCACAGATATGTAATATTGGATCATTTTCCTCAATAAATAAATGACCAAGTATAATATTTTTGTCTCATTTGTTTAACTGGGTTCTCTTTATCTACTTTTAGGACTTGTGTGAAAATCTGATGATGTTTTAGGTCATATTTATGCAGAAATATTAAAAATTCTAAAGGGTTCACAAACTTTCAAGCACCACTGTATACATAACGTGAACATATAAATATAAATATTGCGGAGGATAACACAAAAAGTAAAAATACTTATTTCCATTGTGGTCCTCGAAATACATACATAGTTGCAACTGCGCAGACTGCACAGGTTGCGAGCTTGAGCTTGGTTGCTATGGTTACCCACAAGTTTGACAGGTATATCGGGGACAGCTCCTCCTAGTTCAGGACCCCAACACGGCATGATGAAGGGTGCCAAAAGGCAGCAAACGATTGCATCGTTTTTTCAAAAAACAACGACTGTAAGTAAACTGTGCCTTACTTTATCATATCACCTTGCAATTTTTTGATAGTCTGTTCAAAGTAATGTCGTAGTGAAAGTAAAATCGTACGGAGTAGAGATGCCTTTCTGGTAGCCTCCTTCTTTCGGTGGCAGCCTGTAGATACAGTGCTCAGAAGGCAGTTTTAATGTTTAATCTGGCGTTCCCTGCCATAATTTCAGCGAGCATATTGTTTCATAAGGAAACTTTGCGAAGAGTTGTTGACTGACTGCCGCTCACGCAACACACAGGCATAGTTAGAAAGTCAGGATGCACTGGTTTACACTTTACACACACACACGTAGCCCAGCCTCTCGCTATGGTTAACAGTTGGAACTTAGCGGTTTTAAAACTAGTTTTGCAGTTTTGCAATTTCTGTGCGTGATGATAATGTGTAAACTTTGGATTTCCATAGGCTATGTTAAAATGTTATCATTGTCCTGGCCTGCAGGTAGTTCCTGGTGATGGCAGTGAGGGAGGTGAAATAACATGTAGACACACTACCGTTCAAAAGTTTGGGGTCACCCAGACAATTTTGTGTTTTCCATGAAAAGTCACACTTATTTACCACCATAAGTTGTAAAATTAATAGAAAATATAGTCAAGACATTTTTCTGGCCATTTTGAGCATTTAATCGACCCCACAAATGTGATGCTCCAGAAACTCAATCTGCTCAAAGGAAGGTCAGTTTTATAGCTTCTCTAAAGAGCTCAACTGTTTTCAGCTGTGCTAACATGATTGTACAAGGGTTTTCTAATCATCCATTAGCCTTCTGAGGCAATGAGCAAACACATTGTACCATTAGAACACTGGAGTGATAGTTGCTGGAAATGGGCCTCTATACACCTATGGAGATATTGCACCAAAAACCACACATTTGCAGCTAGAATAGTCATTTACCACATTAGCAATGTATAGAGTGTATTTCTGATTAGTTTAAAGTGATCTTCATTGATGAGAACAGTGCTTTTCTTTCAAAAATAAGGACATTTCAAAGAGCCCCCAAACTTTTGAACGGTAGTGTATATATATATATATATATATATATATATACACACACACACATATATATATATTACACACAAAATGGAACCATTTGCTGACAGCTCAGTCCCCCCCAGTTCAAAAATCCTATCTGCGCCCCTGGGCTAATGTGAATATTCTTAGCTTCAATCAGATATATGAAACACAATGTTATTAAGCCGTTGTGGTTATGAAATGATTCAATGCCCTGTGTGTTTGATATGGTGTTCAGTGTGACTTGCTCTCCCCTCGTTTGTAACATGAATTGCGTGCCACGCGTGCCTTGGTTGGGGTTACTTTACGGGGCTGGAAAAAGTTGTCTGTGTCTTACCCAGTGATGGGAATAACCGCGTTAGAAATAAACGGCGTTACTAACGGCGTTACTTTTTTTTTTAGTAACGAGTAATCTAACTAATTACTTTTTACATCGTTATAACGCCGTTCCCGTTACTTACAATAAAATATTATGCGTTACTTTATTAAAGCTGTTCTCATCTAGCACGCTGCTAGTTCAGCCTTTCTTTACTCTGCTTTCGTGTGGGGCGGGGAGACACGAGACAACGGCACAGTAAGCCAATCAGAGTAGATTTGGACAACATACGTAGGTAGGCCACGCCTACTGCACTACTGCGCACTTTCAATCGGAAGACAGAGCGATAGCGAGCGGTCAGCCCAACACTGCGCTTTCACACTGGAAATACAGCCATTACTTGAAATAAAAGGCAAGAGTGTTTACGTGCAATGCACATTATGTCGAGGAACAAAGCCTCGTCAGTGGCCAGCAATTAGTAACAATTTTAATAACTACAAAAATATATTAAATTTGATATATGTCTTATCTCACATTGTCCCACAAAAATATTAATATAGTGTAGATAACCTTACTAATTGGTTCTGTTAAGTGTCCATTTCAGTCATTAAACACATTTAACATTCACTTTTATTATGATTACACTAATTGAATTTGATCTTTTTTGAGGGGGAACAAAATGTAACGGAATAATTACTTTCCCTGGTAATTAGTTACTTTTATGACAAACTAACTCCGTTACTAACTCAGTTACTTTTTGGGAAAAGTAACTAGTAACTATAACTAATTACTTTTTGAAAGTAACGTGCCCAACACTGGTCTTACCTGGCTCAGCTGCCCCACTGCCTTTGCTAGTACCTGCTGCATCATCCGAATCTTTTTTAAAATATTTATGCAGTGAGCCCCTGAGTCTCTTGGTTTCTTCCTCTCTTTTTCTCTTTTCTTTTCTGTGCTCCTGACTTGTGCATGTTGGCAAATAGCACGCACGCTGATTGTCGAAGCGCTATGATCGAACGATGTCGTTTTTTTCCCCTTAATCAAAGAGTCAGACCAAACCATTTTTGCATTAGGGGTGGTAGGGGGTTCTTGACGCTTTTTTCAAAGACAATAAAGGCAAAAGATCTAGAAATCATTTATTGAATGCAAATATAGCACATTTCTCCCCCAAATCAACACATTTTGAAATGAAATAAAATAATCGCAACTTCATGAGAGCCCAGTTCTGGGCCCCCCATTCCTGGGCCCGGGACAACATACCCGTTTGTCCCCCCGTCGGCGCGCCTGGCTGCCTCACATATCCATCCTAAGTCCGTTTGGTGCGTCTGTTTCGCACGTCCCCAAAAATTAACACTATGTATCTGCAAGAAGCAGTACATGCATGAACAGTTGGGGCAGTGTTGGGACAAAATGGGGATGTGACATGACTGGGTCAATAGGCACGCCAGCAGTGACATGGGTGAAAGTTTTCAAGACAAGCAGAGTGACCAAGTCTGCAATTACCCACATTGCTGCCGCATAGTAACAAATATTTTTTGTCAAAACAGTCAGGGAGAGATCAGTACCATTTTAAAACCTGATGTAGAAACCTCCAAAAATAAATGGAAACAAGTCTGAGATGGTTACGTAAAATGCTGGAAAAACTGATTTGGACAGTTCTGATGGTGTGTTTATCAAGTGGTTATCAGACACCTGAGCAGGCTAAGCAATTTTGTCAATCATTGGTCCACTGAGATCAATTTTCCAAAGAATAATATGCTGTTTTACATCTAGCCTCTCGCCTCAGCAAAGCTGAAATCAGAATGTTGCTTCACTTCATATTAATGCCAGCACCAACTGCGTTTGAGTTTAGGAGCTAAAATGCTTCAAATTTTACATGCATCAGATATCAACAATCACATTGTGTGCCAGGTGTTAACATGATACTGTGGTTCTTGACGCCAAATGAAGAGGTCATCAGCAGTCCTTCACCAAGCCTGACATCTGATCCAGGTCCTTCACCTGGCCCATCTACCTCGACATCTGAGCCCTCATCCAAGACCCCCTCTGAGCCCTTTACCTCGTCCTGAATACCTACTTCTACTCCCTCTACCTCATCCAGAATGCCTACACTCCAAAGAGGGAGGAAGCTAGCCCAGGAGGAGCATGTAGGCCAGAATATATACAGCAGCTTTGGAAATTACATTACCATGTTCCTTAAGGAGCTGCCTCCAGATTGTGCAAAGTGATTGATGGAGGAGATTAAGCAACAGTGTTATGAATAGACACACGGACGCAGAACTGCTTGTGTTCCTGCAGTACTCTTATTCTTGCACTATTGTTTTGTGAGTTTGTTTTGACTGTTCAAAGTCAGGCACCAGTGGCAGATTTAGTTATGAGTGATGTGGGCAGGGGCGCACACAGGGGAAAAAAATCAGAATGGTGACATTTGTGTGATCAGTTTTCTGTCACTCATTTGCGCATTAGTGATATCACGTCACCGTGTAGGTCAATTAACCTGTTGAAGTGGGTGTCCTGATTCTAGTTTGTGAGCTCGGCAGGCTATTTCCTCTGCAGAAGTATGAGATGGGGAGGGGGCCCGGGTACAGGCTGACCTCAGCTCTCTCCATTGGAAACCTGAGGTAGGGGGAGTGGGGGAAACTCTTACCTCCAACTTTGTACAGGACTAATGCAGTTAGTGAAATCAGAGGAGAAACACAATAAAATAAATGTATGTAGCCATGTAATCTCTAGTATAACACTTATGATTATTACCCTGTGTTGCTTGCTATGCTTTTGCACATGGTTTGGGGGAAATGAGGGAATGCGAGACAGGCTTGTGACAATTTAAGGTGTGTTGTATTTTGCTTCCTTTCACATTCAGCAAGTTAATTTTACTCTTAGCCTGCATGCACACAGCGCAGGCTGTTTACCTCTCTCTCACTCTCTCTCACTACCAGCTTCTCCTGAACGAACACAAGAGACACACAAAAATGAATAAATACTCATCACATGTTACCTGCTGTTTCTACCTGCCTCTGTCGTGGAGGTCTATATCTCAAAAGTAGCCAAAAAATATACTTCCATGAAAGAAGTTGCCATCAATGCTTTTATTGCACAGAAACAATGCAAGCCTGAGTGATTTCTGGGAAAACACTGAAGTCTAAGTTTCTTCCTTTAGTTTTTAAGTCGGGTCCTTTTTTGGGAGACCCGCCCAAGGACCACACCAAAACAAAATGGTGGCTCCTATTAAAATCATTGTAAAAGGGCTGTCTTTGTTTGAAACACAGACTTCTGATTGGCTGCTCCAATATGGGAATTCTCATTGGATAAAACATATTTCCCATGATTTTTCAAAAGAAAACTGACATACTAGCAATCACCATATGGCATTCTAAGAGTTTTACTACTTAATGACGAGTCTGTTTGTCATGCCAAATGCCTTTACAATGATAATGGAGAACACAAGATGGTCACATTGAGGTCATCGAAACATTTCAACTCAAAATGTATTTAGGCTCAGCTGAAAGGACCTTGATGTTAAAATACACTACCGTTCAAAAGTTTGGGGTCACCCAGACAATTTTGTGTTTTCCATGAAAAGTCACACTTATTTACCACCATAAGTTGTAAAATGAATAGAAAATATAGTCAAGACATTTTTCTGGCCATTTTGAGCATTTAATCGACCCCACAAATGTGATGCTCCAGAAACTCAATCTGCTCAAAGGAAGGTCAGTTTTATAGCTTCTCTAAAGAGCTCAACTGTTTTCAGCTGTGCTAACATGATTGTACAAGGGTTTTCTAATCATCCATTAGCCTTCTGAGGCAATGAGCAAACACATTGTACCATTAGAACACTGGAGTGATAGTTGCTGGAAATGGGCCTCTATACACCTATGGAGATATTGCACCAAAAACCAGACATTTGCAGCTAGAATAGTCATTTACCACATTAGCAATGTATAGAGTGTATTTCTGATTAGTTTAAAGTGATCTTCATTGAAAAGAACAGTGCTTTTCTTTCAAAAATAAGGACATTTCAAAGTGACCCCAAACTTTTGAACGGTAGTGTACCTCCCAAGTATGTTAATCGTAAATTCATGCTAAATAATACAACATTTTCACCATTCTCTCTCTCTCTCTCTCTCTCTCTCTCAAAAAAAATGTAGCAAGCTAAAACAGTTTGTCTGTGTATGTGGGGTGTGTGTGTGGGAGTGTGTCTGTGTATGTGGGGTGTGGGTGTGTGTCTGTCTGTGTGTGAGGGTGTGTGTGTGTGTGTCCGTGTCCCCAGTGTGTGACTGGAGGTGTGAGGCTCATGCAATATTGAAATGGGACAGCAGTCTTTCTAACCAAGTCAACAATGTATCAAAAGTATAACTGTGGATACAGAGACAGAGATCTTCACACCTTTTGTTGCCTTTGGAGACAGAAAGCCGGGAATCCCAACACATTCTGAAGTTTAAAACCACAAGCTTGAGACAAAATTCTCTCACACCTTCTCTCTGTCCACAGCGAACAGTCCACTGTTGGATTGTGAAGTAAATTTTCTGTATTCCCCTTGAATAAAGATACATGCAGGCACAAACTTGGAGAAGAGAAGAGGGTTTTATTGAAACTTCAGGTTCATACCCAGGTGTTGCCCCTTTGAGCACTTGTTCAGTGCTCACACTCTCTCCCTACTTCCAGGCTTCTCTCTTCCAGCCTTCTCCCTCACAGCCTTGTCCCTCACAAAACGCGAACAAAAACCCTTCATACTAAAGTTCTTCACCCCAGAGTTGTAACAAAAATAAGGATGTTACCGTGGGCCTTTGAAGCCTCTAACACACACACACACACACACACACACACGCACAGAGTGCTCGCTGTTCATCTCTCTCTCTGGTTTGCAGCTTCTCATGAAAGAACACAGGAAAGACACAAAAATAAATTCCCAGTAATCTGACAAGAGTGAGACTCATCATATGTTACCTGCTGGTTCTCCCTGCCTCCTCTCCGTCCACAGCTGATGCCCAACCAAGTCCCTGCTGCCACAATGACAATATTCCATAATCTGTCCAACTAGCTTCCATAACACTGGTTATAATTTCACACGGTTTCATCATGCTAATAGTTGTAGCCTCCAGCAAAACGATTACAGCTTAACTAGTACATTATTGATTATTTGTTTCATGGAGGGGACATAAAATTTTTCTGTGATTATACTGACTCTGTCCTGAACTCAATAAGGGGAATTTCCAAAGCTGATAATACTTACATACTTTTACTGAAATAAGGTTTTGAAAACATGACTTCATTTGTAGGTGGCACGGTGGTGTAGTGGTTAGCACCATCGCCTCACAGCAAGAAGGTCCTGGGTTTGAGCCTAGCGGCTGACGAGGGCCTTTCTGTGTGGAGTTTGCATGTTCTCCCCATGTCTGCGTGGGTTTCCTCTGGGTGTTCCAGTTTCCCCCACAATCCAAAGGCATGCAGGTTAGGTTAATTAGTGGCTCTAAATTGACCGTAGGTGTGAATGAGAGTGTGAATGGTTGTTTGTGTCTATGTGTCAGCCCTGCAATAACCTGGCGACTTGTCCAGGGTGTACCCCACCTCTTGCCTATGGACCCTTTTCACGTGACATCACGACAAACGCGGCCGCCATTTTGGACATGTACTACCAGTAGTTTACCACAGCCAGCATTGAGGAACGGCAGCAAAGAAAGTGTTTATTTTCAGCAAGACTTCCATCATGCCACTATATTGTTGTGCACCTGGATGTAGTAACCATCAACAAACAAGGCAAGGTTTATCATTTTATCAGATCCCGACGGAGAAGATGGATAGCGGCCATAAACAGGAAAGATTGGCATTTGTTGGTTTTTTTTCTTTATCAGACATCTAATTTTTTAGGTTTGTTTACCTGACATGTTTCGACGTACGACTGTCGTCTTCCTCAGAGTGTCACCAGATGTTATTGGTGACGCATCTTTTATCAGCTGATGTTTCCGAAGGCGTGGCCTTCCTGTCTGGATTGACAGGTCGGTCACGCCTTCTACTGTCAGTTCGTCCCCTGCAAGATGGCACTCCAGGTATGGGAGAGCATGTATGCTCCCTCATCTCGGTTGATGGTCCTCGGACTTCGCTTACGGATCTCTATGGCCTCCCTGATCCAGCGCTGATGTTTATTATCTTCTGTGCGGATGACTCTGGCATTCCCCCAGTCCATAATATGATTTTCCCTTTTGCAATGATCTGTTATGGCTGACTTGTAATTTTCCTGTTGTGCCTTTTCTTTTATTGTTCGGGTTTGTCTTGTAGCTGTCTCCTTTTCGCACTCTTTCTTATGTTCATTTTTTCTTGTGTTGAAACTCCTTCCTGTCTCCCCAATGTAAGTTTTATTGCATAATTGGCATGGGCTCTCATATATGGTGTTGCATCTGTTGTCCGGATGTATTCTGTCTTTGGGATGAACCAGGATCTGACGGAGTGTTGTGTATGGTTTGACAGGTGTGTTAATGTTGTGTTTCCTCATTGCTCTTTGAATGCATTCCGTTATTCCTCTGATGTATGGTAATGTCACTACTCCCCTGTGTTCTTGTTTGTTGGTCTGTTTTTTCTCTTTCTTCTGTGTTTTATTGTTTTTGACCTGTTCCGCCCCTTTGGATATTGCCCATTGTGGATATTGACATGCCTTCAGTGCGTGTTGTATATGTTGTTCTTCCTGTTCTTTGTCCTGTGCATCTGTAATTATTGCTGCGCGTTCATGTTCAGAAGATAATAAACATCAGCGCTGGATCAGGGAGGCCATAGAGATCCGTAAGTGAAGTCCGAGGACCATCAACCAAGATGAGGGAGCATACATGCTCTCCCATACCTGGAGTGCCATCTTGCAGGGGACGAACTGACAGTAGAAGGCGTGACCGACCTGTCAATCCAGACAGGAAGGCCACGCCTTTGGAAACATCAGCTGATAAAAGATGCGTCACCAATAACATCCCGTGACACTCTGAGGAAGACGACAGTCGTACGTCGAAACATGTCAGGTAAACAAACCTAAAAAATTAGATGTTTGATAAAAAAGAAAAAACCAACAATATTCAATATAAGACATAATGAACGTAATCGAAAGATTAAGAATAAGTTATGGAGATAAAAGCATCAAGGAGTTTCGCCGCCTTGAAAGATTGACGCGAAAACGGGCACGCTACAGAAACCACCTGAGATTCAATCTGCGCTGCCGGGATGAAGAAGTCGTACCGGCCAGCCTGAACATGAAGAACCCGATTCCAACCAGAAACGCGGAGAAGATGATCAGAAAAGTGCGGATGACTCTGGTAAAAGAACAGATACGGTGCACAACTGACAAACTCAACAATATCAACAGCGAACTACATAGGGAGATGGAAACTTTCAAACGCCGGTTTCCCCAGAACAAGGAAATGGAATTAGCAATACACGGACACTTGGCAGACATACACGAGCAGGAATTCACCAAGACAAAAACCCGACAAATCCGAAAACTGGAAAAACTCATCACACAGAAAAAGAAGGCAGAACCGGAGCACACACACATCAACGAAAAATGGATCCACAACATAGCAAGGTACAAACTCTCACAAGCAGAATGCAGTACACTAGGAAAAGGACTCAACTACGCTGTCACACCGAACAATATACCACACGATGAATTCATTCTGGCAACTGAATTAGCATGTGAGAAAATACAGGATCAGGCACAAAAAGCAGCACTAAGAAACACAATAGCTGGTATATTGAAAACGGCCAAACCACCACCTAGCAACATCACAAAACAGGAAGCCAAAGCCATGACAACATTAGCAAAAAATAAAGACATCACAATCCTCCCAGCAGATAAAGGCAGAACAGTAGTTATCATGGACACCGAAGAATAAGAACACAAAATGGTGGAATTACTCAGTGACAATGCCTTCGAGATATTAAAGGAACAGTCCACCGTACTTCCATACTGAAATATGTTCTTATCTGAATTGAGACGAGCTGCTCCGTACCTCTCTGAGCTTTGTGCGACCTCCCAGTCAGTCAGACGCAGTCAGACGCGCTGTCACTCCTGTTAGCAATGTAGCTAGGCTCAGTATGGCCAATGGTATTTTTTGAGGCTGTAGTTAGATGCAACCAAACTCTTCCGCGTTTTTCCTGTTTACATAGGTTTATATGACCAGTGATATGAAACAAGTTCAGTTACACAAATTGAAACGTAGCGATTTTCTATGCTATGGAAAGTCCGCACTATAATGACAGGCATACTAACACCTTCTGCGCGCTTTGACAGCGCATTGATATCTGAGCTCCGTATCAATGCGCTGCAGAAGCACGCAGAAGGTGTTAGTATGCCTGTCATTATAGTGCGGACTTTCCATAGCATAGAAAATCGCTACGTTTCAATTTGTGTAACTGAACTTGTTTCATATCACTGGTCATATAAACCTATGTAAACAGGAAAAATGCGGAAGAGTTTGGTTGCATCTAACTACAGCCTCAAAAAATACCATTGGCCATACTGAGCCTAGCTACATTGCTAACAGGAGTGACAGCGCGTCTGACTGCGTCTGACTGACTGGGAGGTCGCGCAAAGCTCAGAGAGGTACGGAGCAGCTTGTCTCAATTCAGATAAGAGCATATTTCATTATGGAAGTACGGTGGACTGTTCCTTTAAGAAAAGACCCAACAGAAGACAAGAAAAAGAAACTTAAAGCATTACTCAAACCGTTAATCGATGAAAATAAAATAGATAAACAGGCATATAATCATTTAGTACCCACAGCCAATGTCATCCCCAGGATTTATGGTACACCAAAAATACACAAACCAGGAACACCATTATGCCCCATAGTAGATAGCATTGGTTCAGTGACATACAACCTATCAAAAGCACTCACCGAAATAATTAAACCATTACTAGGACTCACAGACCAACACTGCAAAAACTCAAAACAACTGGCAGAAGAACTAAAAAATATAAAAATGCAACAAGACGAAGTTTTCATTTCACACGATGTCATATCTCTTTTCACCAGAACACCCACAGAAGCCACCATACAGGTACAGTCGTACAAGACAAATTAAAAACAGATAGGACGCTCAAGAAACGCACAAACCTCACTGTACAAGACATTACGCAACTCCTTCAATTCATCGCCACATCCACATACTTTCAGTTCAGGAACACAATTTACAGACAAAAGGAAGGTTTTTCCATGGGAGACCCACTATCAGCTATCATGTGCGGTTTTTTCATGGAAGACCTGGAGCAGAGAGCACTCACTACAATACCAGCGGAATACAGACCAACACTCTGGAAACGTTATGTGGACGACATATTGGAAAAAGTAAAGAGGGGATACACTCAACAACTTACCGACCATCTCAATACTATAGACAATACCGGCAATATAAAATTCACACATGAAGAGGAAACGGAGCAGTCAATAGCATTTTTGGATTTAAAAATACATCACACAGAAGAGGGGGACATCAAAATAAAAGTACACAGGAAACCCACACACACCGACCAATATTTAAACTGGACTTCCGAACACCCCATAATGCACAAAATATCTGTAGTTAGAACATTACATGAATGCGCAGCAATAATTACAGATGCACAGGACAAAGAACAGGAAGAACAACATATACAACACGCACTGAAGGCATGTCAATATCCACAATGGGCAATATCCAAAGGGGCGGAACAGGTCAAAAACAATAAAACACAGAAGAAAGAGAAAAAAACAGACCAACAAACAAGAACACAGGGGAGTAGTGACATTACCATACATCAGAGGAATAACGGAACACATTCAAAGAGCAATGAGGAAACACAACATTAACACACCTGTCAAACCATACACAACACTCCGTCAGATCCTGGTTCATCCCAAAGACAGAATACATCCGGACAACAGATGCAACACCATATATGAGAGCCCATGCCAATTATGCAATAAAACTTACATTGGGGAGACAGGAAGGAGTTTCAACACAAGAAAAAATGAACATAAGAAAGAGTGCGAAAAGGAGACAGCTACAAGACAAACCCGAACAATAAAAGAAAAGGCACAACAGGAAAATTATAAGTCAGCCATAACAGATCATTGCAAAAGGGAAAATCATATTATGGACTGGGGGAATGCCAGAGTCATCCGCACAGAAGATAATAAACATCAGCGCTGGATCAGGGAGGCCATAGAGATCCGTAAGTGAAGTCCGAGGACCATCAACCGAGATGAGAGAGCATACATGCTCTCCCATACCTGGAGTGCCATCTTGCAGGGGACGAACTGACAGTAGAAGGCGTGACCGACCTGTCAATCCAGACAGGAAGGCCATGCCTTCGGAAACATCAGCTGATAAAAGATGCGTCACCAATAACATCCGGTGACACTCTGAGGAAGACGACAGTCGTACGTCGAAACATGTCAGGTAAACAAACCTAAAAAATTAGATGTCTGATAAAAAAGAAAAAAACAACAATATTCAATATAAGACATAATGAACGTAATCGAAAGAGGAAAGATTGGCAGCCCTCGGCATACCAGCGCTTGTGTAGTGACCACTTTGTTGGAGGTAAGACGAATAAAATTAGCCAGAAAAGACATTACATTGCTGTTAACATTCTGTGGCGGCGAGTGTGTAACCAAATAGGCTAAAATAACCCATTGTAACCTCTTTGTTCTTCTGTAGTAGCTATTAGCTAACGACATTAGCTAGCGTTGTGTTCCTTTGCTGTTGGTAGACTGTAGGACAGATCAGAGGCAGTGTCCTACAAACAGTGCTTAATTTGAGGGGGAGCAAGCCGGAGCGCGCTCCGGAACCTCGGGCGTTGGCTCCGGCAGCTATTTACACTGGATCCGGTGATCTGACACCTCTTTTGACTATGTAACAAAAAAAAAACAATAACAAATAATTAAATTAAAAAATGCAAGTTTATTTAGTGTTAATGTCTGATTTTGATATCTGTCTTGGTGATTTCTCTCATGAAACGACATCCACAAAATATCTGCAGATGAACTTAATTTGCAGTGTTATTACAAAACATGCCCAGAAGCGCAGCGCCGCGCCCCCCTCCCCCCCTCTTTTTTTCCGCACCGGAGCCACTCATCCTCTGCGCTCCGGGACCTCCCACTTTACAAATTAAGCACTGCCTACAAATAAGTGTTCAAAACAAGAGTTTTCAGATCAATACCTGTGTATGGCGATGGGTTTTTAACGACATAGGTATAAAGATCATGTGGGCTGAAGTCAGGTAAAGACGAGGGCTTCGTGTACTTCCGTACGTCTGTAAACAATCCAGGCGGAAGCAGATAAACGTCGCTCTCTAAGCCTGCTAACCTCAATTTTTGAAAATACCTCTCCCTCTGCTCGCCCTGTAAATGCCCTACGTCGCTGGATAGCGAAGGTGTTTTCTGCATCTCGCTCCTTTTTCTTGTATGTTCTCCGTTTGTCGCCTTCCTCGCATTCAAACCAATTCGAGCCGAAGTCCGCTACATGTCCAAAATGGTGGTCGCGTTTACGAAGGTCACGTGACTGAAAAGGGTCTATAGTCAGCTGGGATAGGCTCCAGCTTGCCTGCGACCCTGTAGAACAGGATAAGTAGCTACAGGTAATGGATGGATGGATGCTCTGGCATCATGTACAGCCATCAGGATACAACTGAAGTATCCTTTGTGGAAGTTCCTACTACTATGATCATGACTGGGGCATGGACTCTGATGTGTTTACCATCTATTGCCCCATCACAGTTGAAAATGTTTTACAAATAGCAGAAACCATTCTGGAGCTGCTTCCACTGATCTTCAGCAGGGAAAAGTTACAACCTCATTGTTTAGATCAGTCTCTATAGTTTTGCTGACTTCTTTGACTAATGCTGCTTTTCCACTACAAACGCGGCTGAGTCGGGCTGAGCCGTGCCGTGCTGAGTTGGGCTGAGCCGAGCTGAGTGGGGCTGTTGGAGTTGCATTTCGACTACAACCGCGCTGAACCGTGCTGGCTGGAAGTGGGTGGACACATTGGGTGGAGTTAGCGAAAGTGGGTGGACGTCAGGTGATGTCATTAAGCGGCGCAAACAGTGACATCAGTGAGCTTTTAAGCGGTAGTCTCACGACCCGAATAGTAAACAATAAACATGGAGGACATGGAGTCGTTAGTGTTGCTGGTCTTGGTGCTGTGGCTTGTTGTCACCGACAACGCCAACAGATACTGGCAAGAGCGTATAGATGAGGCGAGGCGCATAAGGCTTCAGAAATTCTCGTAATTCATAATTCTTCTCCTTCCGGGTTTACAGTGTTTACAGATCCCAGCATGCTCGCGGTGCGTGTGTGAGCATGTGAGGACACTCCTCCTCACCAATCAGTGCACAGGGGAGTGTCTGCTCACGCCCCCAGCCTCACTCGGCTCGCTTTGGCTCACTTCAGCCCCACTCCAAAACCGTGCGAGTTTTAGGGGCTAAGCAGGGCTGAAGCGAGCTGAGTCGTGCTGTTTTTTGGTAGTCGAAACACAAGCCGTGTCTGGCTGAAGTGAGCTGAAGCGAGCTGAAAAAGGGTAGTGGAAAAGGGCCATAAACGTCCAAATGGCACTGATCCAAGTTTGTAGCTTGCTGATAAGGCTCGGTAGCTGCTCCTGTTGTTAGAAAGCAGAGGGAGATGGTGAAGTAGTTGATTCCATTCCCCTCAGAATTCTGTTTCCCTTTACACCACTGTATTACAAGTCTTGTTTATTTGCCAGGTTACCATATGTATTTACTGTACAGAGCAAAAAATATATCTGTGTGCACAAAACTTTTTCATACATGCACGAAATATTTCACCAGCAGCAAAACTTTTTACACATGCAAACATCATTTCACAAGCTCAAAATCTTTTTGGCATTAATTTAATCCCATATATATGTCAATGCTGCAGGTAGTCTATGGAGACTATGCACGTGACATCATCATAGTATGTTTAGCGAGTTCACCGCCATGTTGAATGGAAACAAACATTGTGTGATTCTAAACAAAAAATCATGATAAATTCATGCTGTGCTGTTGGGTGTACAGTCATGATGATAGGCCGTCTTTCTACAGGAGTCCAGCTGCACAGTTGATCCTTGCAGGAAAAACAGGTGGATTGCAGAGATAAATCACAAAGATTGGACTCCTACTGTGTATACATGGCTATGCAGTGAACACGTCATCGGCTGTAATTGGCTCATCAGCTGTTGTTTACAATGTAATTTAACCCTTTGGACTCAATGAAAGGAAGCATTTTGCTTTTTACTGTTTAAATATCTCTAAACCATGGAAACTAGAGATGTACGTTTGCAATCTAATTCTTTTCAGAAATTTTTTAATCAGCTTGGAAAATTAGTTTGCAATTAGCTATTCGGAATTCTGCGAGCTATAAAAATGATGAACACAAAGAAAAAAACATGAATATTGGCTTATTTTGATCGTGCTGATTTGTGAATTCAGAAAATACAAACAAATGACCTCAAAACTGTTGGTAATACATTTCTTCAGTTTATGTTCTTATGCTTTTCATGTCAACACTGGATCTCCCCATGACTCGAAACCAATCTCTGCCCTCTTCTTTAATTTTCTAATAAGTATGAGCATCAAAATTATTTTCTAAAATCAAATCAAAGGTTGCCAGTCCGATTCCCCGGACCAGCAGGAATGGCTGAAGTGCCCTAGAGCAAGGCACCTAACCCCCAACTGCTCCCCAGGCTGCTCTGGGTATGTTGTATATCGCTCTGGATAAGAGCGTCTGCTAAATGCCAGTAATGCAATGTAATGTAAAATCAACATTCGTATTGTCTGCCATTTCCTGCCAAAAGTTGCTAAGCTGCTAGCTGAAGAAGTGAAAGCTATTTAGTTAGACTTAAACAACAAATTTCAGAAATAATCCAACAGCACTTTTTACTTTCAATGTCTTTGCAATATTTACAAATTATACCACCACTGTAGCCTCCAAGCAAATCTCTGATTCGCAGTGAGATGTTTAAGGGCTTCCCATGTAGTCTCAAACAATCGCAACTGGAATAAAAAAGTATTTAATATGTTTGTTCATGCAAAATAAAATTTCTTGCTCAAATAATTTTAGAGAAATTAATAATTTATGTGGTGACACGGTGTAGTGGTTAGCACTGTTGCCTCACAGCAAGGAGGTTCTGGGTTTGGGACTTCCGGTGAGGCAAGACACCAGCATGGCCGCATAGCTTCGCTCCGCTCAGCTACCCTACCCCCATGCCATAGCCACACAATTGAACTAAACTTCGTTAAAATAGTTTCACAAAGTCCTATTAACAAATATGTCACAAGTCCCGAAGCAAAATCCTTCTTGCTCATCAAGACAGCCGAAAAAGAACTCGATAGAAGACAAGATGGAGGCGTAAGACCGTAATGCAAGCTCAGCCACACCTGACCACACCAAAACCGAACTTGCCAGCATCAAAAGTATCTTGCAAGGGATAGCAGCAGATGTGTGCAGCGTGAAAACAAGCCTGGAAACACTACAAATCACTGTGGAGCAACTTGGAGCGCGGATGACAGAGGCAGAAGCCAGGATTTGGGATCTAGAGGACACTAACAACAGCCGAGAGGCTAACAGAGACGCCGCTATATTAAACTTGAAAACGCTCCAGGATAAAATTACGTACTTAGAAGATGCAGGGAGATGGGATAATGTGCGTGTGACGGGCATTCCTGAAAATGCAGAGAAACAGGATTTATGTGGTTTTGTGCTTACAATACTAACTGAAAAACTGGACCTTGACGTGGATGTGGGTTTTGAGCTGGAATGAGTTCATCGCGTAGGTCCGAAGCGGGACGATGATCGCAGCCGTCATATCTTGGCCCACTTCTTGAGATTTAGCACCAGGGAAGCAGTTCTTCGGGCTGCCCGCGAGAAGAGGAGAACTGAATGGCTAGGCAACAGGATCTCTTTCTTCCAGGATCTTTCTCAAGACGTGCTTCAGCAGCGTAGGAAGTTTGACACAGTGAAGAAACAGTTCCAAGAGCGGGGGATGTCATATTCCATGCTGTATCCAGTGACCCTTAAAGTCTCCGCAAACAACAGGTCCCACACCTTCACCTCGCTAGACGTGGCAGTTGCTTTCCTCTCAGCGCAGGATTGAGTATCCAGGCTGAGTGTCAGAAGGGGACTCTTAATGGACATATTGGTATGTCCAGGCGTTATTCTCCTGGTTGCTCGTTCTAATATACTGGGTTTATTGGGTTTTGTTTCCATATTATTCCACCTTAGTCTATCATCTACAGAGAGTGTTTTTTGTTAACATAGTTAAAGATTTGCGCATACACGGATGTACACGTGCGTTTTAAGGCACTATTATTTTCCAGTGAGGCATGTGCATGATGGAGTCTGCATAAGCAGAAGGATTTTATTTGTGTATCCAGATGTGCGTGTGTGTAGGTACACATGCACATTTATATATGCAGGTGTGTGAGGGTATATGTCAGTAGAGTCTCTATGTTATAGTGTGCGCTATGTCTGACTATTACTGGTATACCAGCTGCATTGTTATTGTTATTATTTTAGTTATTTGCTTTCTCCTGGAAGATATAATAATATTCAGTTGTGGTTAACAGATTATTGATGGTCCTCGGTGTGACAAGCACATTGATGTGTCACTGACAGGCTTGGGGGGCGGGGAGCTAAAACAGGCCAGGTGTTCTTTCATAGGATGCACTCTCGTAGTTTAGTTAGTGTAAGAGAGCCACATGTTCAGTTTTGGCTCATAGCTGTTTTTTCTATATGTTGGGTTAGTATATTGTCAAATACTGTTATGTGTAAGTTTTGTCGTTTTACGAGGGAAAGCTCCAATAGTACAGGAGTTCTTTAAATATCTTCGAGTAAACATTTCTAATTATCTGGCTAACAATACACTTATGCCGCTTTTCCACTACCAACGTGGCTGAGTTGGGCTGAGTCGAGCTGAGTGGAGCTGTTGGAGTTGCATTTCGACTACAATCGCGCTGAACCATGCTGGCTGGAAGTGGGTGGACACATTGGGCGGAGTTAGCGAAAGTGGGTGGATGTCACGTGATGTCGTTAGGCGGCGCAAACAGTGACATCGGTGATCTTTTAAGCGGTAGTCTCACGACCCGGATAGTAAACAATAAACATGGAGGACATAGAGTCGTTAGTGTTGCTGGTCTTGGTGCTGTGGCTTGTTGTCACCGACAACGCCAACAGATACTGGCAAGAGCGTATAGATGAGGTGAGGCGCATAAGGCTTCAGAAATTCTCGTAATTCGTAATTCTTCTTCGTCCGGGTTTACGGTGTTTACAGATCCCAGCGTGCTCGCGGGGCGTGTGTGGGCATGTGAGGACACTCCTCCTCACCAATCAGTGCACAGGGGAGTGTCTCCTCACGCCCCTAGCCCCACTCGGCTCGGTTTGGCTCGCTTCAGCCCCACTCCAAAACCGTGCGAGTTTTGGGTGCTCAGTAGGGCTGAAGCGAGCTGAGTCGTGCTGCTCTGAGGTAGTTGAAACACGAGCCATGTCGGGCTGAAGTGAGCTGAAAAAGGGTAGTGGAAAAGGGCCATTAGTAACATGTTATGGGTGAACTGGTTAGACTGACATCATTGAATGTTAAGGGCACGAACTCTGCTATTAAAAGGAGGAAGATTTTATTGTATTTGAAACAAAAAAAACCCAGATCTGGTCTTCCTGCAGGAGACTCACTTGGAAAACAAGGATTCTTTATTATTGCAAAGGGACTGGGTCGGGAAAGTTCTCTACAGTGCAGGGTTCTCTAGTCAGAGGGGAGTTGCCATTTTGATCTGTAAAAATCTTAATATTAAAATACTTAAACAACAAACAGATGATGAAGGAAGATGGATAGCTATGGATGATGAACTTTCTGGTATTAGGTGCACATTTATGAACATATATATATGTTCCAACAGCCAACCTGCCTGGCTTCTTTGTGGATGTTAGCAATGCAATTACACGGTTCGGAAACTCATATATAGTATTGGAGGGGACTTTAACAATGTTAGGGACCCTAGAGTTGATAAAACGTACACATGGGCTATTACACAACCTTCACAGGCACGGAAAGCAACTGATACTTTGGAGGAGGAGCTAGATTTAGATGTGTGGAGATTTTTCCACCCTTCAGATAAGGAATTTACCTTTTACTCTCATCCACACACGTCTTATTCAAGGATAGATTATTTTCTCATCTCAAAATCACTACCCTCTATCACTGAACAAATGACTATTGGTACTGTCTTAATATAAGATCACGCACTGGTGGGGATGGCACTGCGTATAGGCCAACTACCGAGACTCCAGCCCACTAGGTGGAGATTTAACTCATCCTTGCTCAGGGACATACATTCCCTGGAATTTATTAAAAGTGAGATACTGGATTATTGGCTAAACAATGAAGGCTCAGTGTCAAATTTAGCTGTGGAGTGGGATGCGTTTAAGGCTGTTATTAGAGGTTGACTTGTTCAACATTGTTCGTACCTGAAAAAGAGGTCCATTCAACGTCTCCGTGAACTGGAGGTAGATATTAAGAAAATAGAAAATATACACTCTACCCAATCTGACTATTCCACTCTTCTTGAACTAAACAAATTGAAAGTGGAATATAACTCCATATTGCAGAAGAAAGTTGAATATACAGTTAGGTCCATAAATATTTGGACAGAGACAACATTTTTCTAATTTTGGTTCTGTACATTACCACAATGAATTTTGAACAAAACAATTCAGATGCAGGAGAAGTTCAGACTTTAAGCTTTAATTCAGTGGGTTGAACAAAATGATTGCATAAAAATGTGAGGAACTAAAGCATTTTTTTAAACACAATCCCTTCATTTCAGGGCCTCAAAAGTAATTGGACAAATTAAATAATGGTAAATAAAATGTTCATTTCTAATATTTGGTTGAAAATCCTTTGTTGGCAATGACTGCCTGAAGTCTTGAACTCATGGACATCACCAGACGCTGTGTTTCCTCCTTTTTTAATGCTCTGCCAGGCCTTTACTGCAGCGGTTTTCAGTTGCTGTTTGTCTGTGGGCCTTTCTGTCTGAAGTTTAGTCTTTAACAAGTGAAATGCATGCTCAATTGGGTTGAGATCAGGTGACTGACTTGGCCATTCAATAATATTCCACTTCTTTGCTTTAATAAACTCTTGGGTTGCTTTGGCTTTATGTTTTGGAACATTGTCCATCTGTATTATGAAACGCCGACCAATCAGTTTGGCTGCATTTGAGCACACAGTATGTCTCTGAATACCTCAGAATTCATCCGGCTGCTTCTGTCCTGTGTCACATCATCAATAAACACTAGTGACCCAGTGCTACTGGCAGCCATGCATGCCCAAGCCATCACACTGCCTCCACCGTGTTTTACAGATGATGTGGTATGCTTTGGATCATGAGCTGTACCACGCCTTTGCCATACTTTTTTCTTTCCATCATTCTGGTAGAGGTTGATCTTGGTTTCATCTGTCCAAAGAATGCTCTTCCAGAACTGTGCTGGCTTTTTTAGATGTTTTTTAGCAAAGTCCAATCTAGCCTTTTTATTCTTGAGGCTTATGAGTGGCTTGCACCATGCAGTGAACCCTCTGTATTTACTTTCATGCAGTCTTCTCTTTATGGTAGATTTGGATATTGATACGCCTACCTCCTGGAGAGTGTTGTTCACTTGGTTGGGTGTTGTGAAGGGGTTTCTCTTCACCATGGAAATTATTCTGCGATCATCCACCACTGTTGTCTTCTGTGGGCATCCAGGTCTTTTTGCATTGATGAGTTCACCAGTTCTTTCTTTCTTTCTTTCTTTCTTTCTTTCTTTCTTTCTTTCTCAGGATGTACCAAACTGTAGATTTTGCCACTCCTAATATTGTAGCAATTTCTTGGATGGGTTTTTTCTGTTTTCGCAGCTTAAGGACGGCTTGTTTCACCTGCATGGAGAGCTCCTTTGACCGCATGTTTTCTTCACAGCAAAATCTTCCAAATGCAAGCACCACACCTCAAATCAACTCCAGGCCTTTTATTTGCTTAATTGAGAATGACATAACGAAGGAATTGCCCACACCTGCCCATGAAATAGCCTTTGAGTCAATTGTCCAATTACTTTTGGTCCCTTTAAAAACAGGGTGGCACATGCTGAGGAGCTGAAACTCCTAGACCCTTCATCCAATTTGAATGTGGATACCCTCGAATGAAAGCTGAAAGACTAGACTTTATGTCCATGTCCATTATATAACTATAACTTGAATATGTTTCAGTAAACAGGTAAAAAAATAAAATTTGTGTCAGTGTCCAAATATATATGGACTTAACTGTACATTATTCAGGACCAAACATAAATATTATGAACAGGGGGAGAGAACAAGGAGATTTCTTGCACAGAGAGCAAAGCAGCAGTACAGCCAATCAATCATACCAGGGATACAGAATGATGGAGGTGAACTGAAGACAGATAACACAGACATAAATGCTATATTTGCTACGTTTTATCAAAATCTTTATAAGTCAGACAACCCAAATTCTCAAGATGTTAGTTCCTTTTTACATAGTATAAAATGCCCAACCTTATCACAGGAGGAACAATATGAAATTGGGGCAGATGTTACATTGGAGGAGGTTAAAAAGGCTATACAGGACCTACAAAGTGGGAAATCTCCAGGGGAGCATGGCCTCCTGGCTGAATTTTACAAAGTATTTTCAGATCTTCTTGCCCCAAAGCTACTTAGAGTCTTTAAGGATGCAGTAGAAAGAGGTTCTCTACCAGATAGTATGCAAACTGCTATAATAACTTTGACCCAAAAAAAAAGACAGGGACCCGCAACAATGCGGCAATTACTGCCCCATATCACTGATCAATGTCGATGCCAAACTGCTTGCCAAGATCTTAGCATCTAGATTGGAGGTCTTTTTACCGAAACTTATTCACCCAGATCAAGTGGGCTTTATTAAGAATAGAATATCATCTGATAATCTCCGCAGGCTGCTTCATCTCATGTGGCAAGCTGGAAATGAGGCGGATATAACTGTTGCTGTCTCACTGGATGCTGAGAAAGCATTCGATAGGGTGGAGTGGGTGTACCTTTTCCAATCATTAGAAAAATTTGGCCTTGGTCCTTCTTTTATTAATTTAGTTAAATTATTATATTACAACCCTAAGGCTTCTGTGGTAACAAATGACAGGAAGTCTCTCCCTTTTCAGCTGCAGAGAGGGATGAGGCAGGGTTGCCCTTTGTCCCCCTTAATATTTGCCCAAGTGCTTGAACCACTAGCAATTGCTATCAGGCAAAATCACAATATAGCCGGTATTAAGGCTGGTGGCAGGGAGCATAAACTGCTCCTGTATGCAGATGATGTATTGTTACTATCCAGGCGCCCATCAACAACTATACGTCACATCCTCACCTTGATTGACTCTTTCTCGGGCATGTCTGGTTACAAAATAAATTGGTCAAAGTCCGAGGCAATGCCCCTATCGAGACTTTGTCCACCCAATATTAGACAGGGATGGCAATTTACATGGCAGCCATCTGGTCTAACATATTTGGGTATTAAACTCACTGCACGGCTGGATAGCATTATGATAACTAATCTCCTCCCTTTAATCCAGAAAATAGAGCTTTTACTACAGAACTGGACCAGATTGGGACTGTCCCTTCTGGGGAAAATTAAAATTCTAAAGATGGTAATAGTTCCCAAAATTAATTATATAAGTAATATGTTACCATTAAGTTTACTGCACAATGTACTATTAAAATATAATGAAGCTGTATACAATTTTCTGTGGGGTGGTAAAAAACCATATATAAATCAGACAAAACTTTATGCCACTGTGGAGGATGGAGGCCTGGGCCTTCCCCATATAGCTTGGTATCATTATGCTTTCTTGTTAGTTTTTTCTTTTTTATCATTATGCTTTCTGTCTCAAACAATTATCAAAGCTATATATGCCAGCTGAGCAAGCTCCAATGTGGGTGTCTATAGAGAAGGACCTTACATACCCTCATCCTGTTCAGGCCTTTATTACTCAAACTAGTGACGTGGACCCACAACAATCCAGTCCTCAACTTCTCACAGGAGACGTGGCGAACATCACATAAGATCACAGGCTTAAATCCCAATTTTACAAATAAAACATCACTATGGCATAACACAAGCCTCAAGATAGGTAAAAAATAAAATAAAATTTGCTGGGCTGGATGGGTCAAAGTGGGAATTGTTTATATTGGGGACTTGTTTGATGGAGACCAACTTTTGTCTTTTGAATAACAAAAAGAAAAGTATAAGCTCTCAAATAAGGATTTTGGGAAATGCTTGCAGTTACGGAGTTGTATTCAGACACACCTTAGAGAACTACTGCTTACAGTGGTGCTTGAAAGTTTGTGAACCCTTTAGAATTTTCTATATTTCTGCATAAATATGACCTAAAACATCATCAGATTTTCACACAAGTCCTAAAAGTAGATAAACAGAACCCAGTTAAACAAATGAGATAAAAATATTATACTTGGTCATTTATTTATTGAGGAAAATGATCCGATATTACATATCTGTGAGTGGCAAAAGTATGTGAACCTCTAGGATTAGCAGTTAATTTGAAGGTGAAATTAGAGTCAGGTGTTTTCAATCAATGGGATGACAATCAGGTGTGAGTGGGCACCCTGTTTTATTTAAAGAACAGGGATCTATCAAAGTCTGATCTTCACAACACATGTTTGTGGAAGTGTATCATAGCACAAACAAAGGAGATTTCTGAGGACCTCAGAAAAAGCATTGTTGATGCTCATCAGGCTGGAAAAGGTTAAAAAACCATCTCTAAAGAGTTTGGACTCCACCAATCCACAGTCAGACAGATTGTGTACAAATGGAGGTAATTCAAGTCCATTGTTACCCTCCCCAGGAGTGGTCGACCAACAAAGATCACTCCAAGAGTAAGGCGTGTAATAGTCGGCGAGGTCACAAAAGACCCCGGGGTAACTTCTAAGCAACTGAAGGCCTCTCTCACATTGACTAATGTTCATGTTCATGAGTCCACCACCAGGAGAACACTGAACAACAATGGTGTGCATGACAGAGTTGCAAGGAGAAAGCCACTGCTCTCCAAAAAGAACATTGCTGCTCATCTGCAGTTTGCTAAAGAGCACGTGGACAAGCCAGAAGGCTATTGGAAAAATGTTTTGTGGATGGAGGAGACCAAAATAGAACTTTTGGTTTAAATGAGAAGCGTTATGTTTGGAGAAAGGAAAACACTGCATTCCAGCAAAAGAACCTGATCCCATCTGTGAAACATGGTGGTGGTAGTATCATGGTTTGCGCCTGTTTTGCTGCATCTGGGCCAGGACGTCTTGCCATCATTGATGGAACAATGAATTCTGAATTATACCAGCGAATTCTAAAGGAAAATGTCAGGACATCTGTCCATGAACTGAATCTCAAGAGAAGGTGGGTCGTGCAGCAAGACAACAACCCTAAGCACACAAGTCGTTCTACCAAAGAATGGTTAAAGAAGAATAAAGTTAATGTTTTGGAATGGCCAAGTCAAAGTCCTGACCTTAATCCAATGGAAATGTTGTGGAAGGACCTGAAGCGATCAGTTCATATGAGGAAACCCACCAACATCCCAGAGTTGAAGCTGTTCTGTATGGAGGAATGGGCTAAAATTACTCCAAGCCGGTGTGCAGGACTGATCAACAGTTACTGGAAACATTTAGTTGCAGTTATTGCTGCACAAGGGGGTCACACCAGATACTGAAAGCAAAGGTTCACATACTTTTGCCACTCACAGATATGTAATATCGGATCATTTTCCTCAATAAATAAATGACCAAGTATAATATTTTTGTCTCATTTATTTAACTGGGTTCTGTTTATCTACTTTTAGGACTTGTGTGAAAATCTGATGATGTATGAGGTCATATTTATGCAGAAATATAGAAAATTCTAAAGGGTTCACAAACTTTCAAGCACCACTGTATATCTAGAACTGAAATACAGGACAGACTAGAACAGGATGGGCACTTCAAAAGGAAAACCTCATGTTTTTATAACTTTCTGAGGGGTTCTCAACCACCCAGTTTTGAAGGCCTGAAGGGATGCTGGGAGAGAGATATAGGGGAAGAGATATCTGATGAAACATGGGGGAATGTTATTGGATCATGGTTTATTCTTGGTATATTCATGATAATCTTTATCATGGTATATTCTTGCCCTATGATAGATCTGGTATGGTCTAAGATTATCTCTTTTATCAATAAAGTGAAGTCCTCTACACTGGTACAACAACCGACACTTTGCCTATTTGGAGTGATACAGAAAGGAAGTGGTCTAAATGTCCACCAGATCTCATGGTGTAGAATAGCACTTATTACTGGATGCAGGATAGTGATACGTCATTGGAAAACTAAAGGTGGTATTTCGGTAAAGGAGTGGTTTGATGAAATGTCTAAGATTTCTTCCTATGAAAGACTGTGCTACAGACTGCTAGATAGGGAAGATATTTACATGAAAATATGGGGTTCTTATACCAAGGTAACCTGACATAATGAGGAGCTGCACCCTTTCTTTTCGTCCGAGTGCCCCCACAGTCCAAAGACATGCAGGTTCGGTTAATTTGTGGCTCTAAATTGACCATAGGTGTGAGTGTGAATGGTTCTTTGTCTCTATGTGTCAGCCCTGCGATGACCTGGTGACTTGTCCATGATGTACCCCGCCTCGAATTTAATTTAATTTATTAGCTTTGCCATAGGATGATCTATATATGTACATATAGTGGTGCTTGAAAGTTTGTGAACCCTTTAGAATTTTCTATATTTCTGCATAAATATGACCTAAAACGTCATCAGATTTTCACACAAGTCCTAAAAGTAGATAAAGAGAACCCAGTTAAACAAATGAGACAAAAATATTGCACTTGGTCATTTATTTATTGAGGAAAATGATCCAATATTACATATCTGTGAGTGGCAAAAGTATGTGAACCTTTGCTTTCAGTATCAGGTGTGACCCCCTTGTGCAGCAATAACTGCAACTAAACACTTCCGCTAATTGTTGATCAGTCCTGCACACCAGCTTGGAAGAATTTTAGCCCATTCCTACATACAGAACAGCTTCAGCTCTGGGATATTGGTGGGTTTCCTCACATGAACTGCTCACTTCAGGTCCTTCCACAACATTTCGATTGGATTAAGGTCAGGACTTTGACTTGGCCATTCCAAAACATTAACTTTATTCTTCTTTAACCATTCTTTGATAGAACGACTTGTGTGCTTAGGGTCGTTGTCTTGCTGCATGACCCACCTTCTCTTGAGATTCAGTTCATGGACAGATGTCCTGACATTTTCCTTTAGAATTCGCTGGTATAAATCAGAATTCATTGTTCCATCAATGATGGCAAGCCGTCCTGGCCCAGATGCAGCAAAACAGGCCCAAACCATGATACTACCACCACCATGTTTCACAGATGGGATCAGGTTCTTATGCTGAAATGCAGTGTTTTCCTTTCTCCAAACATAACGCTTCTCATTTAAACCAAAAAGTTCTATTTTTGTCTCATCCATGCACAAAACATTTTTCCAATAGCCTTCTGGCTTGTCCACGTGATCTTTAGCAAACTGCAGATGAGCAGCAATGTTCTTTTTGGAGAGCAGTGGCTTTCTCCTTGCAACCCTGCCATGCACACCATTGTTGTTCAGTGTTCTCCTGATGGTGGACTCATGAACATGAACATTAGCCAATGTGAGAGAGCCCTTCAGTTGCTTAGAAGTTACCCTGGGGTCCTTTGTGACTTTGCCGACTATTACACGCCTTGCTCTTGGAGTTATTTTTGTTGGTCGACCACTCCTGGGGAGGGTAACAATGGTCTTGAATTTCCTCCATTTGTGCACAATCTGTCTGACTGTGGATTGGTGGAGTCCAAACTCTTTAGAGATGTTTTTTTAACCTTTTCCTGCCTGATGAGCATCAACAATGCTTTTTCTAAGGTCCTCAGAAATCTCCTTTGTTCGTGCCATGATACACTTCCACAAACATGTGTTGTGAAGATCAGACTTTGATAGATCCCTGTTCTTTAAATAAAACAGGGTGCCCACTCACACCTGATTGTCATCCCATTGATTGAAAACACCTGACTAATTTCACCTTCAAATTAACTGCTAATCTTAGAGGTTCACATACTTTTGCCACTCACAGATATGTAATATTGGATCATTTTCCTCAATAAATAAATGACCAAGTATAATTTTTTTGTCTCATTTGTTTAACTGGGTTCTCTTTATCTACTTTCATGACTTGTGTGAAAATCTGATGATGTTTTAGGTCATATTTATGCAGAAATATAGAAAATTCTCAAGCGTTCACAAACTTTCAAGCACCACTGTACATTATGGCTGGGAAACCACTACAGCTTACGCCAATTACAGTGGCCCCATTGTACCGAATCTGCATGTCTTTGAACTGTGGGGGAAACCGGAGCACCCGGAGGAAACCCACGCAGGCAACATGCAAACTCCACACAGAAAGGCCCCTGTTGGCCGTGGGGTTCGAACCCGGAACCTTCTTGCTGTGAGGCAACAGCGCTAACCACTACACCACCGTGCTAACCACTACACCATCTTGCCCATAGTCAGCTGGGATAGGCTCCAGCTTGCCCATGACCCTGGACAGGATAAGCAATTACAGGTAATGGTTGGATAATCGCTTATGCATGTAAAATAAACATATGTGCTTCATTTTTTG
The DNA here is from genome assembly GCF_027579695.1 of Neoarius graeffei. Taxonomy (NCBI): domain Eukaryota; kingdom Metazoa; phylum Chordata; class Actinopteri; order Siluriformes; family Ariidae; genus Neoarius; species Neoarius graeffei. Next base: position 95,403,932 of record NC_083569.1, read on the forward strand.
CGAGTCAGCTGCTGCTCCATTCATTTTCCAACCAGTATGATGACATCAACAAATGTGATGTGGTTTTATGACATCAGTGCATCGTGTCATAGCTGTTAAATTGAAAGTGAATACAAGAATTTCAAGTAATAGGCTTTTGCACACATTTGTATATGAATTGTGTGTATGGGGTTGAAGGTTTTAGGTTAGCCTGAGACAAGATTGAAAGGCCATGATATGCAGAACATGCACTGGGGACTTATTTGATTCACACACTTTAAAATACTGTACATCTTTGTGAACATTTAACACAAACCTGCTCATCGACTCAACTCTCATCTCCAACCCCAATTCCAAAAAGGTTGGAATGCTGTGTAAAATGTAAATAAATCAGAATGGGATGATTTCCAAATCATGGAAAACTTATATTTCATTGAAAATAGTACAATGACAACATATCAAATGTTGAAACTGAGAAATTGTATTGTTTTTTGCAAAAATATATTCTCATTTAGAATTTAGTGCCAGCAACACGCTTCAGAAAAGTTGGGACGGGGCAACAAAAGGCTGAAAAAGTCGTGTAATGCTAAAAAAAAAAAAAAACTAATTTGGTTAATTGACAACAGGTCAGTAACATGATTGGATATCAAAAGAGCATCCCAGAGAGGCGGAGTCTCTCAGAAGTAAACATGGGGAGGGGTTCACTGCTCTGTGAAAAACAAATCACACAACAGTTTTTAAGAATAATGTTCCTCAATGTAAAATTGCAAAGAATTTGGGGATCACATCATTTATGGTACATGATATTTAAAGATTCAGATAAATCACTGTCCAGAAGGGACAAGGATGAAAACCAACATTAGATGCCCATGATCTTTGGGGCCTCAGGTGACACTGCATTAAAAACAGACTTGTGAAGAAGAAGGAGAAGATGAAGAAGCCTTTATTTGTCACATGCACACTCAAGTACAGTGAAATTCATCCTCTGTATTTAACCCATCTGAAGTAGTGAACATACGCACACACACCCAGAGCAGTGGGCAGCCATATTACAGCACCCGGGGAGCAGTTAGGGGTTCAGTACCTTGCTCAAGAGCACTTCGTCCCAAGGTCTCCCCATGTTAACCTAACTGCGTGTCTTTGAACTGTGGGGGAAACCGGAGCACCTGGAGGAAACCCATGCAGACACGGGAAGAACATGCAAACTCCACACAGAAAGGTCCCCATTGGTCACTGGGCTTGAACCCAAAACATTCTTGCTGCGAGGCAACAGTGCTAACCACTACACCACCGTGCTGTTTGGAGTGGTAATCACTGTATGAGCTCAGGAACACTTCAAAAAACTATCATCTGTGAAAACGGTTCATTATTGGATCCAGAAATGCAAGTTAAAACCACATACAATATAAAAAATATCCAGAAACACCGCCACCTTCTCTGGGTCTGAGCTCTTTTACGATGGACTGAGGTGAAGTGGAAAATTATCCCGAGGTCTAATGAATCAAAAGTAGAAATTCTTTTTTAGAAATCTTGGACACCACGTCCTCCAGGCTAAAGAGCAGAGGACCATCCGGCTTGTTATCAGTGCACAGTTCAAAAGCCAGCATCTGTGATGGTATGATGGTGCATTAGTGCACATGACATGGGGAGCTTGTACATCTGGGAAGGCATCATTAATGCTGAATGAGATATACACGTTTCAGAGCAATATGCTGCCATCCAGATGACATCATTTTTCAGATATCTTTGCTTATTTCAGTAAGACGATGCCAAACTGCTTTCTGCACTGATTACAGCTGCATGGCAACATTGGACAACATTTCACTTTCAAAACTACAGCAATTGGTCTCTTCAGTTCCCAAACGTTTACAGAGTGTTGTTAAAAGTAGAGGTGATGCAACACAGTAATAAACATGCACCTGTCCCAACTTTTTTGAAATATGTTGCTGGAATCAAATTCAAATTGAACATATATTTTTCAAAATATCTTAATATTTCTCAGTTTCAACATTTGATATGTTGTCTTTGTCCTATTTTCATTGAAATATTGGGTTTCCATGATTTTCAAATTATCTCATTCTGATTTATTTATGTTTTACACAGCATTCCAAATTTTTGGAATTGGGGTTGTACTCTCTCAACACTCTACGCAAATGAAAACAGAAAATGTTGGTGGGAAGTTTATCAGTAAACTATTAAACCTTGTGTGGTGATGTTATTGTTCTACACTCAGTGTTCATGGGCCTGACAGGGCAGCATGTTGGTGCAGTGGTTAGCACTGTCGCCTCACAGCAAGAAGATTCCAGATTTGAACCTCACGACCGACGGGGGCCTTTCTGTATGTAGTTCGCATGTTCTCCCCGTGTCTGTGTGGATTTCCTCCAGGTGCTCCGGTTTCCCCCACAGTTCAAAGACATGCAGATTAGGTAATATACCCAGCCACTGGGGTTGCACAAGCCAGTGCATATTTAGTATCAGTCCCAAGCCCGGATAGATTCGGGAGGATTGCGTCAGGAAGGGCATCCGGTGTAAAACCTACGCCAAATCAAATATGTGGAACAGATGCACTGTGGTGACCCCTAACAGGAGCAGCCAAAAGTTGTTGGTCTTTGGTCTGACAGACCTGCACCATTATTTATATTGTAAAACAATAAATCATTATCAAGTTCTGCTGAAATATTTTACAAATGTTTACTTCATATCCTTTACAAGCAGTGTAACCAAAACATGTTTAATATTTATCTATTTACCTTTAAAAAAATCTCAATAAACTTTTGTTATTTCGTTTCTTGGAAACACTTTAAATGAGGATCGTAATGGTACAAATCATTATCATGAATGAAGATAAAACAAGAGTTTATAACAAGATGTGTCAAATGTTTTTATTAGAGCACATTGTTGTAATGTCATACATTTATATCAAACACAATGTCCATCCATATAGAAATTCGTGCACTGTGCAGCTAGGACATAGTGCCCTCTTTTTTTTTCCCAAAACATATCTCATCTCATTATCTCTAGCCGCTTTATCCTGTTCTACAGGGTCGCAGGCAAGCTGGAGCCTATCCCAGCTGACTACGGGTGAAAGGCAGGGTACACCCTGGACAAGTCGCCAGGTCATCACAGGGCTGACACACAGACACAGACGACCATTCACACTCACAAAAAAAATAAATAAATAAATAAAATAAAATAATGGGTGGCACGGTGGTGTAGTGGTTAGCACGGTCACCTCACAGCAAGAAGGTTCCGGGTTCGAACCCAGCGGCCGGCGAGGGCCTTTCTGTGTGGAGTTTGCATGTTCTCCCCATGTCTGCGTGGGTTTCCTCCGGGTGCTCCGGTTTCCCCCACAATCCAAAGACATGCAGTTAGGTTGACGTGGGGCGGCCTTGGGCTGAGGTGCCCTTGAGCAAGGTACCAAACCCCTGACTGCTCCCCGGACGCTCTGATGTGGCTGCCCACTGCTCTGGGTGTGTGCGCATGTGTTCACTGCTTCAGAGGGGTTAAATGCAGAGGATGAATTTCACTGTGCTTGAAGTGTGCATGTGATGAATAAAGGTTTCTTCTTCACATTCACACCTACGGTCAATTTAGAGTCACCAGTTAACCTAACCTGCATGTCTTTGGACTGTGGGGGAAACCGGAGCACCCGGAGGAAACCCACGCGGACACGGGGAGAACATGCAAACTCCGCACAGAAAGGCCCTCGCCAGCCACGGGGCTCGAACCCGGACCTTCTTGCTGTGAGGCGACAGCGCTAACCACTACACCACCGTGCCGCCCCCCAAAACATATTTCCAATGGAAAATAAAAGAGCAGATAAATGTAAGATACAGAATACAGATGAAGAAAAAATAAACTAAAACTAAAACAAAACTTGAATAAATACCCCCCCCCACACACACCCTACCCAGCCATACCCTTCCGCCTAATCACTACTTTGTTGTAATAAAGGGGAAAAATTAATTGCCACTACGGGGTGTGAGATACTGAATGACAGGTGACCAAATTTTTTCAAATAATGGGAGTTTATCCATAAGCAGGCCCGCCGATGGGGGGGACAAACGGGTATGTTGTCCCGGGCCCAGGAATGGGGAGGGCCCAGAACTGGGCTCTTATGAAGTTGCGATTATTTTATTTCATTTCAAAATGTGTTGATTTGGGGGAGAAATGTGCTATATTTGCATTCAATAAATGATTTCTAGATCTTTTGCCTTTATTGTCTTTGAAAAAAGTGTCAAGAACCCCCTACCACCCCTAATGCAAAAATGGTTTGGTCTGACTCTTTGATTAAGGGGAAAAAAAATGACATTGTTCGATCATAGCGCTTCAACAATCAGCGTGCGTGCCATTTGCCAACATGCACAAGTCAGGAGCACAGAAAAGAAAAGAAAAGAGAAAAAGAGAGGAAGAAACCAAGAGACTCAGGGGCTCACTGCATAAATATTTTAAAAAAGATTCGGATGATGCAGCAGGTACTAGCAAAGGCAGTGGGGCAGCTGAGCCAGGTAAGAGACACAGCCAACTTTTTCCAGCCCCGTAAAGTAACCCCAACCAAGGCACGCGTGGCACGCAATTCATGTTACAAATGAGGGGACAGCAAGTCACACTGAACACCATATCAAGCGCACAGGGCATTGAATCATTTCATAACCACAACGGCTTAATAACATTGTGTTTCATTAATCTGATTGAAGCTAAGAATATTCACATTAGCCCGCAATCATATCCCGCCGTTTCTCGAGCGGTGTGTTCTTCTCTGCTTTTCACACTGGACAGTACGCACGCACACACAACAAAAGTCCGGCGCATTGCATTTCGCACCTGAACAGTTGCAGACTAAGGAAATGTTAAAACTGTAAAAATGTTGAAATGCTAAAATGAAATGGTTGTTGACCGGTTGAATGGTTTTTGAATACCTGTCATTTTAAGGGTTGGAGTGAGTAGAGACTGGGATAAGAGAGGTGGGTGTGTGTGTGGGTTGGCCCGGGGGGGTTGTTGGGGGGGCCCATTCAGAGCATTTTGTCCCGGGCCCAGCCAAAGCTGTCAGCGGCCCTGTCCATAAGAGTATATTTTATTCTCTCAAAGTGGAGGGTGTTAGTAACATCACTAAGCCACATCTTTGTGGTGGGTGCTTCTTTCTTTTTCCAATGTGAGAGAAGTAGCTTCTTTGCAGTGATGATGCTATATGACAGAAAACATAGTTGGGAGTTGTTTAGTTTATTAACATCATCTGACACCCCCAGGATAATAGTGAGTGGTTTAGGCTCTAACTGTATGTTAAGTATTTTAGATATTAAACTGAAAATATTAAACCAAAAGATCTTAACTTTAGGACATAGAGCAAAGCTGTGAAGCAAAGTGCCATCTGCTGCAAGGCATCTGTCACGTATAGGGGACAACTTGGGGTATATTCTATGTAACCTCTCCTTAGAGTAGTGAAGAGGATGTAAAATTTTAAATTGGATTAGGCAGTGCCTGGCATTATTAGAGCATCAATGAGTATGTTCCAAATTCTTCTCCCACAGAGTGTCTGAAATCTCTGTGCCCATTTCTTCCTCCCATTTTGATTTTATTAGGGTGGAGTTCACTGGACTGATAGATTGCAAGATGTCATATATATAAGACATCGATTTTTCTGAGCAAGACATGGGCCGGAGGCATCTATCAAGACAAGAACCTTTGAAAGTCTCAAAATTTTGCAGATGTGTTCTTACATAGTCTCTTATTTGCAAATACATAAAGAAACTATTTCCTGGTAGATTATATTTACTCTGTAATTGTGCAAAGGATGCAAATATGCCTTTACTGTACAGGTTTCCTATTGTATGGATCATGGACGTCACTAGGATTGAGAGATGGGGGGGCTTAGCCCCAGGAGTGTGTTCAGTAATGCGTGCGCGCACCGAATTTTTTTTTATTGCTCCTACATAGGCTTCGTCAATTATTCATTATTTGAAGAACATTTATCAGAATCTGTTATCTGGATCACTTTCTTTTTCTACCCTGCTATTTCTCTCCTAAGTATTCAGGATATCTTCTTGATATTAACAAATTAAGTCTAAATCAGTTTATTAGAGGCTGGGGCTATGTTTATGAAGAAAGATGCTTGCAAGTATCTCCATCAATGCATTTGGTAAAAATTAATTAGGTTATATTCCAAATAAAGCTATTTATTTCAGTCTGATGCACTGAACAGGAGACAACATAATGGTGTGGTGCTTTATTTAATTAGTTTAGTTACAGCTAGCTTAGTTCAAAATCCTAGTGAAATCTGACAATACAGACAAATATGAATGTTTCTCAAACATTTATTCTGCCAAATGAGAATACAGTATACCTTAACCCTTTGGGGGACACTTAGTTTTCAGAGCAGATATCAAACAAATAAATAAGCTTAAACTGATAGTGAAGTTTAGAAAGAAAATTTGCTCACCATTTCTGTCCTATCTCAAAAACAGCTTTTATTATTTAAGTGCTAGCTAGAGCTACTTTACGAGATGGGCTAAAACACAAAGAAAAAACTAAGGTCTTACTTGGTCTTACTTAGTTTAGCCCAAAATATAAGTTGTCATAAGTTGTCAAGTTGTACAACATCACAGGAAAGATGAACATCCTTGAGACTATTTCACAGTACACAGCTACATTCTTATAAACTCAATGTGTATGTCTGACTGAGTCTTACATAACAGAGTTTTAATGTAAGTAACAGTGATATGTTAGAGAACAGAGGAGGAAATGTCTTTAAATCAACAATTAAAGACAAAATTACAGTATATAACTAAGTAGAAGAACTTATAATACAGAAAGTCAACTATCCATTCTTATCACTGTTGTGAGCTCTGTGCCCACTTTGCTCTACTTTGTGGGTGGAAGCATCAAATGCATTGGCCGATTATCTGACATGGCAATGTACAGGAGGCCTACAGTAGCCTATGACTGTTCTCATTAAATTAAATTATTATAAAATAATCATTAATTCATTAAATATTTTGTTGTGTAGGCCTACTGTATGTAAGCTGGCCTATCTTTAACATCCAATGAGACTAGTTTAGACTATAGGCTAAGCCTAGACAGGGACTACAAGTCAAGTTGGCCAGAACTGAATATGAAATAAGGGGCAAGTTTATGCCATGCAAGACGGCTAATTCAACAGTGCACTAAAGGCGTTGATCAGACAGGAGCAGCTGAGTGGGCCATCGCTTGCCATTTGCTTTTATCCAAGCCTGATTAAGGCATATAAATATGGGGATTACTTTATTTTCACTCTTATATCATTCAACTGGAGGTGGATAGCCTACTGTGCATGTTGTCTTTTTTTCTTTTTAATTCAGTGGGTTTTTGATAGCCTGCACATCAGTGCTGATATGGTGACTTCTGACACACCCACCAAACAAAAGAAAACAAACTCAGAAGCCTACTGCAAAGGCCAATGCGGTCATAATGTTTTGAAATGTTTTCCTACAGTTTCCATTCTTATGCAACGCGTTGTCATCTTTAACTTGAGGGAAGCGTTGTGGGCTACTACGTTGCGGCCAAATAGGCTACCTCCTTCAGTTAGTGGCCTAGATCAAACCGTAGCTAAACCGTCTCAAAACGGTGCATTGGTTGAACTCGGCTCTGTTTTCTCTGTTGACATTTACTGACCTCGATCACGCAGGCCTCTTCAGCATCAGCTCCCTTGTCACTCTCCTGTTCCTCACTCACTCTCTTAAAAAATCGTCATATATCCATCTAGCCAATGAATTGAAAGGACACATTAAATCTTCTCTCGCCATAACTATTGCTACTAATGGCATTTAGTTTTCACTCGCAATAGTTGAAGAACATACCAATACACAGATGGGACAGAATATAGAAAGCTGTCAAGTTTAACTGTTCACACTAATATTGGCTAACATTTTCCATAAAGTTCAATTTAGCTGCCATAATGTTAAAAGGGACAAGTAGCCTACAACATCACATTTTCTTCCCCTTAGATAAACGTAGGTAACGTTAAGCAATTAACAATGACTGACATCAACTTACAATCTCTTGTTCACTGTATCATTCACTGCGAATTAAGTCCTCTTCTTCTCTTAACAACTCTGCCGGCCTCAGGAACGTAACGTTACAGCAAGTAGGCCTAATAACATACAGCTCCTGCCTGAACCGTGCATGCCCACCTACCTGGCTATGCTGGGAAACATAACGATAATTTTATTCGTGTCGTAGCTAGAACTTGTAGACATGTTATTGTTTGACTCGTTTTCTTGCTGGTTTGTGTTATGTGCAAGTCTGCACTATTTTCATATATATATAAAAAACACTGAAAATTATAGGGGGGCTTGGGAACATTTTAGGGGGGCTTAAGCCCCCCTAAAATGGACCTAACAACGTCCATGGTATGGATGCCTAAGTTCTTCCAGAGATTAAAAGTATTATCCAGAATGGATGGTGGAAAGGTAGGGTTTCCAGCGATAGGTAATGCATAAAATATGGGTTTCAACTTAAAGTGTGACTTAATTTTTTCCAAATGCGCACTGTACTATGGATCATCACATTGCAATTATATAAAGACTTCTCAATAGTGTAAGGAGCCAGAAGGATGGCACCCATAGAGTTAGGCTGGCATGTCTCTTGTTCTAATTTGAGTCAGTTTAGTGGGGTTGTTGTGTCATTCAGCCAGTATGCCATAATCCTAATTTGTGAGGCCCAATAATATGATAAAAAAATTTGGGAGTGCCAAACCCCCTTCTATTTTAGATTTGCAAAGATGTTTCTTGCCAACTCTATGGGTTTTGTAGTCCCATAGGAAAGGGAGCACAATCGAGTCTATTTTCTTAAAGAAGGATTTGGGGAGAAACACTGGAATGTTCTGAAATAAATAGAGTAGCTGGGGCAGGAAAATCATTTTAATAGCATTGACTCTGCCCAGTAATGATATTGGCAAGGTCTTCCAAAACTGTATAATTGACTGTAATTTAGACAAGAGTGGTGAGAAATTCTCCTTAAATAAATGGGAGTGGCGCTTTGTGATCTGAATTCCTAAATAAGTGAATTTTTCTGGAGATATACAAAAAGGGAGGTTCTGTAACCAGGCATTATTCTGTATATGCACGGGCATTAGCTTGCTTCCAAATTCCAATTTATCCTATAACCAGAGAAGGTCCCAAATGAATTGATTTTATCGAGTATCTGCAGAAACGAGACTAGTGGCTGAGAGATAAATAACAAAACATCATCATCATATAATGAAATTTTATTTAAAGATTTTTGTGTATTACTGTATAACCATGAATTAAAGGGTCTGAGCGGATAATCTCGGCAAGGGGTTCGATTGCTAAAGCAAAAATCAAGGGCGATAGAAGGCACCCTTGTCTCGTTCCTCTCTGTAGATTAAAACGGGGGGACAATATTTGATTTGTGAGTATCTGAGCACAGGGGTTGTTATAGAGAAGTTTTATCAATGAAATCAAATTTTCTCCAAAATTATATCTCTTTAAAATTTCAAATAGATAAGGCCACTCAACTTGGTCAAATGCCTTCTCAGCATCGAGTGACAGAATGCTAACTCTTCTTTTGGTCCGTCAGTAGCATACAAGATGTTAAATAATCGTCTAAGATTGAAAAAAGAATTTCTGCTTAGTATAAAACCAGTCTGGTCTGGGTGCACTAATTTCTCTAAAAATGGGCTTAATCTATTTGCCAAAATTTTAGAAAATAATTTCCCATCTTGGTTTAACAGGGAAATAGGACAAAAAGAGCCTATCTCTTCTGGGTCCTTACCCTGTATCACTGTAATGACCGCTTCTGTTAGGGTAGGAGGTAGGACACCATCGGTGTAGGCTTGAGTAAACATCTTATGTAGATATGGGCAGACAGTTTTGTTAATTTTTTTATACAGCTCACCTGGAAGGCCATCAGGGCCTGGGGCTTTATTGCTTTTAAGAGAAGTGATGGCTTTTTTAACTTCTTCAACAGAAATTTCAGAGTTCAGCTGAACTGACTCATTTTCATCTAGTTGAGAGAGACTGCATTTATCTAAGAAATTCTGCATAGCTATATAGTCTGTATCATTTTTGGAAGTGTACAAGTTTTTATAAAATTGGAGAAATCGATCATTAATGTCCTTGGGTTTGATCAGAGTCTCACCTTTATCAGATTTAATTTTCTGTATTGTGCGATCATTTTCCTGTTTTCTGAGTTACCGGGCTAAGAGTCTATGTGGCTTGTCATTAAACTCAAAATATTTCTGTTTGGTATATAAAAATGCCTTACTAATCCTTGTCAAGAGTATCTTATTATATTCATATTTTAAGGCTGATATTTTTTTTTTATGTAAATCACTGGAAGGAGTCTGGGCATTCTCTTTGTCCAGAAGGTTAATTTGGTTGTCTAATTCAAGTAACCGTTCTTTTTCCTTCTGGATGCTTCAAATGAGATAACAGAGCCTCTAAGAAATGCTTTGAATGCCTCCCAGAGAATAGAAGGGTTCGTTTCTGAATTATCATTAGTGTCAAAATAGAGGGATATCTGAGCTTCTAAATAATCACAAAACTCTTTTTTGGTTAATAACAGAGGGTTTAGCCTCCAGTTTGTCTGCGGCCTTACCATGTTTTGAATATTCAGAGTGCACGTAAGGGGGCTGTGATCTGAAATCAGAATGTTGTGGTATTTACGGCATATGGCATCAGTTTAGCATCTATGAGAAAATAATCTATCCTAATGTATGAGTTATGCCTTGCCAAGTAAAAGGAGTAGTCCCTGCTGGTTGGATTTGCGATTCTCCAAATGTCAGACAAATTAGTATTGTTGATAAATGTATTAAGGAAGACACTTGAATTGCTTTTCTCTATTCTGCGAGTGGAAGATCTATCTAAATAAGAATCTAACATGCAATTGAAGTCCCCTGCGATAATTAAATTTGTTTGGGACAAGCCTGGTATAAGAGCTATCACCTTCTGAAAGAATGATGGATTGTCTATTTTCGGAGCGTATATGTTCATCGAGGTGAGAGGTGTAGAATATCGCTACGTTCACACTGCAAGGCTTAATGCTCAATTCCGATTTTTTTGTGAAATCCGATTTTTTTGTGAGGTCGTTCACATTAACAAATATATGCAACTTGTATGTGATCTTCAGTATGAACGAAAAGCGACCTAAAAGTGTTCCGCATGCGCATTGCAGGATACGACGACGTCACACGCAGTGAGCATGGCCAGTGTTTACGGAACTAAAACCGCCCGGTTGCGGTATGACCCATCCAATCTAGGTTGAATAGCTGTATCCCCCCAAATGGAAATCAGCTCCCTAACCTCTGCGTCCTTCCACTGAGAAGATTCAGAACCTTCACAGCCCGAAGCGTCCCTCGCATTGATGTCATGCGCCATGTTGTTGTAACTTTTTTTGAGAGACCCGCCGCCTACTTCAGCGCAGAATAGTGACCTTTGTGGCTTGTTGATGACGTGTAAGTCGGATGAATGCGACCTGGCGGTTCAGACTGAAGTCGCATATGAAAAGAGCGGATAGGAATCGGAATTAGGACCACATATCCAAACGGCCTTGGTCGGATTTGAAAAAATCAGATCTGTGTCGTTCATATTGTCAATAAAAGATCGGATACAGGTCACATATGGGCGAAAAGATCGGATTTGAGTCACTTCAGCCTGCAGTATATTTCCCCAGTTACAATCAAAAAGCGACCTTCCTTATCAGATATTGTGTCTTTGTGAATGAAGGGAATGCCTTTCCTTATCATGAATGCTGTACCTCTTGCTTTAACATTAAATGATGAGTGATATACATTATTAATCCATTTACACCTTAATCTGATATGAGAGTCCTTTTTCAAATGGGTTTCTTGTAAGAATATCAGATCTGGTGCTAACAATTTAAGATGAGCAAAGACTTTACCTCTTTTTATCAGGTTGTTCAGTCCACGCACATTCCAGCTAGCTAAAGTTAGACCTCTCTTTCTCTCACTTGTATTCAGATCATCTTGTGTTGACATATCGGAAAAAAGCAGAGTAAATATCTGTTTCAATTAGTCCACCTTCAAGTTGTGATTTTACAGTAGTTAGACGGCTAAGTCCCGTCCCTCCTAGCCTGGCTAACGCGACTTCAAAACTCTCCGAGCTATTGGTCTGGCCAAGATATTAAGCCCAACCGTTTCCCAAAGTGCGTGGTTGACCCACCTCCCTGAAATGCCTCAGTTTGCTACTGGTCGAAGCCAGAAAAAGCTGTGACGAAGCTTAAACCAATCACATCACTCTTTCCTCTGACGTATGCGACGCGACGGGGCTAACTGGTAGATTAAACTCTTACTGAAGCCGATCAGGAGCAAGGTGAAAACGTCCTTCCTTTCAATAAATACCTCCAGGGCTACTCTTTGCTCCGTTTTCAATGAGAACTTCCCGTTGAATGCTTTCAATACAGCATCTATGCGTAATAGATGCGGAAGCGTGAATGAAGCGCTTCCGGCATAGATTCTGTAAACAATCTATGGCTTCCGGTCGCAGTTCTACTACGTCAGTGCCTTGAACACACCTCTACCCAGGGCCGTTGGAGATGCTCAAAGTTGATTGGTTCCCGATTTTTCGGGAGCTTGGAAGAGCTGTAGATAGCTTGCCTGGCCAGGCTAATGCCGCTTTTCCACTACCAACGCGGCTGAGTTGGGCTGAGCCGTGCCATGCTGAGTCGAGCTGAGTGGGGCTGTTGGAGTTGCATTTTGACTACAACCGCGCTGAACCGTGCTGGCTGGAAGTGGGTGGACACATTGGGTGGAGTTAGCGAAAGTGGGTGGACGTCACGTGATGTCATTAGGCGGCGCAAACAGTGACATCAGTGACCTTTTAAGCGGTAGTCTCACGACCCGGATAGTAAACAATAAACATGGAGGACATGGAGTCGTTAGTGTTGTTGGTCTTGGTGCTGTGGCTTGTCACCGCCAACGCCAACAGATACTGGCAAGAGCGTATAGATGAGGCAAGACGCATAAGGCTTCAGAAATTCTCGTAATTCATAATTCTTCTTCTTCCAGGTTTACGGTGTTTACAGATCCCAGCGTGCTCGCGGGGCGTGTGTGGGCATGTGAGGACACTGCTCCTCACCAATCAGTGCACAGGGGAGTGTCTCCTCACGCCCCAGCCTCACTCAGCTCGGTTTGGCTCGCTTCAGCCCTACTCCAAAACCATGCGAGTTTTGGGTGCTAAGCAGGGCTGAAGCAAGCTGAGTCGTGCTGCTCTGAGGTAGTCGAAACGCGAGCCATGTCGGGCTGAAGTGAGCTGAAGTGAGCTGAAAAAGGGTAGTGGAAAAGGGCCATAAGCTCGCAACAGGCCCTCGTGTTGCATCACGCTTAGGATGGGCAGGCCCAGGCTACATCCCTCCCTCCCCCTTCCAATAAACTCCCTTAAACCCCCTGGAACAAACTGAGTGAACAAAAACATTTCTAGCCAGTACCAAACAAAGGTATGGCGCAAGAATACTTCGGGAAGTGTTCAAACTGTAAAAAAAAAAAAGAAGATAACCAAAATCTATTACTTCCCTGAGCTGTTACTGTTAAGCCTTGTTAACCTAAGTAACTACAGTAGTGTTCTTCTCAAAATAGCCCATCAAATTTATTAATTTCAATATAACAAAAACATTTTCACTGTCAGGTATAAAACAATTCAAGTGTAACACAGTCCCACCGCAAATCTGGGGGAATGAAACCAGTATGCATAACTGCTGGGGTGGTTCACCTGTTCAGAATCAACACATTAAACATATGCCATTCAGAAAGGTGGGCTACCGCTCTTTGGTGAACAAACAAGCGAGGAGCGAAGGAGAGGGCGAGAGAGAGAAAAGAGAGGGAGGAAGAAAAAAAAAGTTCACCGCATCAGTGACATCTCACCGACAGTCCAAGTCCTCTCATTGCCCCCCATTCTATGAATGTCTGTATGCAGCTCGCTATCCACTATGTCGGGTAGCCTGGTGTGACCATTTCCCTGTCATTGTTTATTGTGGCTGTCCAAAGTGTTTCTTGGCATAACCTTGAGCTTCCTTCGGGTCGGTGAATGACATTTTCATTCCTCCATGCGTCACCATCAGTCTGGCTGGGTAAATCAGTCCGTATCTGACGTCTGATCTTCCTCATAACATTTCTCTAACTTTAGTGAATGCAGCTCTCTGCTTGACCACAGAAGGGGGAAAGTCTGGAAATATGAATATTTTCTGCCCCTGGTATTCCAGGTTTTTCTTTTCCATGGCCTTGCGTAGTATTTCCTCACGAACATGGTAGTAGTGCAGTCTTAAGATGAAAGGTCGCGGGGGGTCCTCGGGTTTCAGTTTCTGGCAGTTTATCCTGTGTGCCCGGTCTGTCAACAGTTGCTCAGGCAGAGACAGTGCTTCGGTTAGGAGTTGAGCGATGAAATCTCTGGGCCGCGGTCCTTCTTTTCCCTCCGGTATTCCTATAATCCTAATATTATTCCTCCTCAAGCGTGCCTCAAGGTCTTCACATTTTTCATCCAGGTGTTTAATTTTCGTTGTCAGATGATCCACTGTAGATTGGAGTGTGGAAATGATGTCAGAGTGGGTTGAGGTGCTTTCTTCTAGCTCTTTCAGAGCGGCCTCGTGCTCGGCTGATTTGCCTCTCAGCTCCGAAATAGACTTCTGGACATTTACATTTAGTGATGAAATCTCACCCCTGATGGTAGTAGAAACTTCTGTGATGCGGTTTTCTATGGAGGCACAAACCTCTGCTTTGATCCGGTTCGCCTGTGTGCTTAAAGCACCGATGGCCGTGAGTACCGCCTTATTAGAGGGTTCATCCACACTACTGTCATCAGTTTCCGGGGCCTCCGAGTCTGGCGTACTCGAGGCTTCTGGGCCTGCCTCAGGTGACTCGTTCTTCTTGCCTTTCGGTTTACCCATTGTGAAAACTGAGCAGAATATTATGCTCCTGTGCTTACTGCTGCATTTATGTTCTTCAAGAAATGGGTAACGTTCAGTAATTTTGGGTTTTTGTTCAGTTTTAAACGGATTTTTGACGAGCTATCTGGAGGTGCATCCTACCCTTCCATTGCTCACCAGCCAAGAGTTTATAACAAGACGATCAGGCTGATCACACTGTTATCATTCTACTGGATTTGAAAAAGACTATTTGATCATTACTGCGATGATCTGGTGACTTGTCCAGGGTGTACCCCGCCTCTGGCCCACAGTCAGCTGGGAGAGGCTCCAGCTTGCACAGGATAAGCAGTTACAGATATTGGACGGATATCTGATCATTAATTGTTAAGTAAAAAGTGCTTGTAGGTTTGTTTTAGAAAAGATCTCTATCATGCCTTCACTGGATACAAAGTTACTGACACCGGAAAATGATTTATTTTTTATATACGAACACAAAAGTGCAGATTTAACAAAACAATTTCAAACAACACATGGAAAAGCAAACTTAACAGTGAACACAGTGAACTTTACACTTCAGTTCAATATGAATTTCATAAATATAAAGACAAAAGGGTCTTTATCTAAAGAGCTGCGTACATACTTTGTCAAAAAATCATTCCACTGTAACTTTTTCAATAAATGTTGAATCAGAAAGCAGAGAGAGGACAAAACTAATTCTGATGTTGTAAAGATAAAAGCAGCTCTGATACCCTGATAATTTCATACCAACAGAAAAACCCAAACCGACTGTGAGTGTGAATCCTCAGAGCTCCATCTACACTGGAGACACAGTTACTCTGAGCTGTAATCTGCAGTCGACTGGATGGAGGTTTTTCTGGTACACAGATCCTCAGAAATCAAACCCCCTGTCCCCTGGAGCCCGAGACACCAACACACTCACTGGGACAGTGTCTAACGAAGGACAATTAAATTACTCCTGTAAAGCACAGAGGGGAAACTATGACTCAGAGTTCAGTGATCCAGTCACGATTATAGTGAGCAGTATGTCATCTTTTCTACTTTTTCACTACAGATTAAGAAATTAGGAAGACAGTGAATAACTGTTGATGTTGCGATACTGTAGTCATTGAAGTATTTATTATCTTTGTATAGCGAGACCAAAGCCGGAGGTGAACATACAGCCAGCTGAGCATGTGTTCACTGGAGAATCCGTCACTCTCACATGTGCCATACAGACTGGACGATCCTGGTGGTATCACTGGTTTAGGGATAATAAACAACTCAGTGATGCTGCAGAAAACATACACAATCCATAATGTTGAAACCTCTCATCAAGGTCTTTATACATGTAACGGAACACAGTCATCAGACCCAACATACACACCACAGTTCGAATTACGGGGGGTACTGGGGGGTACTGTACCCTCCAATGAAGACCCAGTACCCCCCAAAGAGACAAAAATGTAAGTTTTGGGGGGGGGGGGGTCCGATATTTTTTCTGATATTGTGAAAAGGAATATATAATTCAAACCAACTCCCATTCAGCATTCTTATTGTAGGAACATTTTAATGTAAATCGATTTCAGACAGACACCCCTATTGTGGATCGTACCATTTTTAGTCACCGCAGCGCTAGAACGCGCTAGAAGCAACAGCTTCCAGTCCACACCGTATTCAGTAGTGATGGGAATTTCGGCTCTTTTTCGGGAGCCGGCTCTTTTGGCTCTTCTTACTATAAGGAGCCGGCTCTTTCGGCTCCCAAACGGCTCCCAAACGGCTCCTGAGATTTTATTTTTGATTTAATTGCTGCAATTAACTAGTTAATTAATTACATTATTATTTATGGGCAATTCCATGTAAATGTCAACCTCACCATGCAAAAATAAAGCAACATGTAATACATCAAAACCACTCCCAGAGATATCACCTAGGCCTGTATTTTACAGATGTGAATAAGTTGAACCAATTTGTAACCAAACTAATATGTCACTGTCAGTCTTTCTTTCTTATAATGTAAACCCCAAGCTAAAATCAACTTTGATCATGTACAATTCTATATTATTGCCACAAGCCACAGAAATGTATGCTAAAATCCACAAAACAGCAAAACAATAGCCATCCTAAATATTATTTAAGAACTTTGATAGTTTTAGCTGATATTTAGAGAGTTTTTCAAAGGGTTATGGTGGTTAAATTGCTGATTTTCTAAACATATGCCATGTCTATTTCAGACGCGTCACATCCATAACGGAATTTCGTCACATCCATAATGCTGACTTTTCCTTCTGAAACTCTGCATGAAATACAAAATATTTTAAACAAAGATTTTTTAATATTCACCTTGGACCCCTCTATCAAATGGATATCTCCATTTCGACATTAGGTTTACAATTTCACAGAGTTTGATAAAAATGTACAGTCACCCAAGAAAAGTGATACTTTTTCTGTCACATCCATAACGCATCTTTTATTGGCATTTTCTGGCATGCCCTAGATGTACTATGGGAATTGTTCTTGTTCTATCACTTCTCCAGTATGGTACAGCCTTAAAATATGCAACACCTGTTTAAATACTGGGAGACAATAAAACATGCACTGGGTCATTTGTTGCCATTTTGAGTTCAAGTGTCACGTCCATAACGCTGGAATTGCTCTTATATTTTATCAATAGGATGTTTTCCATTTTATTTTTTAGTTTTTGTAGCCATTGTAAAGCTTTGTAAAGTATAGACCCCTTCGCAGTAAACGTCATTCATACGAAAGCGGAAATTGCGCGCGCAGCCTGGACCCAAAAAAGACTCAGAAATGCCTAGTTGTTGTGTTGTCGGGTGTCAGAATCGTAGCAGTGATGGGGTTAAAATGTACAGAATTCCAGCAGGATCTCACCCATTCCAAAAAAATCGCCGACGTCTATGACTACAAGCCATCAAACGTGTAGACTGGGATGAAAGCACTATCAAAAATGCGCGGGTTTGCAGCGCCCACTTCATCACAGGTAAGATCGGGCTATTTATTAAATCTTTCTTTTTTATTCTTTCTAGTCTTCGTTTATTGATGTAGTAAAATACTTTGGTAACGTTTGTCTGATTAGCTGGGTCATAGTTACACAATGTAATGAATATTGTTAGCATGTTAACTTAGCTTTGCATGCAATTTTGTTTGTAGGAGAGGTCTCGCTTGACTCAAGCAGTCCAGATTTTGTGCCATCATTATTTGTGTATGCCGAAAATCACAATTTTAAAGCAAGGATGGGAAGGTAAAATTGCGTGCCCTCACTCTAAATGCCAACTTGCGTTGACTGCTCTAACCTAGCTCCCGCCCCGTTCAGTTTCATTTCTGCTCTCTGCCTCTCGCTTTTTACGCAGCTCTGATTTCTCTTAGCTGCACTCTTTACACTATCATTCCTTTCATGCCATTACCTCCTGCAAATTGCTGTTTAGTGTTGGTATTTGCTGTTGTAGCTAAAGCCACATTGCCATCACATCACTGGCATAATTTGATTAAAACAAAATGAATATGAATGTCCCATTGTTAATCAAGTTGTACATGCCCGCACATAACATAATCATATGCGTCTAAAGACTTGTAGGCACGAAGTTTTTCGTGGGTGTACACTGAAGTCTTGTCAATAAGGTACGAGTATATATCTGGCCATTGTATACCAGGGAACTTACTAACATCGTCCGTCCACTCTTTAATTAAATGCGGATCCGGTAGGCGATGTCTACTTGTTAGAGTTAACTTATTTATGTAGCATTCTCGATCTTGTAACGACAATTGTTTGGCATAATCTGACAGCTCATAATGCCGGTCTATGGGCAGCGCCATTGTTTCTGGGTCCAGGCTGCGTGCGCATCCTGGCAACGGTCGGTTTGTTTACAAACATGCGAAGGGGTCTATAGCAGTGTAACAATGTTCTAGCTATAGAAATAAAACTTACTTACCAATTAATAAATTATTTTCTCACAAACATAATGCAAAACTGTGTTATATTACCAATATAAAATACACAGAAGACATCAACTGTTTATCCTTTATGGCTTTATTTCACACTCGACCTTGAACAAAATGCCACAAAATAAATTATGAAGTATAAATCAGGCCTAAGAAACTATGAAGCAAAGTTGGAAATTATTTTAACAAACACAGAACAATGTGCAACAAAATATTTTATTAAATAAAATATTAAATAAAATATTAAATAAGTATATAAAATAAGTATAAAAAGTATAAAGTACAATGAACAAAGAAGTAAAATTTACAAAGAAGTGTCAATAACAAAAAAAACTATTTACATTAAGGCTGCACAAACTCCCAGAATAAGTCTTTAGTGGAGATTGGCATTGAGGAAAACCAAGTGTCTCAGCTTGGAAGGGCTGATTCTATTTCTCCTCTCAGTTATAATCTGTCCTGCTTTTGAAAAGATCCTTTCTGAGGGGACAGATGTTGCCACTATACACATCCTCCGTGCCATCACGTGTGTAAGCCGTGGATAGAGTGCAGTCTCCCACCAGCTTAGTGGGTCTGCGTTTCGCTGTAACGGGGCTCCTCAAGATAGGACCGTACTTCCATTATGGAAAACCCCCCCCAACCAAAAAAAGTAGGCGTACACCATGCTACTTTTTTTCCTTTGAATGGTAATAGACAACACAAAGACGCAATCGGACAGCAACTTTTTTTGTGAAAGTCTCTCTCTCTCTCTCTCTCTCTCTCTCTCTGAGGCACCTAAGGACAAAAAACTAATTCGGCTCCCCAACTCGGCTCCCACCGAAGAGCCGGCTCCCGTCGTTCACTTTAAAGAGCCGGCTCTTTGAACTGGATCGTTCGCGACCGACACATCACTAGTATTCAGTTGATTCATACAGTCCATGGGTTTGCAGCAATTTATACAGTCTATGGTTTGCAGCAGAAGACGTGCATTGGTAATGTTAGTTGCTAACCAATTTTTAGCCTGTTGAAAATGTGTTTATTTTACAACTTTCATTTATTAAAGTGATTTGTTCTTCTTTCAGCTCATGTCACGTCTTTATATGTTGAATTACTTACCCACTGAGGCCAGTAGGCTACAGTGGACGGATGTTAACGTTAGTTACCAACGTTAGTTAGCAAGATAAGCTAAGTCTCTATTTAAATCAAGCTTATTACAGTGTGGTATAGAAACGATTCTCATTTCAAAGGAGAAGAACTCCATATGTTCCCATTCTCATTTTATCCTGAATAAATTGTGCCCTTCTGAAATTCATTTGGCACATAGGCCCATCCTGTGTGTGTGATTAGGCACAAGAAGTTCTGATGTAGGCCTAGCTAAGCCTATGTAAAATTACAATCAGAACCTCTGGGGGCAACATAAAAAGAGCCAGGTAGTAGGCTAGCCTAGGCAAAATAGCCTAGTACATATGCTAGTATTTGAATTTGTTTTCTATTGTTTTTACTTACATTCCTTTTGTATTATTTTTAAGATATTCATAGTTTCATCTGAGTACCCTGTTTGATTTTATTCACAGAGACAGTAGGCCAAACATGAGGAAAAGAAAAGGGCCAGACATCAGGCATTTTTTTGGTGCTAAAAGAGTAAGTAGTAAAAATTAGCACTAAGATCTACAGACAATTACAGTACAAGTGTAGGTGCAGTTAGGTTTTATACACTGTTCATGTGAATAAAGAAAATGGGTTCCCAGCAGACAGGAGAGGCACAGCAGGACAAAAGAGAGCAAGACATTCAGCAGGACGTTAGGCAGGCAGCAGACAACAACAGTGGCATTGAGCAGGCAGCATGTGGCCAAGAGGTGAGAAATTAGGTTGCACTAAAGCAGTGGCGGCTGCTGGTTTTTAAAACAGGGGAAGCCCATTTTACGCATTCATCGTAAAACCAGGGCTTTGAACCGGTTCAAGGAACGAAAACGAAAACCGGGAACTTTTTCTATTTCACATGGAACAGAAACGAAACCAGAAACTTTATTATTTTTTATGTTCCGGAACAGAAACGCTTATTAAAAATAATGGTAACCGGTTAATACCGGTTTTTATTTCGTTCCTCAAAGTTTCTGTAGCCTACAAATAGTCATTCTTCTCCTGCGGAAGTTTCTATGACCCGCTGGGGTTCACTTCCTGTGTGACGTTCGCTGATTGAATGGAGAGAGCGGGAAGGTGGACTACTAGTGAATACTAGGTAAATTACTGAGTGTCTGAGTAAAGAAGAGTCTGAACGATGCAACCTCCCTATTGGCTGTTTGTAAAAATGTATCAATTGTTGCCCCTCCCACGGGAATCATCGCGGGCTCGAGAGACGAGACCTGACGAGTTAGTTCGTTGGTAGCAGAACAAAATGCCTGGACACAAATCGGGTTTTCAGAAAAGGAAAGAAAATAAACGGAGGGTCGAAAATACAAAAAAGGAGGCAGAAAATGCAAAACGAGTTTTAAGGTAGGACAAATGGTTACTTTTTAAGGCAGCCCGCCGTGGCTGCAGGCTTTCAGTTGTCATTGAATGGTTAGTTTTCTGAGGCGGCCCGCCGTGGCTGCCTGCAGGCTTATTGATTATAGCCCATTTAGTTAAAATAGTTGATATAAAATGTTTATAGTTATAGTTATGTGATGGTTGTCCTGATTTAGACTGGTGGTTTTTTTTGGGGGGGGTGCGCGATGTTGCACCCGGGTCCAGATTAGGGCAGAACCGGCCCTGGCTACATTTCAGCTGTAGTTTGTTATGTATGTATGTACTTGCATAGATGTGTACTTCCAATATGGCGCCTAACAAAATCTCGCGGCGCGGTGACGTCATGCGGTAGCCCTCTATAGGGCCTGACTAGCCTTTGGTAACACACTAAACGAATTCTCTTTCATTTTTGGCACTTTTTCTGTTTGTGTAGATGGGAAGACATACTGAGAATCCAAATCACCAACATTTGAAATAACTGTTTTGAATTATTTCTTGTCTTATTTAATGAAGGTTGTAATAGAATTAGCCTACATTTGGTTTAAGCTGGATGAGACAGAGACATAATTTTATAGCCATTTGTTAAACAGCTGACAGGGAACGTAATTAACCGTTCCGGGAACGAAATTTTTTTGTTCTAACCGGTTCGGGAACGTCTATTTAATGGTGGAACCCAAAACCGGAAACGTTAAAATTCCGTTTCTGTTCGGAACGAACCAATAGGAAAAAAATTCCGGTTCAAAGCCCTGCGTAAAACCTGTAGGCCGGATATCAAAGCATAGAAAGGTGTGCCCCATTAGCTTAGTGAACTAGACAACCCTACTTAGTGGCAGAAAGTATTTTTGCTTGTACATTTCATGTTATAGTCTGGCTTGCCAGGCTAGTGCCTCATATCCTTAATCAGAAATATCAAACATCCAAAAATCACTGGCTATTCAACGAAGAGCCTTGAACATCATACCCTGATATGCAACACAGAGTCTTTATCACAACACCCAGCTGTGCAACACATCCTTGAACATCTTCTGCAACACAGTCTGGAAATTCATAACCAGGTAGGCTATGCAACACACAGAACCTTGAATATTATACCCAGGTATAACCTATAACACAGAGCCCATCATTCTCTTAACATTACTGAACAATATACACACTTCAGATTCATGAACATTATATGATGCACACTATTTATACACAAATTCTGCCCTCCGCTCCTTTTCCAGAAAATGGTCTGTGACCCTGTCATACCAGCTGGTTGTGCTTTCCAGAGACTTCACCAATTTCTGTTAGCAGCTAGCACTGCAGATCCCAATAAGGCTCAAGCTAGCCTACAACCAGATTGAACTGCAAATGAAATAAACGAGTGAATTCGCGAATGATCAAACTGATAGAATGGATGAAAGTTAACGGAGCACAACGAGTAATATTTACATTTATTTACAGAGTAATGTACAGAGACATCAATGAGAAGAAACGTTTATATGAAAAGAAATTCGGACAGCACTTTGGCACAAGACTACACTTTCTCAACATCCGCTAGGGACTGACTGATCATGCGCTTACCGTGTTCCTCGCCGACGCCGAAGTACAGAGCCTGCCCTCCTCATGTCTTTCAACACTACCTCCAATAATCCTTTATCAGCCCGGCTTCTTGCCCCTCCCACTGTCTCGTTAGTCCCAGAGAAGCCCGGCTTCCCTGGAAGTGACGATTTTGTCGATTTTAACCAATAACAACTAGCCGAAATTGGCTGTTCAGAGCCCTCTCATAGACTGCAACGGATACCCGGCTGCCAGCGCATAGAGCCCATTGAAATAAGAGAGGTTACAGCCAGTGTTGCCAGATTGGGCGGTTTTAAGTGCATTTTGGCGGGTTTTGAACATATTTTGGCTGGAAAATGTCAGCAGTATCTGGCAATGCTGGTTACAGCCTGGCAGCAAAGGTGATTCTCATAGCGAACTGCAAGTTCGTCAGACATCACTCAAATAAGTTACAGGATAGTTATGAACGTAAATACAATCTTGGGCATATATTATGTTATGCAAGTTATTGTTTTAATGAGAATTCAACATCATAGATGCTGCAGTTTGGGGAGAGAATTTTAGGGGAAGCTCGGCTTCCCTTGTTGTCTCTGAGAAATTGCCCCTGCACTAAAGGGATTCTCTGGAGTGAATCAACTCGTAGCCCTGTTGTCTGGGCAGATCTGAGAAGGAGAGAATATGCTACATGTAACTGAATTTGCAAACTGGCATGGCTAATGCCAACTGATGGGGACACAGAAAAACAAAACTGAAACAAATCTCCTTGCCCTCATGAGTTAAAGTTTGTTGTTTCATCATTTGGTCTACATTTTACCAAATTCTGTTGTTCTTCTGATGTTACAGCACTCTGCAACATCAAACAACAGGGCTGGGTTGATTCACTCTAAATATTATCTTAAAGGTCTATTGTGTCATCAAGAGGGAAATCAGTATTATAGGCAAATATTTGTTTCTGAAGGCTATTGGAGATGGAGGGAAAGAGAGGACAGAGATACCACACTGCTGGACCAGAGAGCAGCTGCAGGGCTGGATAGAAGGTAACCCTTGGTTATATATAAAAGATGGATCCATCGGTTGTGGGCCATGCAGAGATGCAAAGACTTTGCTATTGTCTAATAAATGTCCAGGGATGAATTTTGTCAGTGAATGGGTTAATGGGGTAGTAGGGAGTAGCTGCAAAAAAACATTAGCCAAGAAAATCTACAAACACAGAAATAGTGCTTCGCACCAGAGGGCTATTGAGATAGCTCAACAGAAACAAAAGGAGGTGTTGCCAAACAATGTTTTGGAAATTAATGCAGCTTTAGTGCAAGAAACAACAAGCTCTTTCAGAACTGCATATGCAATAGCGAAAGAAAGGTTCGCTTTCAGAAAGATGCCACCTCTCATGACTCTGCAAGATCTTAATGGTGCGGTTGTAGGGAATGTGCACAGGTCAGATCATTCTTGTGCCAAAATTGTGAACCATATTGCCACAGAAATGAAAAAAGTGGTAGTGAAGAACATTAAAGAAAAAAAACTCACGCATTTCATTGACAATTGATGAGAGCACAGTATTTGGGCTGGCATACCTAATAATATTCATCAGGTGTGACATTACTGGAGATGGGGATGTTGAGAACATTTTCTTAGATCTCATTGAATTAAAAGAGGGTACAGATGCCAGTTCCATATATGATGCTTTGAGACAGAGCCTAAAGATGGCTGGTTTAGATGATGACTTCCTACAAAAAAACCTCATAAGCATTGCAACTGATGGGGCCTCAGTTTTGACAGGGTGCAAGTCTGGTGTCATTACTAGACTTAAATCTGAATTTCCAAAACTAAAGTCCATACACTGTATGGCTCACAGGTTGGAATTGTCTGTCCATGACCCATTAAAATCTTTGGCCGCCTGCAATCACTTTGAGATATTCATCTCTAAATTGTACAGTTTATTTCACCAATCCCATAAGCTCACCCGGTTGCTACAAGAAGTTGCAGATGACCTTAATGTCCAAATTCTGAAGATAGGGGAGATATTTACCATAAGATGGGTTGCCAGCAGTTATAACACTGTCAGGGCTGTGTGGAAAGATTACCCTGCTCTGGCTAGACATTTTCAAATTGAGGCTGAAAATGCAGCCAACCCTGATAAAGTCAGGAAGAAGTTCCTGGGACTACTGAAGTACCTTAGCAATGCCAGCTGAAAGATAGCCTGCATGAAAGATGCCTTGCGAGAATTGCAGAGCCTGTCACTACAAAAACGGGAGACAACCATTGTTCAGGGTTACCACTACATCAAACAGACAACAGAAATTCTAAATGACATGAAATCACAAGGTGGAAAGTCTGCCGCAAAGGCACAACAAAGCTTGTCAGCTGGTGTTTTTAAGGGGGTGAACATTGTTGGTGACAGAGCAGGAAAGATCAACAGGCAACAATTTTATCAAGCGGTAGTGGACAACCTGACAGCCCGAATACCAGCTGATGACCTAATTTGCATCCTCCAGCCACTTGAAAAGTCAAGCTGGCCAGAGAAACAGGATGACCTAGTCCTGTTTGGAGAGACTGAGGTCTGTGCATTGGCAAAGCTCCTTGGGGAGCCAGGCAGAGAAGCAGTGGAGGAGTTCAAAAATTTAAAATTACGAGGGACACTAGAGGGAGAGACGCTGAAAAAACTTATCATTGCAAGCCAGACTTATTTACCTACCTCTGCTGAATGTGAGAGAGGATTTTCAGCTGTAAATGATACAGATAGAAAAATGCGCAATCAGCTTCGTGCCAAGAGTCTGTCCTCTCTTCTTTTTGTGGACCTTAATGGCCCTCCTTTGGAGGTCTTTAAACCTACTCCATTTGTGATGTCCTGGGTGAAGGCAGGGCATCGCCTTTCAAAATCGTGGGTGCCAGGGAGGAAAGGAAAAGAGAGCGAACCCAGACCTCTGTGGTCAATATTTTAAAACAACATTGATTTGCTTTGTGTTGATTAAAATATTGCCATATAATGCAAATACAATGTCTGGAAGTTGTGTGTCTGTGTGTGCATGTGTGTATATACTGTATGTGACTCATTTGTAGTGTTGATACCCAGTTTGTTCTGACAAAGAAGGTTATCAGGTTGTACTGCTTTTTTTTTTTTTTTTTTTTTTTTCTGTGGTAGTACTGTATGGTTTGTCATGCTTAATAACATTAGAAATTATTGTTCAGAGTTATTGTGTTGAGTTACTGACACCGACTTCCATAGACGAGACGGGACGGGACTGGGGGGGGGGGATTGATATGATAGTGGACCATGATGGTACCCCCCAATTATGGTGGGGTAATTCGCAGGGGCGCAGATAGGATTTTTGAACTGGGGGGGACTGAGCTGTCAGCAAATGGTTCCATTTTGTGTGTAATATATATATGTGTGTGTGTGTGTGTGTGTGTGTGTGTGTATATATATATATATATATATATATATATATATATATATATATATATATATATATATATATATATACACTACCGTTCAAAAGTTTGGGGGCACTTTGAAATGTCCTTATTTTTGAAAGAAAAGCACTGTTCTCATCAATGAAGATCACTTTAAACTAATCAGAAATACACTCTATACATTGCTAATGTGGTAAATGACTATTCTAGCTGCAAATGTGTGGTTTTTGGTGCAATATCTCCATAGGTGTATAGAGGCCCACTTCCAGCAACTATCACTCCAGTGTTCTAATGGTACAATGTGTTTGCTCATTGCCTCAGAAGGCTAATGGATGATTAGAAAACCCTTGTACAATCATGTTAGCACAGCTGAAAACAGTTGAGCTCTTTAGAGAAGCTATAAAACTGACCTTCCTTTGAGCAGATTGAGTTTCTGGAGCATCACATTTGTGGGGTCGATTAAATGCTCAAAATGGCCAGAAAAATGTCTTGACTATATTTTCTATTCATTTTACAACTTATGGTGGTAAATAAGTGTGACTTTTCATGGAAAACACAAAATTGTCTGGGTGACCCCAAACTTTTGAACGGTAGTGTGTATACATGTTATTTCACCTCCCTCACTGCCATCACCAGGAACTACCTGCAGGCCAGGACAATGATAACATTTTAACATAGCCTATGGAAATCCAAAGTTTACACATTATCATCACGCACAGAAATTGCAAAACTGCAAAACTAGTTTTAAAACCGCTAAGTTCCAACTGTTAAACATAGCAAGAGGCTGGGCTACGTGTGTGTGTATAAAGTGTAAACCAGTGCATCCTGACTTTCTAACTATGCCTGTGTGTTGCGTGAGCAGCAGTCAGTCAACAACTCTTCGCAAAGTTTCCTTATGAAACAATATGCTCGCTGAAATTATGGCAGGGAATGCCAGATTAAACATTAAAACTGCCTTCTGAGCACTGTATCTACAGGCTGCCACCGAAAGAAGGAGGCTACCAGAAAGGCATCTCTACTCCGTACGATTTTACTTTCACTACGACATTACTTTGAACAGACTATCAAAAAATTGCAAGGTGATATGATAAAGTAAGGCACAGTTTACTTACAGTCATTGTTTTTTGAAAAAACGATGCAATCGTTTTCTGCCTTTTGGCACCCTTCATCATGCCGTGTTGGGGTCCTGAACTAGGAGGAGCTGTCCCCGATATACCTGTCAAACTTGTGGGTAACCATAGCAACCAAGCTCGAGCTCGCAACCTGTGCAGTCTGCGCAGTTGCAACTATGTATGTATTTCGAGGACCACAATGGAAATAAGTATTTTTACTTTTTGTGTTATCCTCCGCAATATTTATATGTTATGTATATGTTTCTATTGCGAAATAAATCAATAAAAAAAATGTACTGCTGTGCACCTCAATAAACCGAATGGTAATTAGTCTTTTGATTTTTCCGTGAGGTTTGCCTTATGCAAAGAAAGACAGCATAGACGTATTTCCTCCCTATAAGTGTGTGTGTGTGGGGGGGGACCGAACAAGGTGAATTTAAATCTGGGTGGGACGAATCCCCCCCGTCCCCCCCTCTATCTGCGCCCGTGGTAATTCGCACTCTGCAGGGCGCGTCATCACAGAGACAGTGACTGTGTTTCACTGTAGAAGTGATTAGTGCGGTAAAGACTTCACACCCTGAGCTTGTGTTTCATTTCTAACAGAAAAACCTAAACCTGAACTCAGATCAGACCTTACAGGAGCTGCACTGACAGGAAACTCAGTGACTCTGTACTGTACACTGAAGCCGCAGTCTGCTGGATGGAAGTTTTACTGGAGCACATCGACACAGAGCTCTGAGACTGAATCACACGACTACACCATCAGATCAGTTCGAGTCTCTGATGGAGGTCGGTACAAGTGCAGAGCTGGAAGAGGCAACCCAGTCTACTACACACACTACAGTGATGCACTCTGGGTAAATGTTACTGGTGAGTAAGAAGCTTTCTGTTAAATGATTCTGTACAACACTGAACATATAAACACCATGTGAACAGTGTCACAATATAGCAATATTTAGACAACGACATACAGAGAACTCTTTTAACTAACTGATGTTATGAAAGTTATTAAAGAGAGACAGTGTGATCACGGCTGAGCAGCGCTGGTGTGAGGTGAACTGGTGACACAACACTAGTTTAGATTTGGTAGAAAATGTCACCAACAAAACCTGTAAAACTCTTTTAACAAGCAGCTCAGAGACTGTAAAAGGGGCTTCATAAAGTTACTGCTTCAGAAACATCAACATGCTCGAGTCGAGACCTGCCTGAGTGTGAATGAGTGAAGAGGACGAGGGTCGAACTTTTATACTGAACACCTGAGTGTAAGAGGCTGTAGAATCTGAAAGAATGAGAGAGTGTGTATGAGGGGTTATGACGTGATAACAGGTGTGTGTGTGTGTGTGTGGTGATGAGTAAGGGTGTGTATTACAGAGCTATTGTTTTCTTTTATATTAAATATACCTGTTAACAGGGTAAACATATGATACTGTCAGTTATTTCTAGCATTATTGTGAATCTTTTCCCTTTAGTTTCTTGTTCCCTTGCTGACACTCAGTGCTCCTAATGATGAATAATCAGGAAAACAGGAGAGCAAACACACTGTCATTCAGACATCAATCAATAGTGAAAAAGATCTACATTTTCACTACATTAATCTGATTAATTTCAAATTGTGATCTACATTTAATTCATTAGTAGAGATTGTTAAAATGACTCCGTCCACCTCTGACAGAGTTTAATCATTTACATGTGAGCAGATTTACTGTATTCAGTTTAAAATGTTACTATTCATTTAAATAATGGTGTTGGGAATTAATTAATGCATAAAAACAGTCATATTTGTTTTTCCACAGAGAGTCCTAAACCTGTGGTGATTATAAAGCCTGATAAGGAGGTGTTCAGAGGAGAGAGAGTGACTTTCAGATGTGAGATACAGAGAGGAAGAGACACTGAGTGGACATACAGCTGGAAGAGGAATGATTACACACTCTCATACCGAACAACACAGGAGTTTAGTCTTGATTCAGTAGGAAATGATGTCAGCGGTAAATACACTTGCAGTGGGAGGAGAAGTGACTCTCAGAGCTCAGAGACCAGTGATGCTGTTACACTGACTGTATCAGGTGTGTGTGACTTTCTGTTATTATTTATAAATGTAATTGATCATATGTATTTTCATCTGTATCAATAGTTTTAGGTTTCATGTTTGTTCTACATTCTTTGTTCTAATTTGTTTAACACTATATAAATGCTGAATCAGACACAAAAATAATCATGTAAAAGGTATAAACAGCTCTGATACCGTCATCATTTCACATCAACAGAAAAACCCAAACCGACTGTGAGTGTGAATCATCAGAGCCCCATCTACACTGGAGACACAGTTACTCTGAGCTGTACTCTGCAGTCGACTGGATGGACTTTTCTCTGGTACGATTATCAGCAATCAAAATATCTGACACCTGATGATCCACACAGTAACACACACACTGAGACAGTGTCTATTGAAGGACGAATAAAGTACGCCTGTAAAGCACGCAGGGGAAACTATGACTCAGAGTTCAGTGATCTAGTCAGGATGAGAGTGACAGGTACGTTATATTTTCTACAGTTCCACTACATATTAAAAGTTAGTGAGCCTGTGAAACAATTTTAACAATTATTGGGACTCTGTAATTATATAATATATTTAAATGATGTTTGGATGTACTGGATATGATGAAGTGTTTATTATCTTTGTACAGCAAGACCAAAGCCAGTAGTGACAATACAGCCAGCTGGGCATGTGTTCATTGGAGAAACCGTCACTCTCACATGTGACATAGAGACTGGAGGATCCTGGTCATATCACTGGTTTAGGGATAATACACAACTCAGTGATGCCTCATGGAAGATTCAATACACAATCAATACAGTTCAAACCTCTCATCAAGGTCTTTATACATGTAACGGAATACAGTCATCACACCCAGAATACACACAGACCAGTGATGCTGTTACACTGACTGTATCAGGTGAGTGTGTTTTATCTCACATATTGTCTATTTCATTTACATTTTATATTGTGTACATGTATTTTTCACATGTGAGAGAGGACTCTATCATGGACCACTACAGCATTTCATCTTAATTATGAAACATTAACCCCCCCCCCCCCCCCCCCCCACACACACACACACACACACACACACACAGTACTGGCCCTGAGTCAGAACATAACCACACTATAAAATCATCTCTAACCTGCTGTATAAAATGCTTATCAAACATGCAGACACATTGAAGGACATTTATTGGACTTCTCTGTATCTGTTGTCAGAAGTTGTTGAATTTTGTGATGCCTGTTTGCTTGTTTATTTTAAACAACATGTTGCCTTGTGTCTGTCAGCCAGGGATTTTGTGTTGATGAGCTAAAAGGAAGCTCTGAGCGAACTGACGTGGTTATGTGTATATATATATATATATATATATATATATATATATATATATATATATATATATATACATATATATATGTGTGTGTGAGGAAGGAAGCTGCTAATGTGATTTGAATTATTATATTTTAAGAAGTAACGGTGTTTTATTTTGTCATACTATTAATGTTAATTACAGGGATTAAAGTTCTCCGGCACCATGCCGGATTTCCGGTTTGTAGTGATTGCCCGTGGATTTAAAAAAATAATAAATCGAAAATAAATTGACGGCAATTAAAAAAAAAAAAAAATGACCGTCGAAATCCCTCTTGTGTTTGTCAGCCAATGGTAGTAAAGGAGCGCTCTGAAACTGACAGTATTAGCCAATCAGAAGAAGAATGGGGCGGGTCTAAGGAAAGCCTTTACCCCCTCCTCTCATTTCTTCCTTGCTTCGATGCGGTGCAGTGCTGAAGATCGACACGGAAAGTCACCTCGCGCCGTTACGGCTCCATTCAACGGAGAGAGGGTAAAAAGTAAAAAAAATAAAATAAATGAACTTTTGTGTTGGAGAGAAGGGCGAGGGAGAGAGAGAGAGAAAACGGAATTGCATGGAGGCGTGGGCACCTTGTGCACTTTGTGTTTCATTTTTGAAACAAGTTGTGATCATTCCAACTTCACTGAAAAGTACTTTGGATATGCAAATGTAGCACTTTGTTCAGCACCCAGTAAAAAGGGGAAAAAATGGAGCACTTTATGTTTCATTTTTGAAACAGGTTGTGATCATTCCAACCTTACTGAAGCACTTTGTTGAATTTTATCTGATTTAAGTTATCATTTTATGTAGTATTTAATGTTTTTGATGTTACTGGGTTTTTGATGTTAACGTTCTATTGGTTTAAATAACATTTGTGTATTTAATTTGCCATTCTACTACTGATGTTCAAAGTTATTGAAATGGTGAAATTGTTAAATTATTTCAATTATTAAAACTTTTAATGCTCTCTAAATGCCATACTGAATTTCATCTACCTTTGTAACAGTTCACCTTGTGACTGTAGGTTAATTTATTACTTGTTAAGGACAACGCTGAGCACCAAAACTGGATATCAAAAGAAATGTGGTACATACAGGTGGTAGATATAGTAGATGCACTTTTGCCATCTTCTGGCCGTTTTTGGTATTGGATTTTCAAAAGTCAAATTTAATTTTCCATTCATGCAATCTCTGATCCCATGCCCCCACAAACTCCCTGGTATGGCTTGAAAATAAACACACAATCCAAAACACGTGCACACACACACACATATATATATATATATATATATTAGTTTCTTGCCTGTGTCGACAAAGTTCAGGCTCAGGATTTTTTTTTGCTTTAATCCCTGTAATTAGTGTAGTTAATTAGTGTTGATAGCCATCTGTTTTAATTCCGGTTTCATCCTCATCATGTTGGCAGTCATTGTTAGTGGCTCATTCCTAGAATAAGCAGATTATTCAATTTCACCATTTTTGGACATCAGCCATTCTTCTCTAGTAGAGTGCTGATGAACTGGTGCTGGATACGTTTCTGTGCAGTTGAAAAGTTCATTCTCTTATGTCTGCTGCCCTTTATGTCCAATGATGTCCGACATACTTTTTTTTCACTTATGTCAAAAAAAAAAGGAAGCACTGGGTATTACTGGGTATTCATATTTATTGCTCCAAAAACTATTTGCAGCTTACATTCCCCTTGTTTAGGAAATAGGAATCTGTTACATTACTGCTGTAAAGTAATTTCACACTTTTGTAGATGAGAAATAATGAGGGACTGATGGACTTTGTGTGAATAAGGTAGAGTGGGAGATTTTGTTCATATTTTAGTGGTGTCTGTGCGCATGTGCACATGTCTGTCTGTCTGTCTGCCTATGTCAGGCAGCAACACTATTCACTTTATTGACATTGGGCAAAATGCAAATTAAAAAAAAAAATACATTATATTTCCAATACATCTTCTGATAAAGACTGTCTGTGTTGTGTTGCATTTTGTGTTCCACTTTTTCAAAATAATTTTTAGTCGTTACACTCATAAAAATAAAATGGTATAGAGAAGAGAAAGAAGATCTGCATAATCACACAGCAGTTATTGTTTGACCTTCACTCTGATCACAATAAACATTTAAATTTAATGTCACTATTTTCATCCTCAACATCTGTCGAGTTTAAAATTGCAAAGCAATAGAAAAGTCATCATAAGGTGAAGTTGTTTATCTACAGGGCGCGTCATCACAGAGACAGTAATCCTGTGTTTCACTGTAGAAGTGATTAGTGCGGTAAAGACTTCACACCCTGAGCTTGTGTTTCATTTCTAACAGAAAAACCTAAACCTGAACTCAGATCAGGCCTTAAAGGAGCTGCACTGACAGGAAACTCAGTGAGACTGTACTGTGCACTGAAGCTGCAGTCTGCTGGATGGAAGTTTTACTGGATCACACCCACACAGAGCTCTGAGACTGAGACTGAATCACACGACTACACCATCAGATCAGTTCGAGTCTCTGATGGAGGTCGGTACAAGTGCAGAGCTGGAAGAGGCAACCCAGTCTACTACACACAGTACAGTGATGCACTCTGGGTAAAAGTTACTGGTGAGTAAGAAGCTTTCTGTTAAATGATTCTGTACAACACTGAACATATAAACACCATGTGAACAGTGTCACAATATAGCAATATTTAGACAACGACATACAGAGAACTCTTTTAACTAACTGATTTTATGAAAGTTATTAAAGAGAGACAGTGTGATCACAGCTGAGCAGCGCTAGTGTGAGGTGAACTGGTGACACAACACTAGTTTAGATTTGGGAGAAAATGTCACCAACAAAACCTGTAAAACTCTTTTAACAAGCAGCTCAGAGGCTGTAAAAGGTGCTTCATAAAGTTACTGCTTCAGAAACATCAACATGCTCGAGTCGAGACCTGCCTGAGTGTGAATGAGTGAAGAGGACGAGGGTCGAACTTTTATACTGAACCCCTGAGTGTAAGAGGCTGTAGAATCTGAAAGAATGAGACAGATGAGAGAGTGAGTGTGTATGAGGAGTTATGACATGATAACAGGTGTGTGTGTGTGTGTGTGTGTGTGTGTGGTGATGAGTAAGGGTGTGTATTACAGAGCTATTGTTTTCTTTTATATTAAATATACCTGTTAACAGGGTAAACAAATGATACTGTCAGTTATTTCTAGCATTATTGTGAATCTTTTCCCTTTAGTTTCTTGTTCCCTTGCTGACACTCAGTGTTCCTAATGATGAATAATCAGGAAAACAGGAGAGCAAACACACTGTCATTCAGACATCAATCAATAGTGAAAAAGATCTGCATTTTCAGTACATTAATCTGATTAATTTCGAATTGTGATCTACATTTAATTCATTAGTAGAGATTGTTAAAATGACTCAGTCCACCTCTGACAGAGTTTAATCATTTACATGTGAGCAGATTTACTGTATTCAGTTTAAAATGTTACTATTCATTTAAATAATGGTGTTGGGAATTAATTAATGCATAAAAACAGTGGTATTTGTTTTTCCACAGAGAGTCCTAAACCTGTGGTGATTATAAAGCCTGATAAGGAGGTGTTCAGAGGAGAGAGAGTGACTTTCAGATGTGAGATACAGAGAGGAAGAGACACTGAGTGGACATACAGCTGGAAGTGGAATGATTACACACTCTCATACCGAACAACACAGGAGTTTAGTCTTGATTCAGTAGGAGATTATGTCAGCGGTAAATACACCTGCAGTGGGAGGAGAAGTGACTCTCAGAGCTCAGAGACCAGTGATGCTGTTACACTGACTGTATCAGGTGTGTTTTATCTCACATATTGTCAATTTTATTAATATTTTATATTGTGTACATGCATTTTTCACATGTGACAGAGGACTCTTTCACGGACCACTACAGCATTTCATCTTCATCCTTGTGTGGTTTTCATATTTTTGTTAGTCAGCCAGTGTTTGTGGGTCTGGTGGAGCCGCTGCATTTTGGTGTTTTAAATTCAACACAAACAATTTTGCATTAAATACTTCACCGATGTTTACTTCACCCCAATTACAAGCAATATAAACAGCATATATGGTTAATATTTGCCCTTTGCCTTTGTTAGATTACATTTATTTAAAAAAAAGTGTGACTCAGGGCAGCATGGTGGTGTAGTGGTTAGCGCTGTCGCCTCACAGCAAGAAGGTCCTGGGTTCGAGCCCCGGGGCCGGCGAGGGCCTTTCTGTGTGGAGTTTGCATGTTCTCCCCGTGTCCGCGTGGGTTTCCTCGGGGTGCTCCGGTTTCCCCCACAGTCCAAAGACATGCAGGTTAGGTTAACTGGTGACTCTAAATTGACCGTAGGTGTGAATGTGAGTGTGAATGGTTGTCTGTGTCTATGTGTCAGCCCTGTGATGACCTGGCGACTTGTCCAGGGTGTACCCCGCCTTTCGCCCGTAGTCAGCTGGGATAGGCTCCAGCTTGCCTGCGACCCTGTAGAAGGATAAAGCGGCTAGAGATAATGAGATGAGATGAGAAGTGTGACTCATTTTCTGTTTGTTTTTAAATAAAATTTAATTTTCCCAAAAGAAAATCAATTATAGTCAAGATGTGAGTGGAAAAAAGACGTTTATTGTCAAATTTACAAATGGAGCAAGGTTTTTCATCACAACTGATTTTTATTTCTTTGAATTTTATTAGAAATTTAACCCATTCAGTTCAGTTTACACAACACAAGCTGAACACATTGTAGGTGCAATTGGTAATTAAGTGATCAATCTCATTAAATCAGTCTCATTAATCTCATTAAATCAGTCTCGTTAAATAATACCTTTAATTTTGGTGCTTAATAATAAATTACCAAACAGCTAAATTATGGTATATTCCAAATTATTATGATCACTTACCGTATTACATAACTCATATGCACCTTGGAATTCTTTTGAGATTGTGCGACTTCAAAAAATATCGGAACAACAAATAAACACACACAGTTTCAATAATTAATTGAATTTATTATACCAAAGATAAACTGAATAATGGCAGTTGAAATCTTCAAATAGTCAGCAGCAAACAGTGAGATGTGTGTGTCCATAGGTGTGTGTGTGTGTGTGTGTGAGATAAAAAATTAAATATTAGCAATTGAAATACATTCAAATGGTCATTCGTTGATATATGTGGATTCGAATGTGAGCATGGGGAAATGCGCTATAAAGGTTGAATTGAATCAGGGCTTGGAATATTATCTAAAGTTGAGACAAAGGACCTCGTGATAAAGAACGGAGGGGGGAAGGGTCACCACATGTTTCTTTATAGAACAAAAGAGTTAGCTTCGGTTTGCTAGCTAAGGTGTGTTGTGAGGCCTTTAGCCTAACCAAAAGGCTAGCGTGGGATGCTAACTGAGGTGTGTTTTGTGTGTGTGTGTGTGACCAGTTGACCACGTGGTGAGGCCTTATAGTCCCTGGAAACAATACAATTAGCCCTGGGTGCTAATGAGACAGAAGAATTAGCCGTAGTAGCTAACCCACTAGCTTTATAACATTACCAAATTCACTGAAATCTTGACGAGGTCAAAATATGTGTGATAATGAAGTTAAGGGTTAGAAAGGAATAGAGAGAGCATGCAAAGCCTATCTATTAAGCAATTGAGAGGACAAAAATAGAACAATAATTAATTCAATACCCTGAGGGTCTACAGTGTACACATTTAAACCGTTCCTGAGTTTAAATTCACACTTCTTCATAAAGCTAATTCCTAAGACTAGTTTTTCTGCCCAAATGCCAGTCTCTTACTTCAGTATCTTGCCTCTACGCGAGATTATGAGAAGATGTTCCGAGACTTTTGGAGTTTCACCGTTGTGGAGCACGTGAGTCGCTTCCTTGGAAATCAGAGGATTTCTTGGTCCGACGCGTGGTCGCTCGTGATGAAAAGAAAGTCTCTGATCAGACAATGTGCACAACGCTTTAATTAGAAGGATCCGGTCACTTCTAACTTTTAAATTAAACTGCTTGGGCTGCAGTCTTGTAGCGTTACTGACAATAGACAAAGAAAAACCGGTTGGAACTCTATCTGAGTTTAAAATCGCGCGATTCTGGAGTCTACCGTGGCCACGGGTAAACAAAAAGGAAAAATGCGCTGAATCTTTCTTCTTGCAAAAAAGAAGTGGTTTCTTGGGTTTTCTGGTGCAGGGTATCTCTTTGTGTCCGGACGGCTTGAAGTCCAAGATGAGAGAGAGAGCAAGCTGGGAGCTTCCGGGTTACTTATGGCTTCCTGGAGGATGTGACGTAGGTGATCCCGCCCAGTCGTGACGTAGGTCAACGCGAAAGTTGGCTGATGGGAAATGTAGTTCTTAAAGGGACTGTGTGTTGTACCTACATCATACAGTAACCATGTCAGTCTATACAACACATCATCCCCTTGCTCGTCTTCGTTTTGGGACTGGCTGATGCTCCGTCTCATCCTCTTCTTCAAAGTCACTGTCAGACTCTGAATTTTCAGAAATGTGATCTTCACATTCTGAAACTTCTTCCTCTACACAATCATCAAAAGCTTCTCTCTCTTCCAAAATCATTTGCAAGGCCATCTGAGCAGAGAATCTTTTGGCCATCTTGATCAGTTGTGATAAGGAAGCACACTGGAAAAGCTGCATTTATTGTGTCCCACCCCCAATTTACAGGAACCTCTGTCTTGGTTCCCACAAGTCAGAGGGGTGCAGGAATGTGAGAGCAGACATGTGTCGGTGCTTGAACTGCAGGGGCAGAAACACAAAACTCTCTCTCTCTCTCTCTCTCTCTCTCTCTCTCACACACACACACACACACACACACACACACACACACACACTAACAGCAGGCCCAGACAGGAGGAGGACAGAGTGAAGGTACACACTTTTATTAGCCCCGGGTCCAGTGGACCCGAACATCCTGTATGTAATATAAATGTGTTTGTGGGGGGGTACAGGGTGTGGTCATCGAAAATGTGTTCTGATATATGTTCTTCATAGAAAATGAGCCAAGGCCAATGAGTCTGAGTTTTAAAAAATAATTAATCGTATCATTTGTTCCTTAGATTAAAAAAAGAAAACGGGTCCCACAGACCCGAACACCATACAAGGGTTAATGATAAAAAAAAAAAAATCACCACCACCACACACACACACAGAATTATCTCCTAACCGGATTCCATACACTGACATAACCACACTATAAAATCATCTCTAAGCTGCTGTATGAAATGCTTATCAAACATGCAGACACATCTAAGGACATTTATTGGAATTATCTGTATCTGTTGTCACGAGTTGTTGAATTTTGTGATGCCTGTTTGCTTGTTTATTTTAAACAACATGTTGCCTTGGGATTTTGGGTCGAGTTACACAATATGGGAGCTAAAAGGAAGCTCTGAGCGAACTGACGTGTGTGTGTGTGTGTATATATATATGTGTGTGTGTGTGTATATATATATATATATATATATATATATATATATATATATATATATATATATATATATCTCATCTTCTTCTTTTGGCTGCTCCCGAATAGGGGTCTCCACAGCGGATCTTTCATCTCCATTGCTCCCTGTCTTCCGCATCCTTCTCTACCACACCTGCCACTTTCATGTCCTCTCTCACCACATCCATGTATCTCCTCGTTTTCGTGTGCCTGGCAGCTCCATCCTCAACATTCTCCTTCCCACATGCTCTGCATCTCTTCTCAGGATGTGCCCATACCATCTCAGTCTCATCTCTCTTAGCTTAATTCCCAAGCTCCCCACATATGCTGTCCCTCTGATGTGCTCGTTCCTTATGCTGTCCAACCTTGTCACTCTCATCGCAAACCTTAACATCCTCAACTCCGTCACCTCCAACTTTGCCTCCTGTCTCTTCGTTAAGGGATATAGCCTCGGCAGTACAGCTAGCAGGAGCTGACCCCCCTCTGCTTCAGTGTTTATAATAATATAATACTTTTATTCATTTTCATCTATTCTAAAAACACCATCAATATGAGAGTTCATCAATAATGATTTAGACAACAAAAAAAAATAAGCTAAAGTGAATTTCACCCATCAATTAAAAAAAAAACATTTTCATTGGAATTATCATTGAATGCACATGCACTGTGAGAATGTATGACATCACACAGCATCATCATACGTTTAATGTTAACGTTAATGTACTTCAGCTCGAGAAGTTGGTGCCACTGTTTTCTGTCAAGTCAAGTTTATTTGTATAGCGCTTTTAACAATAAACATTGTCGCAAAGCAGCTTTACAGAATTTGAACGACTTAAAACATGAGCTAATTTTATCCCTAATCTATCCCCAATGAGCAAGCGTGTGGCGACGGTGGCAAGGAAAAACTCCCTCAGACGACATGAGGAAGAAACCTCAAGAGGAACCAGACTCAAAAGAGAACCCATCCTCATTTGGGCAACAACAGACAGCATGACTATAACATTAACAGTTTTAACATGAAGACAGTTTCGTTGATGTTATAAACTCTTCATTGATGGAAACTTGAGTGCAAAACTGTTCATGACAACTGCAGTCCTAAAGTTAGCAAGTCAACTGTAGTTCTCAGCCATAAAAGCATTACTGTAAGAGTCCAGAGCATCCTCCAGGTATAACCCTCAACTGTCCTCATGGGGCCGTCCTCCACAGGAGCGACGCGATAAAACTCCGACCAGACACAGGGCACCAGGATGGACCAAGCAGGTCCGAGGGGCAGAAGAGGCCACTATCCCAATCCCAGGACCAACATGTAACTCAGAGGGACAGATGGGGGGGAGAAAACACAGGTTGTTATGTATGCCCTAAAAATGACACAAGTATTAAATCTGTGTAGTAGGCTCGCAGAGACAAGAGTCTTGACATCAGGCATAATACACAACAATGGCATGTTAATATGGTTAAAAAATATCATGAAAAATATCATAAAAATATCAGTCCATCATACTTTATATTTTATGAGGATTTATGTCGTACGAAGTTGTAACTATCTGCTAAACACGATGCCTTAGCAAAGTAGACAGAGGTAAGTCATGGTTCTTTTGTTTATTTTGTCTTTAGTTGAGAAACTTTCTCAGGCAAAATATACTAGTGCAGCAGATGACATAAGTAGCGTTAGTAGTGACAGACAGGATGCTAGTCGAAAAATTCACACCTCCATTTACTGAAGTTCAGATCTTTTTGTCTGTAGTTTTGTCATATTTTATCTTAATTTACTAAGTTGTAGCTGTTTTCTGTGTTTTTAGCTTTAAGGTAAATATCAGAAAATTGAGTTAGCTAATTTAATGGATGCCCGCTAAACTGTCTTTGCGCAGGGAACATTCGCAAACCTCCCTTGTGATAGTGAGAACTGGCAGCCTGGACTTTTCCATTGGCTCGCGTGCTCGACTCCCAATCCAATGTTGCTTTGGTCGGCCAAAGTTATGAGGTTGCTGTGGGGTACTAAGACTAGACTAAATAACAAAATTAAACGATTCAGACATCCCTAGTCTCCTGGATGCTCTGGGAGTCTCCCCAGGAGCATGTAGACAGAGACAGGAAAGGCAGGAGGAACTTGATCTAACTCCTATTTGGAAAGTTGTAAATTAAATTGTAATGACTGGCTATTGCTGATATGTGGTTTGATGTTGTGACACGTAAGTAAGTTTAGCAAACAATTGATTTGACTGATGTAGAGTTATGGTGTGAGATGTAAAGAACTATTGTTAATATGTGAATTGATGTGAGATGTAAACAAGTAATGCAAATAATAATGTAGACTGATGAGATGTAAAGAACTATTGCTAATATGTGAATTGGTGGTGTATATTGTGAATAAGTTTTACAAATTAAGATAAACCTTTTATTGTCTCCAAAGTGGAGAAATTCATCT
This sequence comes from Neoarius graeffei, assembly GCF_027579695.1. Lineage (NCBI taxonomy): Eukaryota > Metazoa > Chordata > Actinopteri > Siluriformes > Ariidae > Neoarius > Neoarius graeffei. The sequence goes on from NC_083569.1 coordinate 95,444,524, forward strand.
TGGGCAAATGAGAGTCTGACATGAATACACATAAAATCAAAACACACATTTACACATTCCAAAAAAAAAAAACACCCCTACACACTAGTTCTTCCAATACTTTCACCCCCCCCCAACCCCCTCACCAGTTCTTGAGTTCTTGTTAAGTAACTTAATCGATAGAGGGACCAGAGAAAATTTAAATCTATTAGTTTTACAGTTAGGGACCCTATACCTTCTGCCAGAGGGCAACAGCTCATACTCATAGGGAAGGATGTGCTTCGGGTCTTCTACAATTTTCACACCCTGCTTTTGCACCATGTCTTCAAAAATGTCTTGCAGTGTGGAAGGGGGTGACATACCTATTATCTTCCCAGCCCTTCTAATGAGTATATACAATTGTGTAAAAAAGCTTCACCGATAGATTCCCAAACCATATTGTTGTCCCATACCAAATGATGGACTCTATGGCAGCCCTATAACAGACATCCCAACCTGACAAAATTCATTTCTGGGAGGTCCCCCTCTTTGGGGAAGGATTTTTTTTTGGGGGGGAGGGCAAATACATTGCCGGGGGGTATGGGGGTACTCCCCCAGAAAATTTGAATTTGATGTGATTTCCTGCATTTTGGTGGATTTTGGGGTGGCCTTTTGGAGATGAACAATACCTGAATTCACTCAGATTCATAGCTGACACCCTGACTTGGGGACTTAGCTGCCCCCAACCCATAAACTATGATAACTACAATGTGCCATATATTAAGGTCCTTACTGATTGAATCTGGACAACCCCCCCCCCCCCCCCCCCATAAATAAGGAAGGATGACCAGGATAGATAGAAATGTTCACCACAGAACATTGCTTTACTTAGATACCAAAACACAGATGAATATAACAGAATAATGAATGAATTGCATGAATGACAATGAATGCAACTGTACATGTAGGCCTAGGCCTAAAGGGCTCTTTCCTTTCCTCTGTTCTATGCCTGTTCCTTTTGCAAGCTTTCATTGTATTTAGAGGCTGCGTGCTTTGCAGATTTGAGCAATTTTCTAGACACCTCCACCTCGTAGTACTCTGTGTCAATAAACTTGTTAATCTTGCAAGACATCGGATTCACACATGTTTGGTGAGACGTCTGACTCCTAAATTCGGTCTTGATGTGACGTACCATGCTGAATGCCTTTTCCACATCACAGTTAGAATTTGGCAGCACCAACAGCAGCTTCATCAGCTGAGAGAGTTCCCTGAATCTCAACTGCCCTGAGCTCACAGATGTGACTTTGGACAGCTTCCCCCAGAACTCATCAACTGGTAAATTCTTATAATTTGGCACCAGCACTTCCAGATTAGATGAGACATAATCCAGGACTTCTAAATGAAGTTGTTCTCTGGCATCTGCCTTCATTACATTTGGAAATCTGTCTGCCAAAGTCAAAATCTGCTCTGGTTTCACATCATCATGGTTCTCAGGATTGACCACTGACAGATTCGTCAAGATTTGATCTCTCACTGGGAATTTTTCCTTTTTTTTTTTTGGAAAGCTTCTGACGTAGAGTGCTCTCGCATCTCTGTAGAATTGCTTTGTCTTGTGACTGGAGAGTGCTGATTTTCACATCAGAAAATCACATATTTGACGGAAGATGGATGTGTTAATAGTACCTGAAGATACAGTATTAATTGAACAGTGTAAATTTTGCTCATGTTGTGATTGAATCTCTTTCAGAGCCTATAAATACAGAAAACCCCAATGAGTTAGTTGAGAGAGATAACAGGATGGCGTGTCCATTCATTTGATATTGAAATCATGTTTTTAGATGCAATATAACATCACACGTGTTTCAGTGGACAAAAAGGCAACGACGAGATTCAGAAATACACAGGGAAGTTTATAAATTATAAATTGATCTTGCAATGGCTTTTTCCTTCACTCCAGTTCCGTGATTATTGTAGGGACTTTACCTTAAAATTTAAAACAGGTTCAATTCACCTTAAAATCAGCTCTCTGTAAAGGGAGAAGATCATAGGGTTTTGAATTCTGTGACCCCATGCATGAACCTGATAACCCACATATTTTTATCTGTATTTTTCTTAGCTGTTTAAAATTTTCACCAGTGCAATTTTCAGACTAACTGGAGACATGTTAATGAAACCCTTACAAACCTCAAATCTATGTCTGGTTGACTGATATCAAATTTACGGATTATTATATTTAAATTCAATTTTCTCATTTTTAAAAATGTGGGTTATCAGGTTCATGCATGGGGCCACAGAATTTTGAAAAAAAAAATCTTGTATGGTTGCAGAGATACGATGATTTTAGTAAAAATAAATCAATTAATAAATAAATAAGTAACGGTAATTACACGTTGAACCCCCCCTCCCCCCCACACACACACCTCTACTTAACGTTGTAGCACAAAATAGAAAGGGTGTACATGGTCCTAATTGGTTCTGTTTGAACCAGAAAAGGTTGTAGTTTTATGAGCCACTTAGTTTTGGAGGTGAATCTGAACAAATTCCTGGCGGTTGCGCGCCACCTGCTCCTGCAGCTCCAGCACTGAAAGTGAAAGTAATTTATTGCCATTATTCAGCCTTGTGCCGAGCAAGTGAGCTTACAAAGATGACAATTACAAAGAGACACTGCTTTATCATAACCGTGAAAGTTGAACACCAAATCAGTTAAAAAACAAACAAACAAAAAACCCCGATGATTTGTACCATGCATTAATTTCCTGGGTTCCAGAAAACAGCTGGAGCAGCTGCTGCTCTTCTTCATGCTCTATGCACTCACTGACTGGTCGATAGGTTCGGGATGAAGATTGCTCGCTTGCTCTAGATTCCATGAGATTGTATGTCATTTGCGGGCATCAGGGAGCCGCTATCAATATGCGGGAGACTCCCGGAACTTCCGGGAGACTTGGGATGTCTGCTATAAAAAGTCAGCATAATATCTTTCTCCACCCCAAAGACCCTTACCCTTCTCAAGCAGTGCAGGCGCTGGCTTATTTTAACACAGACAGATTCAACATGCTGGGCCCACTTCAGCTGACAATCGAAGTGGACACCTAGATATCTCCCTACTATTAAATGCCGAACTAAAATCCATGAAGAGTAACCTGGCATATGCCTTTGAGTTCTCTAAATGCTTCAAAATGAGGTGGAATACTGTGCTTAAGCAGTACTTCTGCCATCTCTATAAGCAAACTGGTAGGGGTCGAGAACATGTTGAACCTGTTTACGTAGAATCCCTATCATAATTTGTTCGAATGATTTCATAACCACTGATGTTAACAGGTCTAAAATCATTATTAACCTGTGGGCATGGCTTTTTTGGAACAGGAATTATAGTTGCTTTTTTCCACAGGGAGGGTATACTGTGTGTGTTTACTGAGAGCTGAAATAAGGTACACCAAGCTGGTGCAAGTTCATGTGCAAATGTGTGTAGCAGGAGTGGGGAGATCCCATCAGGCCCACTGGCCTTCCTAATTTGCAACACCCTGAACACCCTTGTAACCATACCAGGATCTATTAATATGTTATTCCTTGGGTCGCATGTGCCCAGTACACACCCATTCCCCTCAGAAGGTGTATCAAACCATAAATAAAAGGAGTTAAGCTCATTCGCTCTCTCCAGCTTTTGCATTCAAACAATCCCCTCTTTGCAATATTAAAATTAGTCATGTCTTTCACACAATCCAACATTCTCCCTGTATCCTTAGTTGAAAAAGTGTCCTTGGTCCGTTGATTGTGTTGTTGTTGGGCTTCCCGTATTTTCCCCTTTAGTTCTTTTTGGACAATTTTCAACTCATTAATATCGTTATTCCGGAAGGCTCGTTTTTTCCGTCTGATGCAGTTCTTAATGTCGGGAGTTATATAATCGTTATTATTTGGATAGATCTTAATGACTTTCTTTGACAACAGTATCAACACAAAACTTAATATAATCCATAATAACATCCACAGTATTGTTGATATCATCATTATTTTGATAAAAGACATCCCAATTTGTTGCTAGGAAGCAGCCACTCAGCTCCTCCTTGTACTTGTCCTGCCAAATACTAATAGTCTTTGAAATGGGTTTGCTTTGCTTAAGTGCGGACTTGTATGTGGGAATTAAGTAAATAGTGTTATGGTCAAAGTTAGCGAGAGGAGGTCTGATTTTAACAGTGTATGGACTATTGATGTTACCATAACATTTATCCAGTATTTTATCTTTATGAGTGCTATTCTTTACATACTGCTGAAACCCAGGGAGCGCGCAGCTGAGATTAAAGTCATCAAGTACGAATACCGGTGCATCTGGTTTGGGTTGTAATTGCTGATGGACGCAATCCGCAATTCGCACAGCAGCTTTAGATGCATTCCCACTAGGTGGGATGTACACTGCACAAATAAAGATGTTCCCGTACTCCCTCTGTAAATAGAATGGTCTTAAACTTAAACATATGAGTTCTAGATCAGGTGTACACACCTTGTCTTTCACTGTATAGTTCCGACACCAAGAATCCTTGATGAAAACGCACACGCCACTTCCCCTTGTTTTCCCTGAGTTACCGTCCATACGGACATTTGAGAACCCCTGTACCTGAACCATAGGATCTGGGAAGTCGTCCTGAAACCAAGTCTCAGTGTAGATCATGAGGCAGGATTCTTGGTACTCATGGCAAACCCGTGTGTGCAAACGAAGCTTATCCAATTTACTCCTCAGTGATCGAGCATTGCTGAAAATTATTGAAGGCAGTGGTAACTTATCCCACCTCCATCGAAGTCGGTGCTGGATGCCACCCCTCCTGCCTCTTTTGCACGACTTCTTTCCTGTTTGCCGTCACACCAGGTCCTCCGGTATATAATCCAACAGGCCAGGATCTAATGAGGCTCTCATTCGCAGGGATAGCAGCCATTCTCTCCCGTAGGCCTGCTGCACCTGATTGCGCCCCACAGAAGACATGGTGGCGGTATATCCAGTAATGTTGCAAACAGACGCGATCAACATCACCAGCAGGAAAATTCCCACCATCCTCCCTTCTATCATGCAAAACTTGTCAAACTCGATGAACAACTTAACAAAAAACATATGCACAACACACTCAGCAGACCCCACTCTCAACACACAAACACTTAATAAAAACTTAAGTGCTCTCGTGCCCGAATCGCAGCAGTTCTGCGCCACCAGAAATTACATTGTAGATTGATGGTGAAACGCAGGCTTAATAAAGTTACCAATATGTGCATTGATGTGAGATATAAATACAGTGGGGCAAAAAAGTATTTAGTCAGTCACCAATTGTGCAAGTTCTCCCACTTAAAAAGATGAGAGAGGCCTGTAATTTTCATCATAGGTATACCTCAACTATGAGAGACAAAATGAGAAAAAAAAACAGAAAATCACATTGTCTGATTTTTAAAGAATTTATTTGCAAATTATGGTGGAAAATAAGTATTTGGTCAATAACAAAAGTTCATCTCAATACTTTGTTATATACCCTTTGTTGGCAATGACAGAGGTTAAACGTTTTCTGTAAGTCTTCACAAGGTTTTCACACACTGTTGCTGGTATTTTGGCCCATTCCTCCATGCAGATCTCCTCTAGAGCAGTGATGTTTTGGGGCTGTCACTGGGCAACACAGATTTTCAACTCCCTCCAAAGATTTTCTATGGGGTTGAGATCTGGAGACTGGCTAGGCCACTCCAGGACCTTGAAATGCTTCTTAGGAAGCCACTCCGTTGCCCGGGTGGTGTGTTTGGGATCATTGTCATGCTGAAAGACCCAGCCACGTTTCATCTTCAATGCCCTTGCTGATGTAAGGAGGTTTTCACTCAAAATCTCATGATACATGGCCCCATTCATTCTTTCCTTTACACAGATCAGTTATCCTGGTCCCTTTGCAGAAAAACAGCCCCAAAGCATGATGTTTCCACCCCGATGCTTCACAGTAGGTATGGTGTTCTTTGGATGCAACTCAGCATTCTTTCTTCTCCAAACACAAGTTGAGTTTTTACCAAAAAGTTCTATTTTGGTTTCATCTGACCATATGACATTCTCCCAGTCCTCTACTGGATCATCCAAATGCTCTCTAGCAAACTTCAGATGGGCCTGGACATGTACTGGCTTAAGCAGGGGGACACATCTGGCACTGCGGGATTTGAGTCCCTGGCAGCGTAGTGTGTTACTGATGGTAGCCTTTGTTACTTTGGTCCCAGCTCTCTGCAGGTCATCCACTAGGTCCCCCCATGTGGTTCTGGGATTTTTGCTCACCGTTCTTGTGATCATTTTGACCCCACGGGGTGAGATCTTGCGTGGAGCCCCAGATCGAGGAAGATTATCAGTGGTCTTGTATGTCTTCCATTTTCTAATAATTGCTCCCACAGTTGATTTCTTCACACCAAGCTGCTTACCTATTGCAGATTCAATCTTCCCAGCCTGGTGCAGGTCTACAATTTTGTTTCTGGTGTCCTTTGACAGCTCTTTGGTCTTGGCCATAGTGGAGTTTGGAGTGTGACTGTTTGAGGTTGTGGACAGGTGACTTTTATACTGATAACGAGTTCAAACAGGTGCCATTAATACAGGTAACGAGTGGAGGACAGATGAGCCTCTTAAGGAAGAAGTTACAGGTCTGTGAGAGCCAGAAATCTTGCTTGTTTGTAGGTGACCAAATACTTATTTTACCGAGGAATTTACCAATTAATTCATTAAAAATCCTACAATGTGATTTCCTGGATTCTTTCCCCCCATTCTGTCTCTCATAGTTGAAGTGTACCTATGATGAAAATTACAGGCCTCTCTCATCTTTTTAAGTGAGAGAACTTGCACAATTGGTGGCTGACTAAATACTTTTTTGCCCCACTGTAAATAGGCCATAAGTTGATAAAATATGGATTAAACCGATGGTGCGTGTGGCAGCAGGGGCGTGGTCAAGCGCCGGTCTGTGACAGGAGGGCGGAGTCAGGGAAGGTAAGTGGCAGAATCACTACACCTGATGTCAATTAACCTGTGTTTGTGTGTCTTCCCAGTGACCTCGCCCTATATAAAGAGAGAGAGAAGTGAGCTCTCTCCTGAACGAGACGCCTTGTGTCTGTGTGTGTATGACTGGGAGAGTTATTTTTGTGTCTGAAAAGAACAAATAAACCATAAGTTATGGAACTTTATTCTGGCCTGCCATCTTTCTGTGCTCCTCCCCCTCCTACGAAATGTCACAGTGCGATAAATAAAAATGTTTTGAGAGATATTGACCACTGTGAGTGAAGAAGGGCTCCCTCTGCTTACAAAAGCCAATTTAACCACTGAGATTATATATATATATATATATATATATATATATATATATATATATATATATATATATATATATATATATGTATGTCAACTTTTTTGTCAAATATGCTATACATGCTCGACCTACAGCACAGATGAAATTTCAGTCCTCTCTGACCCATGGTGCAAACAGGCAATGCAATAAATAAAAATTGAATAATTGAAATAAACAATATAAACAGTATGACCACTCTACTGTAGATAAGAACTAGACATAGACTAAACACTCACATATATATAAATAAATAAATATATATATATATATATATATATATATATATATATATATATATATATATATAAAAAATATCACACACAAACAGTATAAACACTCTAGATAAGAACTAGACATAGACTAAACACACACACACACACGCACAGTAAATTGGAGCAAATAAACAGTCAAGGGCACTTGAGGTATAGCAGGTAAACATGAAATAAACAATAAACTAATAGCTGTTAAGGTGAGATAGTGCAGAATAGTGCAAATGAGCGAGGTAAAGTGAAATGTGCAGTCCCGTGTGTTAATGAATGTTGTGTGTGTGTGCGCGTGTGCGCGTGTATGTGTGTGTTGGAGGGGGGAAACTGTGAGGGTGACATGTCAGATGCTGGGGGGGGGTGTGCGAGCAGAATCTGTGGCAGGGGGCAGAGGGGGGGCAGAACAGGGAGGGATTTGAGCCTCCTGACTGCCTGGTGAAAGAAACTGTCCTTGAGCCTGCTGGTTTTGGCCCGGAGACTCTGCAGTCTCCTCCCCAATGGCAGCAGACTGAAGAGGCTGTGAGATGGGTGGGTGGGGTGACCTGCAATCCTAATGGCTTTGCGAGTGAGGCAGGAGTTATAGATATCCATTAGAGAAGGGATAGAGACACCAATGATCCTCTCAGCTGCGCTCACGATGCGCTGCAGAGTCTTGCAGCAGGACACAGTGCAGGCGCTGTACCACACGGTGATGCAGCTGGTCAGGATGTTCTCGATGGTGCCTCTGTAGAATGCGTGCATGATGGGGGCCAGGACTCTTGCTCTCCTCAGTTTGCGGAGGAAGTATAGACGCTGTTGGGCTTTTTTGGCCAATGATGCGGTGTTGTTGCTCCAGGACAGGTCTTCAGAGATGTGCACACCCAGAAACTTGGTGCTGCTCACCTTCTCCACTGCAGCACCGTCGATAGATAGTGGAGCATGCTGGGTGTGCACTCTCCTGAAGTCCACAACAATCTCCTTCATCTTCTCCACGTTCAGACGGAGATTGTTGTCCTTGCACCACATGGCCAAGCAGCTCACCTCACTCCTGTAGTTTGTCTCATCGCCATTGTTGATGAGACCCACCACAGTCGTGTCATCCGCAAACTTAATGAAGAGATTAGAGCTGGATGTTGGTGTGCAGTCGTGGGTCAGCAGAGTGAAGAGGAGGGGGCTCAGCACACATCCTTGGGGGGCCCCCGTGTTCAATGTGATGGTGCTGGAGAAGTTGCTGCCGACCCGTACAGCCTGTGGTCTCCCCGTCAGGAAGTCCAGCAGCCAGTTGCACAGGGAGGTGTTGAGTCCCAGCTGGTCCAGTTTATGAATGAGCTGCTGAGGGATGATTGTGTTGAATGCTAAGCTAAAGTCTATGAACAGCATTCTAACATACGAGTCTTTTGTCTCCAGGTGGGTGAGGGCTGAGTGGAGGGCAGTGGAGATGGCGTCATCGGTCGAACAGTTGGACTGATATGTAAACTGGAAAAGGTCCAGGGCGGGGGGGAGGGCAGACTTGATATGCCACATGACTAGCCGCTCGAAACACTTCATAAGAATGGGAGTGAGTGCGACAGGGCGGTAGTCATTGAAGCAGGAGGGAGACGGCTTCTTCGGGACCGGGATGATGGTGGTGGCTTTGAGGCACGTGGGGACAGCAGCCTGGCTCAACGAGATGTTGAAGATGTCTGTAAAGACATCTGTGAGCTCCTCGGCACAGTCTCTCAGGACACGACCAGGAATGTTATCAGGACCCGGGGCTTTCCGTGCATTTGTCATCCTGAGCGCTCTCCTCATGCTGTCTGGGGACAGCGTCAACACCTGGTCACCAGGAGGTGGTGGGGTCTTCTTTGCCATGGTGCTGTTGTCTGCCTCAAAGCGAGCGAAGAAGTCATTCAACTGATTCAGCAGAGACGTGGAGTTGTCACAGGTCTGCAGCGAGGGCTTGTAGTCTGTGATGGTCTGAATCCCCCACCACAGGTTTCTGGTGTCTCTGCTGCCATTGAAATACAGTAGTCAGCAATGTTCCTGGAATACTGCCTCTTGGCCACCCTGATGCCTCATGACAGGTTGGCCCTAGCTGTCTTCAGACCCACCTTGTCCCCAGCTCTGAAGGCGGCATTCCGAGCCTACAGGAGCCTGTGGACTTCCCCTGTCAGCCATGGTTTCTGATTGGCCCGAATGGAGATGGTTCTGGTGACTGTAACATCATCCATGCACTTCCTCATGTAGGCAGTGACAGTCTCTGTGTACTCCTTGGAGATCTGTGGAGTTGTTGTAGGTGGCCGCCTGTCTGAACATATTCCAGTCATTTGTGGAAAAACAGTCCTGGAGTGCCTGTGATGACCCCTCTGGCCACACACATATCTGCTTTATAGCTGGTTTGGTGACTTTAACCAGCAGCCTGTATGCTGGCATTAGCATAACAGTGGAGTGATCTGAGGCCCCAAGGGGGGGAGGGGGGATAGGGCTTTGTAGGTGCCTTTATGCATGGTGTAAACATTGTCCAGAGTATTATTTCCACATGTGGGAAAGTTGATATGTTCATAGAGTTTTGGAAACACGCTCCTGGGGTTTGCATGGTTGAAATCCCCAGCCAGGATGAGAAAAGCATCTGGGTGGGCTGTCTGCTGCTCACTGATGTGCTGATAGAGTTCATTCAGTGCTTCACTCCTGTTGTTATTGGAGCCGGGAGGGATGTATATTGCTACCAGAAATATGGCTGTAAATTCCCTCGGCAGATAGAATGGCTGGGACTTAATAATTTTAAACTCCACCAGTGGTGAGCAGTGTTTGCAGAGAACAGATACACATGGTTTTAAAACACGAAAACACCGTTCTGTCGGGATGGAGGGGAGCTGCTGCGTGTGTACGCGCCCCCATCTTGGAAATACCAAGAGATAGATAGATAGATAGATAGATAGATAGATAGATAGATAGATAGATATCTATCTATCAGCTGGATAGTACAGTGGTAATGCTCACTGACTACGTCCCGGTCGGGGCAAAACATCATCCAGTAAGGGTCCTTAGGCAAGACCCCTCATGATATATCAGCCTACCTCAGGAATGAGTGAAGACATAACTGATAGAGTCATACCGGCTCAGACATCGCCCGGGTCAACAAGGTCTGCGTCAGTTGCTAGGGAACCAGGGCAAACTGATGAGAAATGGGCTACTGGAACAAGACATCGATGGAGAGAGGGGATACATGCAGCGAATGTGGGACCATTGGATACTTCGAAACCCACAATCAAGGCTAACAAAGAAACAGCTATTAGCCCAGTGTTCCAACATCCATAATCGAAATCTACTATCATAACTAGAGATTAATGAAATACAACAACGATGCTATGGCAAGGGGGAGCCAGGAAGACAGGTCAGCGGGGAGATGTCATCATCATCCCCACAACCAGAGATTGGGTACCAGGCCCCAACAGCTAACGGCCTCAACACAAGAGCTGCTGACCTGAGAAGGAAGATCGTGACCCAACTGGAAACCTGGAGCCCCCGACGAATACCAAAGCTGAGTTGCCAAGTACCTTCAGAAGATCTACTAGTAGATGTGAATGCTGCTCTGAAGACAATCTCCACAAGAACCATCACTGAGACCAACAAGCTGATACGCAGTACAGCAACAGTAATCATGGAGATGCTTGGACACAAGGTGGGCTCGGGACATAAACAGTATCCACCATGGAAGAGACGATTAGAGGCCAAGATAAAGGCAGCACGGAGAGAAGTTAGCCAGCTAGCTGAATTACAGAAAGGGAACATGGTGAATAAAGGGGCACCCAGGAAGTACAACTCACTCTCCATACCAGAGGCACTCGAAACTGCCAAACAGCGACTAACAGCTCTGGCCCCCTGGTTGAAGAGATACACCAAGGAGGGAGAGGTCAGGAGAATAAACAAGCTGTTCTCCACTGAACCAGCCAAGGTGTACTCTCAGTGGCAGGGGAACAACAACCGGTCAGACCCACCAAGAGCTGAGGTGGAAAAATACTGGAAAGACATATGGGAAAGAAAGGCATCACACAACACCGATGCCCAATGGTTAGTGGACCTAAGAGCTGACCACAGCAACCTCCCAGAACAAGAACCAGTAACCATCTCAATGGCAGACGTCCAAGAAAGAGTGTCAAAGATGAAGAGCTGGACAGCACCAGGCCCCGATATGATCCATACGTACTGGCTGAAGAAGCTAACTGCACTCCATGAACGCCTAGCAGCACAGATGAACCAGCTGCTGAGGGATGAGACCCACCCAGAATGGCTAACCCAAGGCAGGACAGTCCTAATCATGAAGGACCCCCAGAAGGGACCCATCCCATCCAACTACCGGCCAATTACCTGTCTCTGCACAACATAGAAGGCCCTGTCAGGCATCATTGCGGCAAAAATGAGTAAGCATGTGGCTCAATACATGAGCGAGGCACAGAAAGGGATTGGGAGTAACACCAGAGGAGCCAAGCACCAGCTACTGGTCGATAGAACAGTCGCCCGAGACTGTAAGAAGAGACAGACCAACCTGTGCACTGCCTGGATTGACTACAAGAAAGCCTACGACTCAATGCCACACACATGGATACTGGAATGTCTGGAACTGTATAAGATCAACAGGAACCTAAGGAACCTTCATCCAGAACTCAATGGAAATGTGGAAGACAACCCTAGAGGCCAACTCAAAACCCATTGCCCAAGTCAACATCAAGTGCGGCATATACCAAGGAGATGCGCTATCACCACTGCTGTTCTGCATAGACCACTGCTGTTCTGCATAGGCCTGAACCCCCTCAGTCGGATCATCACGAAGAGCAGCTACAGGTACCAATTCCGTAGTGGGGCAACAATCAGCCACCTGCTCTACATGGATGACATCAAGCTGTATGCCAGGAACGAGCAAGAAATAGACTCGCTGATCCACACCACCCAGATCTACAGCAATGACATAGGGATGTCATTCGGATTGGACAAGTGTGGCCGGATGGTCTCAAAGAGAGGCAAGATGATCTGGACTGAGGGGATTGACCTACCAGAGGGCAACATAGGTGATATCCAAGACAGCTACAAGTACCTTGGCATCCCACAGGCTAATGGAAACCATGAAGAGGCCACAAGGAAGTCAACCACAGCCAAATACCTCCAGAGAGTAAGGCAGGTCCTGAAAAGTCAGCTGAATGGTAAGAACAAGGTCCGAGTCATCAACATGTATGCACTACCAGTCATCAGATACCCCGCTGGTATCATAAACTGGCCAAAGGAGGAGATAGAAGCCACAGATATCAAGACTAGAAAGCTCCTCACCATGCATGGAGGGTTCCACCCCAAGTCCAGCACCCAGAGACTATACACTAAGCAGAAAGAGGGAGGCCGAGGGCTGGTGAGCGTCAAGACCACGGTCCAGGATGAAACATCGAAAATCCGAGAATACATCAGAAAGATGGCCCCAAAGGATGAACTGCTAAGTGAATGTCTCAGGCAGCAGAACCCTGATGAGAGTGCAGAGGAGGAGGAGGAACAGACAACCTGGAGGGACAAACCCCTACATGGCATGTACCACCGTCAGATAGAGGAAGTGGCTGATATCAAGAAATCCTACCAGTGGCTGGATAATGCAGGACTGACAGACAGCACAGAGGCACTAATCATGGCAGCACAAGAACAGGCCATAAGCACAAGAGCCATAGAGGCCAGGATCTACCAGAGTAGATCAGACCCAAGATGCAGACTGTGCAAAGAAGCGCCTGAAACAGTCAAGCACATAGTAGCAGGGTGTAAGATGCTAGCTGGATCAGCGTACATGGAGAGGCACAACCAAGTGGCTGGGATAGTATACAGGAACATCTGCAACCAGTATGGAATAGAAGTACCCAAGTCCCAATGGGCCATACCACAGAAGGTGGCTGAGAACAACAGGGCCAAGGTTCTGTGGGACTTCAGCTTCCAGACTGACAAACAGATCCTGGCTAACCAACCGGACATAGTGGTGGTGGACAAAGAGCAGAAGAGGGTGGTGGTGATAGATGTGGCGATCCCAGCTGACGCCAACATCAGGAAGAAGGAACATGAGAAACTTGAGAAGTATCAAGGGTTGAAAGAGCAGCTGGAACGGATGTGGAAGGTCAAGGGTTGCGTGGTCCCCGTGGTAGTGGGGGCACTTGGGGCAGTAACCCCCAAACAGGGAGAGTGGCTCCAGCAAATCCCAGGAACAACATCTGAAGCCTCAGTCCAGAAGAGCGCAGTACTAGGAACATCGAAGATACTGCGCAGAACCCTCAAACTCCCAGGCCTCTGGTAGAGGACCTGAGCTTGAGGATACCACCCCCCCGCCGGGGGTGAGAAGGGGAGATATATATATATATATATATATATATATATATATATATATATATATATATATATAATATAATATATATATATATATATAATTTTTTTTTTTTTTTTGTATATATATATATATATATATATATATATATATATATATATATATATATATAAATTTTTTTTAAATATGTAGAAGGAAGCTGCTAATGGGCAATTCCATGTAAATGTCAACCTCACCATGCAAAAATAAAGCACCATGTAATACATCAAAACCACTCCCAGAGATATCACCTAGGCCTGTATTTTACAGATGTGAATAAGTTGAACCAATTTGTAACCAACCTAATATGTCACTGTCAGTCTTTCTTTCTTATAATGTAAAACCCAAGCTAAAATCAACTTTGATCATGTACAATTCTATATTATTGCCACAAGCCACAGAAATGTATGCTAAAATCCACAAAACAGCAAAACAATAGCCATCCTAAATATTATTTAAGAACTTGGATAGTTTTAGCTGATAGAGAGTTTTTCAAAGGGTTATGGTGGTTAAATTGCTGATTTTCTAAACATATGCCATGTCTATTTCAGACGCGTCACATCCATAACGGAATTTCGTCACATCCATAACGCTGACTTTTCCTTCCGAAACGCTGCATGAAATACAAAATATTTTAAACAAAGATTTTTTAATATTCACCTTGGACCCCTCTATCAAATGGATATCTCCATTTCGACATTAAGTTTACAATTTCACAGAGTTTGATAAAAATGTACAGTCACCCAAGAAAAGTGATACTTTTTCTGTCACATCCATAACGCATCTTTTATTGGCATTTTCTGGCATGCCCTAGATGTACTATGGGAATTGTTCTTGTTCTATCACTTCTCCAGTATGGTACAGCCTTAAAATATGCAACACCTTTTTAAATACTGGGAGACAATAAAACATGCACTGGGTCATTTGTTGCCATTTTGAGTTCAAGTGTCACGTCCATAACGCTGGAATTGCTCTTATGTGATTGAATTATTATATTTTAAGAAGTAACAGTGTTTTATTTTGTCATACTATTCATGTTAGTGTAGTTAATTAGTGTCGATAGCCGTCTGTTTTAATTCTGGTTTCATCCTCATCACGTTGGCAGTCATTGTTAGTGGCTCATTCCTAGAATAAGGTGATTATTCAATTTCATCATTTTTGGACATCAGCCGTTCTTCTCTAGTAGAGTGCTGATGAACTGGTGCTGGAGACGTTTCTGTGGAGTTGAAAAGTTTGTTCTCTTATGTCTGCTGGCCTTTATGTCCACTTATGTCCGACATCCATGGATGTGGGGTTTTTTTTGTAAGCAATGGGTATTACTGTCAATCAGATTCCTTGTACATACAAGCACTAAGTCTTCCATCATCTGAGGCATTTCTTTATTTCTTATGGCTAAGTGCAGACAGATCGATCTGTCCTCTGATGATACAGTAGCATTTCTTTTGTCATTAACTGCATGGTTTGTTTTATTTCTCTTAATGTGTTGGTCTGTGTTGGCTCACTGTTTCTTTTTTATTGTCTTTTATTATTGCAAAAATAGAAACTGACTGATTTTCAGAAAATGTTCTCAGTGGTATTCTTTGTCCCTGACATGGTGAGGATGTGCATTGATAAAGATTAGAGGTGCATTTTTAGAGACTTTGACCCACACTTTGAGCCCAATGCAACATTTTACAGACTGTGAGAACTGATACCATCCTGTGGAATGTAGGGAATTACAGCTTAATGTGTAAATCACTGCTTACACACAATACTACATATTAAATTATTCAGCTCCAACATATCTTCATGTCGGCTATTTGTTCCTGAGAAGCCCACAGCATTTTTAATGAGTGAGTGTTAGCCAGCCAGCCGGCCGGCCGCTTACATTCCCCTTGTTTAGTGTAGCGCCCCCCTAGCTGACCTGGCTATTTGTTGGAGTGCGCTCCCCGAATCCATGTATGGCGAGAGATCTCTCTCTCTCTCTCTCTCTCTCTCTCTCTATGTAGTTAACTAATGCTCTAATTTATGTAATCAGAAATGTCTTTGAATGTTGCTATTTAAACTACTTAATGATGCTAATCATGACACTAGGCTACGGTTTTACACATTTAACATAAAGATATCAAACTGATGAATTAACTATGAAATCCTGTCTCTTAATGTATTGTCTTACTTTGTAAATACCTCGACATGAAATACATCTCAAATGACCTGTTTACCCTTTAAACAATATGACATGACACTTTTTTACCCTTTAACCTCTAAACTCAGGGTTCAATG
Organism: Neoarius graeffei; assembly: GCF_027579695.1. NCBI lineage: Eukaryota > Metazoa > Chordata > Actinopteri > Siluriformes > Ariidae > Neoarius > Neoarius graeffei. The sequence goes on from NC_083569.1 coordinate 95,460,678, forward strand.
TTACCTCTGTATGAATTCCCTACATGAAATATGCACACATGCACAAACATTAAGTTCAACGGTTTACTTAAAAGTAGAAAAAATATATATATATAACATACAAACATAAAATATTCTCTTTTAGTTCCAGTACAGTTAGAGTCCAAATAATTCAACTCAGTTTCAATTGTAATCCAAACTCAAATATTCACAACTCAAATCTTCAATCAAAACCTTATAGGCTACACCTTATTCTAATGCCGGCAGTTTATATCATAAACTGAAATACTATCAAATGAAACAAAAATGAAATGGGTACCCAACCAAAGCACGGTGAAAGTCAAAAGATGCAGGCCTGTAGACTAGTGTGGCTTGGGAGCGGAGAGACCTAAAACAACATGGCCACTTCACGCCGTGGCGCATGAAATAAAACTCACTGCTTCAGCTGTTGTCGGCGTCGGGCTCTCGGTAGCCTCGCAGTGCTGGCGGTGCTGAAGGAGCACCGACGATGTCACAGCCGAAGATATGCCTCCGAGGATCGGAGTATGATGATCTGTCACTGAAGTAGTATAGCCGGGCAGGCTACTCACTTGCACAGTTCACTTAACTCCAACAAGCGAAGTCTGGTTGACTATCACTCACGGTATCCTCGCGGGAAACTTTTGGTCAAAGTCTTCCACTAAACTCGCGTGTAACATTACTATGCATAGGCAGAATGTCCGTTTGTCATTAAACATTTACCATATACATACATCAAATTAGCGTTTTGCCAACTTTGCAGTTCACATGCGTCACAGCCTAACTCTTAGTCATCTCCGTTTTTTTTCTGCATGCTCTTTTTCCTCTCACACTTCCTGCTTCCCCTCGACCTCCAACCCCCACTCTGATTGGCTAACGTAACAGGTAAGTACATTTTTTACAAACTTAATTCTTTTTACATGTACACAGTTTTAACACATTAACATTCACCTTTCAAAAGTAAATAAATAAAATAAAATGAAATAAAAGAGTACATTGCAAATCTATAACCCCCAGAAAGATAATGTATGTTACCCAACATCCATTTCACTTAACATAACACTTCCCATTTAACCCCGTCCTGGCCAATGGGTTTTAACTCTTTCTTAACCTTAATACTATTTATTACCATTAACCTTTTAACTTTTTGAGCTATTTATTTCACTATGAACTTATTTATTCATATCAGCTTTTAACTTCTTAGTAATAAATTCCAACAGGGTTACATTAGGAACTAGGAATCTGTTATATTACTGCTGTAAAGTAATTTCACACTTTTATACTAGTGCATCTCAAAAAATTAGAATATTGTGAAAAAGTTCAATATTTTCCATCAGTTATTTAAGAAAGTGAAAATGTTATATATTATAAACTCATTACACATAAACTAAAATGTTTCAAGCATTTTTCTATTTTAATTTTAATCAGTATGGCATACAGTACAAAAACATAAACATCTCAAAATATTAGAATATTTCATTTCGAGTTTGAGTAAAACAGTATGAACACAGTGTATCTCTCGGTCTAGTTCAGTACACACAACCAAAATCATGGGGAAGACTGCTGACTTGACTGTTGTCCAGAAGATGATCACTGATGCCCTCCACAAGGAGGGTAAGCCACAAAAGGTCATTGCTGAAAAGGGTGGCTGGAAAAGGTGCACAAGCAACAGGGATGGCCGCAGTCTTGAGAGGATTGTCAAGAAAAGTTGATTCAAAAACTTGGGAGAGCTTCACAAGGAGTGGACTGAGGCTGGTATCAGTGTATCAAGACCCATCACGAACAGACATCTTCAAGAAAGGGGATACAACTTTCGCATTCCTAATATCAAGCTACTCCTGAGCCAGAGACAATGTCAGAAGTGTCTTATCTGGGCTAAGGAGAGAAAGAAATGGACTGTTGCTCAGTGGTCCAAAGTCCTCTTTTCAGATGAAAGGACATTTTTGCATTTAATTTGGAAATCACAGTTCTAGAGTCTGGAGGAAGAGTGGAGAGGCACAGAATCCAAGGTATTTGAAGCCCAGTGTGAAGTTTCCACAGTCTGTGATGATTTGGGGTGCCATGTCATCTGCTGGTGTTGGTCCACTGTATTTTATCAAGTCCAAAGTCAACACAGCCATCTACCAGGAGATTTCAGAGCACTTCATGCTTCCACTTGCTGACGAGCTTTTTGGAGATGCTGATTTCCTTTTCCAGCAGGACTGAGCACCTACCCACAGTGCCAAAACTACTACCTAATGGTTTGCTGACCATGATATTACTATGTTTGATTGGCCAGCCAACTTGCCTGACCTGAACCCCATAGAGAATCTATGGGGTATTGTCAAGAGGAAGATGAGAAACGCCCGACCCAAAAATACAGATACGCTGAAGGCCACTATCAAAGCAACCTGGGCTTCAATAACACCTCAGCAGTGCCACAGACTGATCACCTCCATGCCACACTGCATTGATACAGTAATTCATGGTAAAGGAGCCCCAACCAAGTATTGAGTGTATAAATGAATATACTTTTCAGAAGTTGGACATTTCTGTATTGTAAATCCTTTTTTTGATTGATCTTAGGGAATATTCTAATAATTTGAGATACTGGATATCTGATTTTCATGAGCTATAAGCCATAATCATCAAAATTAAAACAAAAAAGGCTTTAAATATTTCACTTTACATGTAATGAATATAGAATATATGAAAGTTTGCCTTTTTGAAATAATTATGAAAAAAAAGGAACTTTTTCATGGTATTCTAATTTTTTGAGATGCACTAGTATATGAGAAATAATGAGGGATTGATGGACTTTGTGTGAATAAGGTAGAGTGGGAGATAAAGATTTCTGTTGTGTCCATCTAATTTTAGTGGTGTGTGTGTCTTTCTGTCTGTGTCAGGCAGCAACACTACTCACTTTTATTGACATTTGGGAAAAATACAAGTGTTCAAAAGAAAAAAAGACATAACATTTCCAATATGTCTTCTGATAAAGACTGTATGTGTTGTGTTGCATTTTGTGTTCCACTTTTTCAAAATCATTTTTAGTCGATACACTCATAAAAATAAAATGGTATTGAGAAGAGAAAGAGACTGAAGATCTGCATAATCACACAGCAGTTATTGTTTGACCTTCACTCTGATCACAATGAACATTTAAATTTAATATCACTATTTTTGCCCTATGATGACCTGGTGACTTGTCCAGGGTGTACCCCGCCTTTCGCCTGTAGTCAGCTGGGATAGGTTCCAGCTCGCCTGCGACCCTGTAGAACAGGATAAAGCGGTTAGAGATAATGAGATGAGAAGAGATGAGATCACTATTTTCATCCTCAACATCTGTCAAGTTTAAAATTCCAAAACAATAGAAAAGTCATCATAAGGAAGTTGTTTATCTACAGGACGCATCATCACAGAGACAGTAATACTGTGTTTCACTGTAGAAGTGATTAGTGCGGTAAAGGCTTCACACCCTGAGCTTGTGTTTCATTTCTAACAGAAAAACTGAAACCTGAACTTACATCAGACCTTACAGGAGCTGCACTGACAGGAAACTCAGTGACTCTGTACTGTACACTGAAGCTGCAGTCTGCTGGATGGAAGATTTACTGGATCACACCCACACAGAGCTCTGAGACTGAATCACACGACTACACCATCAGATCAGTTCAAGTCTCTGATGGAGGTCGGTACAAGTGCAGAGCTGGAAGAGGAAACCCAGTCCGCTACACACACTACAGTGAAGCACTCTGGGTAAATGTTATTGGTGAGTAAGAAGCTTTCTGTTAAATGATTCTGTACAACACGGAACATATAAACACCATGTGAACAGTGTCACAATATAGCAATATTTAGACAACGGCATACAGAGAACTCTTTTAACTAACTGATGTTATGAAAGTTATTAAAGAGAGACAGTGTGATCACGGCTGAGCAGCGCTGGTGTGAGGTGAACTGGTGACACAACACTAGTTTAGATTTGGTAGAAAATGTCACCAACAAAACCTGTAAAACCCTTTTAACAAGCAGCTCAGAGGCTGTAAAAGGGGCTTCATAAAGTTACTGCTTCAGAAACATCAACATGCTCGAGTCAAGACCTGCCTGAGTGTGAATGAGTGAAGAGGACGAGGGTCGAACTTTTATACTGAACCCCTGAGTGTAAGAGGCTGTAGAATCTGAAAGAATGAGACAGATGAGAGAGTGAGTGTGTATCAGGGGTTATGACGTGATAACAGGTGTGTGTGTGTGTGTGTACAGGTGTGTGGTGATGAGTAAGGGTGTGTATTACAGAGCTATTGTTTTCTTTTATATTAAATATACCTGTTAACAGGGTAAACAAATGATACTGTCAGTTATTTCTAGCATTATTGTGAATCTTTTCCCTTTAGTTTCTTGTTCCCTTGCTGACACTCAGTGTTCCTAATGATGAATAATCAGGAAAACAGGAGAGCAAACACACTGTCATTCAGACATCAATCAATAGTGAAAAAGATCTACATTTTCAGTACATTCATCTGATTAATTTCGAATTGTGATCTACATTTAATTCATTAGTAGAGATTGTTAAAATGACTCAGTCCACCTCTGACAGAGTTTAATCATTTACATGTGAGCAGATTTACTGTATTCAGTTTAAAATGTTACTCTTCATTTAAATAATGGTGTTGGGAATTAATTAATGCATAAAAACAGTGGTATTTATTTTTCCACAGAGAGTCCTAAACCTGTGGTGATTATAAAGCCTGATAAGGAGGTGTTCAGAGGAGAGAGAGTGACTTTCAGATGCGAGATACCGAGAGGAAGAGACACTGAGTGGACATACAGCTGGAAGAGAAATGATTACACACGCTCATACCGAACAACACAGGAGTTTAGTCTTGATTCAGTAGGAAATGATGTCAGCAGTAAATACACCTGCAGTGGGAGGAGAAGTGACTCTCAGAGCACAGAGACCAGTGATGCTGTTACACTGACTGTATCAGGTGTGTTTTATCTCACATATTTCATTAACATTTTATACTGTTTACATGCATTTTTCACACGTGACAGAGGACTCTATCACAGACTCTTAATTATGAAACATTAATACTATATATACAGTGCTCAGCGTAAATGAGTACACCCCCTTTGAAAAGTAACATTTTAAACAATATCTCAATGAACACAAACAATTTCCAAAATGTTGAAAAGACAAAGTTTAATATAACATCTGTTTAACTTATAATGGGAAAGTAAGGTTAATAATATAAACTTAGATTACACATTTTTCAGTTTTACTCAAATTAGGGTCGTGCAAAAATGAGTACACCCCACAACAAAAACTACTGCATCTAATACTTTTTATGGCCTCCATGATTTTTAATGACAGCACCAAGTCTTCTAGGCATGGAATGAACAAGTTGGCGACATTTTGCAACATCAATCTTTTTCCATTCTTCAACAATGACCTCTTTTATGGCCCTTTTCCACTACCCTTTTTCAGCTCACTTCAGCTCGCTTCAGCTCACTTCAGCCTGACACGGCTCGCGTTTCGACTATCTCAGAACAGCACGACTCAGCTCGCTTCAGCCCTGCTTAGCACCCAAAACTCGCACGGTTTTGGAGTGGGGCTGAAGCGAGCCAAACCGAGCTGAGTGAGGCTGGGGGCGTGAGCAGACACTCCCCTGTGCACTGATTGGTGGGGAGGAGTGTCCTCACATGCCCACACACGCCCCGCGAGCACGCTGGTATCTGTAAACACCGCAAACCCGGAAGAAGAAGAATTACGAATTATGAGAATTATGAAGGCTTATGTGCCTCGCCTCATCTATACGCTCTTGCCAGTATCTGTTGGCGTTGTCTGTGACAACAAGCCACAGCACCAAGACCAGCAACACTAATGACTCCATGTTTATTGTTTACTATCCGGGTCATGAGACTACCACTTAAAAGATCACTGATGTCACTGTTTGCACCGCTTAACGACATCGCGTGATGTCCACCCACTTTCGCTAACTCCACCCAATGTGTCCACCCACTTCCAGCCAGCACGGTTCAGCGCGGTTGTAGTCGAAATGCAACTTCAATAGCCCCGATCAGCTCGACTTAGCCCGACTCAGCACGGCACGGCTCAGCCGCGTTTGTAGTGGAAAAGTGGCATTAGTGACTGGATGCTGGATGGAGAGCGATGCTCAACTTTTCTCTTCAGAATTCCCCAAAGAAAATAATGTCTTTACACCACAAAGGTGAAGGCTACAAGAAGATCAGCAAAGTTTTACTTATCAGTCAGAATACTGTAGCAAAAGTGGTACAAGAATTTCAGAAAGCAGAGAGAGGACAAGACTAATTCTTATTTTGTAAAGATAAAAGCAGCTCTGATCTGCTGATAATTTCATATCAACAGAAAAACCCAAACCAACTGTGAGTGTGAATCCCCAGGCCTGTCTGGTTTTCATCAAATCTTCTGCACCTGATAATTGGGTTGATCACACTGTCATCATTCTACTGGTTTAGAAAAAAAAAACTATTGGATTATTAATTGTTCACAAAAAAGTGCTCATAGATTTGTTTTGGAAAAGATCCCTATCATGGCTTCACTGGATACAAAGTCATGTTATTGACACCTGAAAAGGATTTATTTTTTTATATATGAACACAAATGTGCAGATTTAACAAAACAAGTGAAAAATATAAAGTGTATTCTGTATAGAACTGCTTTAAACATGTACACGTAATGTGGGTTTGCCGATTTCTCTGATAAACATACAGTCCATCAGATCCTTTATTAAAGAAAACAAGTTTCGCTCATGTTTACAAGTTACATAAACTAAAGGCACAGTAACTTATTGTAATAAAACTTCACTTCACATAAAACTTCAGCCACAGTCAGGAAGTTAGAGATGCAGGAATGAAGTGTTTAGGTGTTTGAATTGTAAACGTATTCTGCAGGTAAACTGAAGTGATGGAGCTCTTTTTGAGATTATAGAACATATTCTTACAAATATTAAACATGTGAAACAACGGTGAGAGATTGCCTTCATTATTTATGATTTGAAATTTGGAAAAAAATATTCTACTTCTGTTTTATTTTGAATAATATCCACTAAAAGAGTAATGTGTATGAAAACAATGTGTCATTATTGCACAGCATCTGGGTTTGCGTTCATCAAGAAGAAAGACGTCATTGTAGTGGACATCTATTATGGACATAATTCACCATACCATGTCTTGCTTGCTACGTTGGTATTTTACTCTGTTCTGATGCCTTGCTTGCCTTGCTCAGCTAAGTTGGCATTTTACTCTGATCTGATGTGCGTTCCACACGACATGTTTAATGTGTTACCTTGTTAGAGTATTAGCGACGCGGCCCCTTTAAGGATGCCGACTCGGTTTGTTTATCTGATGGGCAGTGCCATCTTGTTGGTTCTTCCTTGAGTGTTTCAATAAACGACACGCTGTTGCGTTGTCAAAGTGAGAAATTAACTCTTCTTTTCTAATATCGCAATTTCCACACTGGTGACCCCGACGTTTGTCTGCTGGACGCATTCCAGAGACACACCGAACGACTATGGTGCCAAATGCTGTAACTTTGAAGCTCCCGGAGTTCTGGGAGTCGTCGGCTTCTGCGTGGTTCATGCAGACTGAGGCACAGTTCGCGCTGCGTGAAATAACCGCAGACACCACCAAGTACTACTATGTAGTGTTGGCCCTCGGCAGCTCGACAGCGACAAGAGTGGTCAGTCTCCTGAGAAACCCCCTGCTGTGGATAAGTATACTACACTCAAGGCTCACCTGTTAAAGACTTTTGAACTTTCTGATGCTGAGAGGGCTAGCTGGCTATTTTCTCTGCAAGGCTTGGGCAATAGCAAACCCTCTGAACTTATGGACAGAATGTTGGATCTGCTTGCACAGGCCTGGGTTCCTCTTCGTCCAGCTTTTCTTGCGTCAACTCCCTCCTCAGGTACGGGCTGCTTTAGCCAACACTTCCATCACTGACTGCCACGCACTGGCAGAGGAGGCTGACAAGTTTTTTCTGGCTGTTCAACACCCCTGCATGACTGCTGCTGTGCTCAGCCCTGCTTATGCCGTTGCAACCGACCCTTCCCATGCCTGTCATGCCGCCGTCCCATACCCTGGTGACCCAGTGCTCACTGCAGCAGCTACAGTTTCGCACCGGCCACGTTCTGACTCCAGCCTGTGTTTTTACCATGCGAAATTTGGCTCCAGGGCCAAGCAATGCCAACCACCTTGCAGTTTCAGGGGGGTGGGAAACACCAAGGCCGGCACTCAGTAGTGGCCTTGAGCATCGGCTGCACTGGCAGGCTGCTGTTCATCCAGGACACCATCTATGGGTGCCATTTCCTGTGTGACACTGGCGCGCAGAGGAGCATTCTACCTGCATCGACGTTGGACATCCTGGCAAATGGATTTGGCCCCCCCGGAGGCTGCTAATGGCAGCCCCATACGCACTTACGGCACGCATCACGTGGAGTTGTGTGTTTCAGCGGTCAGCGGTTTAACTGGGACTTTATCACGGCCAAAGTAGCTGTCCCCTTCCTGGGTGCAGATTTTCTATGCGCTTACGGGCTGCTGGTGGATGTCAAAAACTGTCGCTTGATTGATGCCACCACGTTCTCTTCATACACCTGCAATCTCAGTGGTGTAGACTCCATCAGACTGTCTAGTGTGCTCTCACAGACTGGCGAGTTTCATCACCTGCTTGCAGAGTTTCCAGTGCTCACGCAGCCCACCTTTTCGTCATTTACTGCCAAGCATGGGGTGGAGCACCACATCGCCACCACTGGCCCACCTGTCTATGTCCAGGTGCGACAGCTAGATCCAGCTAAGATGGCCATTGCCAGGGCTGAATTTGACAGCATGGAATACCTTGGCATCATCCGCCGCTCCAACAGCCCGTGGGCTTTGCCCCTCCACATGGTTCCCAAGCTTGCCTGCGGGTGGCACCCCTGTGGTGATTACCGCAGACTTAACGACACTACAACGCCAGACCACTATCCAGTGCCTCACATCCAGGATTTTTCAACATGCCTGGCAGGCAAGGTCATTTTTTCTAAGGTGGACCTCGTCCGTGGATACCACCAGGTTCCTGTCCATCCGCTTGATGTGCCCAAAACAGCAGTGATCACCCCTTTTGGACTGTTTGAGTTCTTGAGGATGCCTTTCAGCCTTAAAAACGCCGCCCAGACCTTCCAACGCCTCATGGACTCTGTACTGCAGGGGTGTCAAACCTGATCCATAAAGGGCCATGTGGCTGCAGGTTTTCATTCCAGCCATGCAGCAGCACCCTGATTTGGCTTATTCAATCAACTGACACACCCACCCTTTAATCAAGGGTGGGTGTGGCTGCAAGTATTTGACTGTGTGAAGACAGTTCAGTTGATTGAATGAGCCAAGTCAGGTGTGCTGCTGCATGGCTGGAATGAAAACCTGCAGCCACAAGGCCCTTTATGGATCAGGTTTGACACCCCTGCTGTACTGCATGATCTGCCTTTTCTGTTTGTTTACCTGGACGACATCCTTTTGGCCAGCACTTCCAAAACCAAGCACCTGGCCCACCTGCGGATCCTTTTTGAGCGTCTCAGTCAGCACGGACTTATCATCAACCCAGCTAAGTGCCAGTTTGGTTTGACCACCATTGACTTCCTGGGTCATTGTGTCACCAAGGATGGGGCCGTGCCACTCCCGTCTAAGGTTGCCGCGATCTCGAACTTCCCATGGCCCGTCACAGTGCGGTCCCTGCAGGAGTTCCTGGGAATGGTGAACTTTTACTACCGCTTTATTCCTGGTCCTGCTGCAATCATGTGCCCCTTGCATGAAGCCTTGAAGGGGAAAGCACCAAAACACCTGGTGGATTGGTCCTCGGAGAGAGAAAAAGCTTTCACAGCTGTAAAGGCTGCTTTGGCCAAAGCAACGTTGCTGGCGCACCCATTGCCTGATGCACCTATTGCCATCACTACGGACGCTTCGGACTATGCAGTTGGCGGGGTGCACGAGCAGTGGGTGGATGGTGCCTGGCAGCCACTTGCTTTCTTTAGCTGCCAGCTACGCCCACCTGAATGTAAATACAGCACTTTTGACCGGGAGCTGCTGGCACTCCACCTAGCCATCTGACACTTCCATTCACTGCTGGAGGGGCGACAGTTTACAGCTTTTGTCAACCATAAACCCCTTACGTTTGCCATGGCTAAGGTGTCTGAGCCATGGTCTGCCCGCCAACAGCGTCAACTCTCTTTCATCTCTGAGTTCACCACAGACATACAACATGTTGCGGGCAAAACCAACCTTGTGGCTGACTGTATTTCTCGCACCACTGTGGGAGCCGTCCACCTGGGGCTTGACAACGCCCACATGGCAGCCAATCAGGCCACTGACCCCGATGTGCTGGCACTCAGGACAGCTGCCACTGGACTGCAGTTATCGGAGATTGCTTTTGGTGATGGTGGCAACATTACTGTTTTGTGACGTTTCCACTGGGCAGCCACGGCCCATCGTGCCCACAGCATGGAGACGACGAGTTTTTGATGCTGTGTACAGCCTTTCCCACCCAGGTAGGAAGCCATTTCAGAGGTTGGTGGCAGCCAAGTTCGTCTGGCATGGCCTCAAGAAGGATGTGCAGGACTGGGCAGACTCGTGCGTAGAGTATCAGCGCTCAAAAATTCACCGTCACACAAAAGCTCCCCTGGCACATTTCCCAGTGCCAGAGCGAAGGTTCGACCATGTCAACATTGATCTGGTGGGACCCCTCCCCTCCTCCCGGGGCTTCACTTACCTCCTCTCCATGGTTGATAGGACCACACGTTGGCCGGAGGCTGTCCCATTGACATCAGGGACGACTGCTGAAATGGCTCGAGCGTTCATCGGGACCTGGGTTGCCCGGTTTGGCACCCCATCTGATCTGTCTTCGGACCGGGGCTCACAGTTCACTTCTGAGCTCTGGAACGCCATTGGAAACAGCCTGGGTGTGAAACTCCACCGTACCACTGCCTATCACCCCCAGGTTAATGGACTTTGTGAGCGTTTTCATCGGGCTATGAAGGCCTCTCTTCTCACCTCAAGGATGGTGGCTGGGTTGACAGGCTCCCTTGGGTCATGCTAGGCCTGAGGACTGCCCCTAAGGAGGACCTACGGTACAGGCCTCATCAGTGGAGCTGGTGTATGGCCAGCCATTGCAGGTTCCAGGGGATTTCTTTCCAGACTCTTCTACTCCCTGGTCTTCAGCCCAGCAGCGGACGATGTTTCAGGATAAGACGAGGCTTTTTGCGTCTGTCCCGACTTCATGCCACAGCCTCCTGCAATCCTACACTCCCCCGAGTCTGCCATCAGCGGAATACGTCTTCATTCGTCATGATGCACACTGGGGCCCACTACAGCCACCTTACGACGGGCCGTTCCGTGTGCTAGAAAGCGGGGAAAAGCACTTTGTGGTGGACTTTGGCAGTAAGGCAGAATGCGTTTCGGTGGACCGCCTTAAGCCAGCTCATCTGGATGTGGACAGACCTGTGGGGCTCGCTCAGCCTCCAAAACAAGGGCGTCCTCCGATTTGGCCCCAGTCCCCGAGCGTGGCACCTAGGGTATCTTCACACCACCATCTTTCCTCCCACCTCAATGCCTCGGAGACGCCACCACACGGGGGTTCCTCAACCCATGTTCCAGTGCAGAGGAGTCATTATGGCCAGATTGTTCGCCCACCTCCTCGCTGACTTTCATTTGTTTCTGTGTTATGGCGAATTCTGGGGGTACATATGTAGTGGACATCTATTATGGACATAATTCACCATACCATGTCTTGCTTGCTACGTTGGTATTTTATTCTGTTCTGATGCCTTGCTTGCCTTGCTCAGCTAAGTTGGCATTTTACTCTGATCTGATGTGTGTTCCGCACAACATGTTTAATGTGTTACCTTGTTAGAGTATTAGCGATGCGGCCCCTTTAAGGATGCCGACTCGGTTTGTTTATCTGATGGGTAGTGCCATCTTGTTGGTTTTTCCTTGAGTGTTTCAATAAACGACACGCTGTTGCGTTGTCAAAGTGAGAAATTGACTCTTTTTTCTAATATCGCAATTTCCACATCATTCACTTAAATCATCTTATTCACTTCTTAAGTTATTTACTAATTAAACCACACAATGCTGATGAATAGAAGAATCACATCATGTGACCTGCTATTGGTCTAATCTTTGGTCAGGTTCTCTTCCAGCAAATAAATGTGAAGATGATGAATTTAATTTACTATACTACACTAATAAAGTAATACCACTGTAGAAAAAAATATATTTAGTCCTAGTTATTGTTTAACTGAGACCAGGATTATCACAGGGACAGCAGAAATGTTTTCACTCTGTAGAGGTGATTAGTACAGTAAATATTCTATTACTTCTGAACTGTATGTTTTATCTCGAGCAGAAAAAACTAAACCTGAACTCACATCAGACCTGAAAGGAGCTGCACTGACAGGAATCCCAGTGACTCTGTACTGTACACTGAAGCCACAGTCTGCTGGATGGAAGTTTTACTGGAGCACATCAACACAGAGCTCTGAGACTGAAACAGAATCGGGCCACTATGTCATCAGACCAGTTCGTTTCTCTGATGGAGGTCAGTACTGGTGCCGAGCTGGAAGGGGAAACCCAGTCTACTACACACACTACAGTGATGCACTCTGGGTAAAGGTTACTGGTGAGTATGTGACTGCACTGGACAGAACATGTTAACAGTAGAGCTGTGTAGTAACACATGGTAAGTTATACTGCCAGGCCAAAAAGGGGTGCACACAAATATTTTGTTGGACCACCTTTAACTTTAATTATGGAGCACATTACCTGTGACATTGTTTCAGCAATCATTTGCAACATCACAACATTTATTTCCATTTAGACTTTTACTAATTTTTAGCTTTGATCTTGTATTGATGATGGGGGAATTGAACCGCTCTGTAAAGTCTTCTCCAGTGCATTACATTAATGGCATTTAGCAAAGAACAACATACCCAGAGCAGGCTGGGGAGCAGTTGGGGGTTAGGTGCCTTGCTCAAGGGCACTTCAGCCATTCCTGCTGATCCAGGGAATCAAACTGGTGACCTTTTGGTCCTAAAGCTGCTTCTCTAACCATTAGGCTATGGCTTCCCAAATGTGGTTAAGCTCAGGACTCTGTGGTGACCAATTCATGTGTGAAAATGATTCCTCATGCTTCCTGAGCCACTCTCTCACAGTTTCAGCCTGATGAATCCTGCCGTTGTTGTCCTGGAATATGCCTGTGCCATCAGGGAAGAAAATATCCAATTATGATCATTTCATGCACTTCCCTTCTTACCCTGACATGCCCATTGCTCAGGAATAGAGTGAATCTGGACTCAGTAGACCACATGACCTATTTCCATTGCTCCGGAGTCCAATATTTATGCCCCCTTGCAAACTGGAGCCTTTTCTTCTGATTAGCCTCATTAACAAGTCGTGTTCTTATAGCCACACTGCTGTTTAGTCCCAATCCTGTGAGTTCTCACTGCATTGTATGTGGAAATGCTTTTACTTTCACTACTAAACATAGCCATGAGTTTTACTGTTGATTTTTTTTTTTTACTGTTTTAGTGATATTACACAAGTGTTTTATTGATCTCTGATCACAGTCAAGTTTTTTTTTTTTTCTGACCACATTTCTTCCTCAAAGTTGATGGTCCATCAAGATCCTTCCAGGTTTTAATCATGTGTTGTACAGTTCTTAACCCAATTCCAGTAATTGCAGCAGTCTCCTTAGTTGTTTTCTTTGCCTGATTCAGGCCAGTAATTTAACCCTTCTAAACCATAATAACACCTTTTCCATGACCATGACACGGTTGTTTCAGAAATGAGAAGCTACTCACTGCATCAGTTAGGGTTAAACGAATTGTTGCTATCTGAAACATATTAATCACTGCAATAATTATCCAGCTCTTAGGTATTTGCTTATTTAAATCCAAATGATGACATTTTGTGGACAGACAGTGTATACATACACAGGAACATACATATAGAGAACAAATAAATTTTCCCCAGTATCATACTCAAGTGTGAATGAGTTGAAGAGGAGGAGGTTTGAACTTTTTTCCTGAACACCGAGTGTAAAAGAAAAAAAGGCAGAATCTGAAAGATTGAGAAAGATTAGAGCGTTATTGTGAGGTGTTATGAATTGATAACATGGATGTGTGTGTATTACAAGTGAAAAATGTGTCTGAGTTTTTGTGACTTAGCTCTGATATGATGCATCACTTCAAACAGAAAGCTACTTTTCACTCAGGAAATTATTGTCATTTCTAGGATATTTTATGCTCTATGTATAAATTAATATATTATCTTCCTGACATCACACTGCAAATCTTTTTTTAATCTCTTTTAATTGTCTTAATTTTTAATCAAGTATAAATGTTAATATAATAGTGACATAAATTGTTATATTTATTATCAGGTGAATCAGCTCCAGTGTCTCTGATCATCAGTCCCAACAGAACTCAACACTTCACTGCTGACTCTCTCTCACTGAGCTGTGAGGACCAGAGTGACTCTACTGGATGGACAGTGAGACGATACACACACAATGAGACACTGTTCAATTGTTCATCATATTCAGGATCCACATGTAACATCAGCTCCCTCTCTACATCACACACTGGAGTTTACTGGTGTCAGTTTGAATCTGGAGGACACAGTGATCCTGTCAACATCACAGTGCACTGTGAGTCTTTTTATCAGTTCTCATCAGCAGTATTTACAGAGGTGTCAAAAGTATTCACATTCATTACTCAGGTAGAAGTATAGATACTAAGATTTAAAAAGACTTCTGTAGAAGTTGAAGTATCAACTCAAGCTTTTTACTCAAGTAAAAGTCCAAATGTACTGATTTCAAAACTACTTAAAGTATAAAAGTAAAAGTAACGCATGAAAAAAAAAAAGTCATTATGGACAAAGGCTTAGGCTGTGCCACAGGGGCCTATGGTGCCCTACCCCACCTCCCCCCAAAAAAATATTTTTCTAAAGGGCATAATGACTGTTATATTAAAATGTTAATGTTGAAAACTTTGACTAAAAGCAAATTTTTAAATCTCTCACAGAGCCCACCAAACGAACTCGCAACGTTGAATCATAGCCTACTGCTAGCAAGCAAAGTATGGTGGCATGTCTTGGCATGTACCTAGCCATGGCAAACATTGCAAATTTACCATTCTGCGTCACAAGTTACTACCATATTTTGTCAATAATCGACTGATGATAAACTTTCGGCTTACCTCAATATGCTTTTTCAGATTAGACGGCGAGTTTTTGAAAGCCATTAGCTCGTGGTACTTGGGTGCGCAGAGCTTGCAGCGCATTCGAAAGGAGGTTTTTTTTTTCTCTGTTCTCCCTCTCCCTCCTTTTTTTCCCTGCTTGTGCTCCCTTGTCTCGTCTGTCTATACTTTTGAGAGACTCTCTCCGCATTGCTCTTTAAACTAAAAAAAAAAAAAAAAAAATCATGGAATTGATAAACTGGTCTCCTAACGAAATTGACACAGTTTTCTCGACGAGAAGCCTGAGTTCGGGGGAACCCGCCTGTCCTGCTGGAACGTTCACGGCTGGTTACACGATGGATGCGTGGGAGCGGTGGCGGGTCATGTGCCTGGCGATTCTTTCTGTGGAGGACATTGAAGACATCTACCTATTCAGAACCATAATTACAGGACTTTTGCTGATTGGATTAGGCATTGCCCTGGTTTATCGAGGAAATCAGACAACGGTGACAGCTGTTCAAAGCCCCATAAAGCTGCCCGATATGATTGAAGCAGTGGGCAGAGCTGTCGGCACTCAGACTGTGGCTATTCAGAACTTGAACCACAACATGGATGACATCATGGAGAAGCTTTCGGCTTTGCAAAGGAAAAGTTTTTTGGAGCCCAAATTGGACAGAATGGACAGAAATGGACGAACAGAACGGACATGCAAAAAATGCGTCTGCTCGCCCCTAGACCAAACAATCCCAATCTTATCTACTTTCGGCTCCCTGAGACAGCACTGGCCTCAGCCAAGGCCGTTGCTGGGACAACATCTCCCCCTGAAGGTCACTGCTGTGAGATGCTCTCACATTCCTCACATTCCTTCCCCCACTTCCTGTGGTTGCCGCTTTCACCCCCAGTGTGACAAGCGGGTGCGTGACCAGTGCCCTCATGGCTGCAGGAGTGGATGGCTGCTTGCTTGCGCTGGGTAAGCTCTACCTCCTCCCCTCCCCCCCTTACCCCCCACCCCTGATTGCCCCCCTTCCCCCCCCTCAAGTCCCGTGTTTTCATGTTGTAAAGTGTATTTGTGTTTTTTGTGCTTATGTGCTGAGGTTTTTTTAATGTTCCCACACCGTACTCCTCGCAGGAGCATAGGGTGGGGGTTGCTTTTTTCTCCTCTCCTTTCCTCATGTTCTCTGTAATTTTCTTTTTTCCCTGTCTTCCTGTCCTGTCTACTCCCCCTCTGTTAATATGTGTATGTATGTATGTATGTATGTAAGGACAGGTTGATGGTCAATTTCACTGGTACAGTGATAATAAAGGGTTCATTCATTCATTCATTCATTCATTCATTCATCGAGTTCTTTCGACATCCAACCATTTCGAAAAATTCTTCCAGGTATGGCCAGGGATGTACCAGGGTTGGCTGGTCGTCCTGGCTACCAACCTCCTCACTGGTGCTTCATTGCGACATTAAACTCAAGTTCTCTTCAGTCTGTACCACGGACATCTTCATACAAGTGTGCCTTGCTGGCATGTGATGTGATCACTGATTCTGTGTCATTTGCAGGTGTGATGAATCGCGTACAAACCAGTAGGGTGTCGGAATTGCATATGCTTATACTTCTCATCCAACCACAGTCAAATTCACTCCATGTGGATGGCGCAAATTATCAGTGGTCATTGTTGTTTTTTGTTTTGAACTATGACAAGCTGGAATGAAAACAAGCCAAAATGAAATGAGTAACGAGGCTATTTTTAAAATGTAAGGAGTAGAAAGTACAGATAATTGCGTAAAAATGTAAGGAGTAGAAGTAAAAAGTCAACTGAAAAATAATTACTCCACTAAAGTATAGATAACCAAAATTTCTACTTAAGTAAGGTAACGAAGTATTTGTACTTCGTTACTTGACACCTCTGAGTATTTAATACGCAAACCAGACTGAACATTAAAAAATATATATTCTTAAGCATTATAAAGAAGTTAAGTTATACCTTACTTGTAAAACATAAAAGCCCATTTAGTATCTTGTGATTGACAGCATTGCAGTAAAACCTATTTTTAATATCTCAATGCTATTGAGGAACTCGTGGAAATTTTACTCAACACAGTGCCATTAGTTATTTTAAACTAACAAATTATGTTTGACTCTTTAGCTTGTGTTTTTCTTTGTTACCTTCTCTCTGAGTCACTTCATCATTGTTAACATAACTGCATAACTGTGTATTTTCAGAACCTGACAAAATGATGAAAGCTTTTACGTGTTGTACTATGGTCATAGACAGTTCTTAAGTTATTGCTGTGTTCTTTAAGATTTATGATGTTAATTGTGTTTCAGGCAGGTTAGCACGCAGGTGTAAATGATTCCAATATTAGCTCCTAGACCTTGATATTATGCTTAACTGGATTGAATATTCTTTGTCATATTCATAATATTCAGTTTATAATTTTGGTCAGTTTATTTGTGAATTCCACATGAGCTTCAAGTGGCTTAAGTACTGAAGCCACCAATAAAATAGAGGTCTAGAAAATAAAAAAAGGTAAGTGAATAATAGTATCTGTGGGTCATAATAATCCACTTATTGGAAATTCATACAGATCAACATTTTTGCTGAGCTTGATTTTCTCAAAAAAAATTCCACTTTTCCTCTTTCTGCTTATCTCGATGTACAGGAACATGTCACACAGTGTTATCTGTACCTTCTCAGATAAATAGCTTTTAAAGTAATATTACAAAAAAAAAGGTACATGGACATTTCCAGGTGAAACATACACACCAGATGTACAAAAGGGGTACCATTAAAAGATATACCAATGCAGTAATGAGGATACAAACAGTTTGGCATCTTTGTTTCTGAGACTGCAACAATAAAATTATAAAATACCCCATTTGTGTTTTCTGCCCCACGTACTGTAAACATGGCATGTTAAAGAATAAAGAACAACTCCATAAAATGCAGCAATCTCACAAAGAAATGCAATGTGTTTTCTAAGCCTTGTAAAGGACTGAATCTTCCACTAATAATGGAGAATTACACTGCGTTTTGCACATATTCTTTTTTCAGTGCCTTCTTTCTCTTTCCTACAGATGGTGACGTAATCCTGGACAGTCCTGTCCATCCTGTTACTGAGGGACGTCCTCTGACTTTACGCTGTTTGTATCGCAACACAAAGATCTCAGAGTCTGGTGTTGATTTCTATAAAAATGATTCAGTTCTCCAGAACCAGACTACAGGAGAGATGACCATCAGGAGTGTCTCAAAGTCAGATGAAGGTTTCTACCACTGTAAAAACCCACAGAGAGGAGAGTCACCAAAAAGCTGGGTTTCAGTCAGAGGTAAGGGAATCATGTCATCTTACTTGAATTACATTTGTAACAATAGGAAGTATTTAAACGGATCTGTGCTTTCCCTAGTTTCAGCTCCTAGATCCACTGGACAAATTGTAGGACTGAGTTTGGCCTTCGTGTTTGCCATCTTAATAATCTTACTGATCCTTCTGTTACATTACAAGAAGAAAAAAGGTTTGATAGCAGATTTTTTTGCACATATTTGTCTTTATTGAGGAAAAATTATGTCCCTTCTAGCTCTTTTTTTGGTTGTGTTCATGTTGCTCTAAATATACTTACCTGCAAAGGCAATGTTTTAACCTGTTCACTGCTTTACTCTGTTGAGAAGGTGCAGAATATCAGTTTCCGTCTTCTGCAGTAAATCAGGACACCAGTCAGCTTGCAGGTCAGTCTTCAATAACAATAAATACATCAGCATTTATTTTTCAAGGTGTTTTTGTTCTTGTTGAATGTTTTCTCTTTAAAGTCTTGAATTTTTTTTCTTTAAAAGCTGGTGAAAATGTCTATGAAAATGCTGCTACCAGGACCACAGGTATAGTTTATCTAGATTTCTGTGGTTAAAATAGATAGATCTGGCAATGTAGTATTGCAGTAGCTTCTCTAATGGCTCTATTTTATTTTCTTCTAGCTGATTCTGCAGCTGGCTCCAGTAATACAGTCAACCCACAGGTTGTGACTAGAAAAAAGAAACAAAATGGTAAGAATGCTGTATCAAACTAATGTCAACTCTTTTTTGTTTTTATTTGTTTTTTCCTTTTGCATTAATCTAAATTAATTTCTATTTTAGATCATGCAACCAGAGGGCCAGATGATGTGATGTATTCCAAAATTGAAATGAAAAAGGTTAAATTTCACAGTGAAAGTAAGATGGTTTGATTGCACATTATTTTAAAAGAACATCAGACTTATTGTAGGAACAAATAGTCTTCATTAGCAACTGCTCTGCTACTGCAAACTGCCTAAATTATTATTTTTTCCCTCATCAGATGGCTCTACATTGAGACCAAGTGATGTGGTTTACTCCCCAATTAAATTTACAAACATGAAATCCAAGTGTAAGTACAGTGGTGCTTGAAAGTTTGTGAACCCTTTAGAATTTTCTATATTTCTGCATAAATATGACTTAAAACATCATCAGATTTTCACACAAGTCCTAAAAGTAGATAAAGAGAACTCAGTTAAACAAATGAGACAAAAATATTATACTTGTTCATTTATTTTTGAGGAAAATGATCCAATATTACATATCTGTGAGTGGCAAAAGTATGTGAACCTTTGCTTTCAGTATCTGTTGTGACCACCTTGTGCAGCAATAACTGCAACTAAACGTTTCCGGCAACTGTTGGTCAGTCCTGCACACCGGCTTGGAGGAATTTTAGCCCATTCCTCCATACAGAACGGCTTCAACTCTGGGATGTTGGTGGGTTTCCTCACATGAACTGCTCACTTTAGGTCCTTCCACAACATTTCGATTGGATTAAGGTCAGGACTTTGACTTAGCCATTCCAAAACATTAACTTTGTTCTTCTTTAACCATTCTTTGGTAAAATTACTTGAGTGCTTAGGGTCGTTGTCTTGCTGCATGACCCACCTTCTCTTGAGATTCAATTCAAGGACAGATGTCCTGACATTTTCCTTTAGAATGCACTGGTGTAATTCAGAATTCATTGTTCCATCAATGATGGCAAACCATCCTGGCCCAGATGCAGCAGAACAGGCCCAAACCATGATACTACCACCACCATGTTTCACAGATGGGATAAGGTTCTTCTGCTGGAATGCAGTGTTTTCCTTTCTCCAAACATAACGCTTCTCATTTAAACCAAAAAGTTCTATTTTGGTCTCATCCATCCACAAAACATTTTTCCAATAGCCTTCTGGCTTGTCCACGTGATCTTTAGCAAACTGCAGATGAGCAGCAGTGTTTTTTTTGGAGAGCAGTGGCTTTCTCCTTGTAACCCTGCCATGCACACCATTGTTGTTCCATGTTCTCCTGATGGTGGACTCATGAACATTAACCAATGTGAGCGAGGCGTTCATTTGCTTAGAAGTTACCCTGGGGTCCTTTGTGACCTTGCCGACTATTACACGCCTTGCTCTTGGAGTGATCTTTGTTGGTCGACCACTCCTGGGGAGGGTAACAATGGTCTTGAATTTCCTCCATTTGTACACAATCTGTCTGACTGTGGATGGATGGAGACCAAACTCTTTAGCAATGATTTCGTAACCTTTTCCAGCCTGCTGAGCATCAACAATGCTTTTTCTGAGGTCCTCAAAAATCTCCTTTGGTTGTGGCATGATATACTTCCAAAAACATGTTGTGAAGATCAGACTTTGATAGAACCCTCTCCTTTAAATAAAACAGGGTGCCCACTCACACCTGATTGTCATCCCATTGATTGAAAACACCTGACTAATATCACCTTCAAATTAACTGCTAATTCTAGAGGTTTGCATAGTTTTGCCACTCACAAATATGTAATATTGGATCATTTTCCTCAATAAATAAATTACCAAGTAAAATATTTTTGTCTCATTTGTTTAACTGGGTTCTCTTTATCTACTTTTGGGACTTGTGTGAAAACCTGATGATGTTTTAGGTCATATTTATGCAGAAATATAGAAAATTCTAAAGGGTTCACAAATTTTCAAGCACCACTGTATAATGTCCTGCAGGACATACTGTTTAATGTTGTACTTATTGTATGCAGTTTTTTTTTTTTTTTTTTTGCACATATCCTGTGACACTTCAATGGGATGACACAGTGTTACGTCTACACTTAAGATATGTTTGTAGATTTTACATTCATTTTACATTCATTAAGTGGGTTACAGCAGCCATCATCATTGTAACTTAAAAAAGAAGAACAAAAAAAACAGTTATATACACAGTGCAATGTGTAAGAATTTGTATTCCGATGCACACTATTTGACCTGAAATTAATTTGGAAATAATTCCACCATTATGGACTAAATCATGGACTCGGTCGTAACTACAGTACTTTTTCTTCAAATGCTCTACCAGGCCATGGGCCAGTCTATTATTTTTTAACACTTTTCTGGCCACAACGTTCGGGATCTTGAATGTTGCAATTCATTTGTGTCTCTACACTTTAGTGTATGCACACTTTCATGTGATGGTTTCCAACGGAAAAGCTGTTGAAGATTGTTATACAGTGAGTCTTTTCTAACAAGATGTAGTTTCCAGATTAAAAATGTACATGGCATCTCATGGCATCTATTTTGTAATATTTCTTCAACTGTTTTAAGACGAGCATTTAAGGCAAGATGTTGAAGACAAGATGGGCTAAGGGAAAAGATCTGTAGTTTGTCTGCAGTGTCAGTTAAATAGCTCCTTCTGTAGATGTAATTGGCTCTTGGCCACATTTGGCAACAAAAATTCAGACTCTTTTGCGAAATCTCCAAGAGAGATAACACTAACTATACAGTTGATATTCCATTTTATTTTTTTCCTGGCATCAATTTGAGTCAAAGACAAAGAAGTGTCAGTAACATATTAATTTAAGGTTTGGCAATACCTTATTTATAATCAGGTAATAAATAGTTTACTGAATAAAGATTGATTCATTAATGATCAGTCAGTGAATGTTTCCTGTATAAGTTTACTATATGATATAATGGGGAAAAAATAGAAACCTGAGGCTATGCTTTGCTCAAATGTTCATTAACAAGCCTGCAAAAATGCTGTATCACCAAATACAATAAAGATTAAGCTAGAGTGATGGTGAAACATGGTGGAGGTAGTATCAGGGCTTGTACCTATATGGAGGCGAGTGAAACTGGATGACTTATTTTGTTTTATTTATTTATTTATTTATTTAAAGATGTGGCTATGGACAACAGCATCATGATATTGGCTGAAGTGAACAGAAGTGAACCGTGTAGATTCAAATTAGTCCCTTAAAACTAATGGCACTTATGGCTGATTATGCTGCAAATGTGGTCTACAGTGGAAAAAAAGTGCAGTGTCCTTTACCAAGCTAATCAACTAACACGAATCCCACAAAACTACAGTTCACTTCACAAAGAAAAAAAACTGAGACAAACTGAAAACAGTGGCATTATGAGGATTGGCAGGTTGCAATCTGTATGACAAGAGATTGATGGTTAAGCTTGACAAGTTAAGCTAATTGTGTTTATGGAAAGTGTTTTTTTTTCTGCATCATCTTCTGAATAACTGTGACCATTTAGTCTTAGGAATATATAATGTATGGGAAATTGTGTTGATGTTATGTTCAGTATCTGGGAAATTAGGACCTGTCACTACAATTGGTTAGGAACTGTAAAATAGCACGTGGGTATGGGGTATATCTTTTAATTTTTTTTGAAAGATTGTATAAATCATTCAAGATTGCTTCATGCTTCATACAAGCATGAAGAGTAAGAAAAGAAAGCTGTGTCTGTTCATTTTTGTAGATGCTGCCACCAACCCAGGTGATGCTGAAATTGAGGTGAAAAAACAAAAGAAGCCAAAACGAAAAGAAGGTGGGACTAAATTCATTCGATTTGCATTGTGCATTTTTTTTTAATGAAAAAATGTTTTAGCTTTTGCTAAACCTTTTGGATTATTTATCAGTTATTCATCTGAAAGCCAATTATTATGGGGTTAATATGAATGGTGTGTTTTAAATAAGTGACTGTTGCCCATTAGGAAAGAGCATTGAGGGAGCTGACACTGTGTACTCAGAACTGAAGCAGAACATGGATAACGGTAAGATGAGCTCAAAGAGTATACACAGTCTCTCCAGACAACAGTATTGCTTAGGCAAAGAGAGATGTTTGAGGAAGTGCAGTCAAATACTATACTTACTATACATTCAGTAATTTGGCAGATCCCCTTATAGAGACGAACAAATGTGCAAAGAAATTACAGTTTAACAATATAAATCACAGGGGCGGTATGGTGGTGTCGTGCTTAGTGCTGTTGTCTCACAGCAAGAAGGTCCTGGGTTCAAGCCCAGCGGCTGATGGTGCTCAGGTTTCCCCCACAGTCCAAAGACATGCAGGTTAGGCTAACTGGTGGCTCTACATAGACCGTAGATGTGAATGTGAATGGCTGTTTGTCTCTATGTGTCAGCCCTGTGATTATCTGGCAACTTGTCCAGGATGTACCCTGCCTCTCATCCATAGTCAGCTGGGATAGGCTCCAGCTTGCCTGTGACCCTGTAGAACAGGATAAAGCGGCTAGAGATAATGAGATGAGATCTGGACTCTAAACTTTGTTTTTCCTCCGACATGCTGTTTACAAAGCTACTGACCATTCACTCAACCTTGACTCTGCCTTTAGTCTCACATTTTGGATTTGGCTGCCAGTTTGCAATGCAAACTCTCCTGCAACTGCTTCCATAATTCTGCACCCTGACAGGAATAATAAACTAATTCTCTTTTAATCTATTGATTAGATAACTGTCTACAGCTATTCAATTTTGAATGCTTAGACTAAACTAATTTGTTGGGTGAGATTAGGGTGTTTGACTGGCTGATCTTGAACTGCAGACTGTACATTTGATACCCTGGTCTAGTACATGTCATGCTTAAAAGGTGCTTTTCATTTTGTTATTTTCAGCTCTCTGTGAGCTTTGCTGATAATGAGTTTTGTGGATATCGCTAAATGTCAGTCAGCTGTGCTGTGGACAATCTTGGTCATTTCTGGAGTATTTATCAATATACATGTTGTAAGGGGACATCCAGCTCGATCTTGTCAGTCTGGCTCCTATGACCAGAGGGAGCCCAAGAACAGAGTCTAAATTACAATTCGTGGCAATCAGCCACAATGATATACTGTATTATTCTCTTGGCACAGACTTTTAGTAGGCCTGATCAAGTGCTCAAAGACTTTATCTTTGAGCACTTGGGACCTCCCTGTCACTCTGGGTGGCTTACTGGGTTGTGTTCTCTCCTCTGATTGCTGGAGACCAGGTTTCATGCCTTCTCTGTTATATGCACATGAGTATGAAGACGATAAACATTTATGAACATTTTTAGAAATTTTTGTTTGGTTGACCTAGCAGTAAATTTACACAATTTATTTACATGCAATTTACACAAATTTACTAAATTACTGACAAATCACACCCAATAGTAGTTTACATCATTAATAAATATTAATATTAATAAATATATTGTTCTGTTTCCATAGGTTCATGAAGAAAGACCAACATGTCCAATCAGGGTTTGTTGAAACAGCGAACTAACATGGTGAAACAACCATGGTGAAAAACAAAACAAAAAAATTACAAATGCAGTGTAGTTTTAGAAAAGCAGCCACACACAGTGGATGAGATTATCTTCCACTTTATCCATTTTGAACAAAGTTGCAAGTTATTTCATTTCGTCATAAACTCAGTATAACTTTAAAAAAAATGCTATTCTGTGAATATTACTGAGTGTTAATGAGTTCATATTTTAATACTAAAGTGAGTGGTGGGTTTGTGTTGGCTCATTGCTAGCTTTTGTTTTTTTTTTTTTAAACCTTTTTAAAATTTTGCCTGGAATCTATTCAAGTGCCACTTCAATTTAATTTTCTACAAGTATTGAGTTAAATTTCATTATTTTGAGTAAGATAATATACTTATGTTTGTTTTCCAGAATTTAGATGATGTTACAGAAGAAAAAAAACATGCTGTGTGAAAAGCTTTGAATTATTATTAATAAGTATATATTTTTATTCTTAATGTATTGTGGCCTGAGCTTTTTTAAATTGCATTTCAATTTAACTGGCTTCATTTTTTTTATTCATCTTTGCATTTTCTTGGCTTTTTTAACTAACTAAGCAGTATTTTCCAATGAATTGTTTGAGTGTTTTTAAAGCATGATGCCTAGAAATAAATTTTTTTTCCTAAACAGTTGTTGTTGTTCTCATTATCAGACATGATGAAGGTTTAACTCATTAAGGTTTAATCACTGCTGATTGGCTGTATGTAAAAAAAAAACAAGATGGAAGTTTTAAAGCTAGACAGCCTTCCGATTTCATAATATTGGTGAAATTTAGCTCCCTCTGAAATTTGGTCATTGTGCTTTTAGCGGTTCGCTAGGCGTGGGTGGAGCACAGAGGACGGCAGGACAGAGATCAGGTTCGTATATGGGGTTTTTATTGTCAAACTTTTCAGTCTAAACAATGTTTATTCGGAGACTAGAGACGCAGGCTAGCGTCTCGTCCGGCGATGAGCTCCCCTGCTCTCCTTTCCTAAATAGGGCGCGGTCACTGGGAAGACACACACAAACACAGGTTAATTGCCGTCAGGTGTAGTGATTCTGCCACTTACCTTCCCTGACTCCGCCCTCCTGTCACAGACTGGCACTTGACCACGCCCCCGCTGCCACATACCCCCACCGCCCGACTCAGGCCAGGCGGCCGTCCGGCCTGCAGCCGACTCCCCCCCGACAGGAGAGGAAGTCCACCACGACCATCTGTGCCCCCGGCCTGTGGACCACCTTAAAATTGAAGGGTTGGAGTGCCAGATACCAACGGGTGATCCGTGCGTTGGCATCTTTCATGCAGTGGAGCCACTGGAGGGGTGCATGGTCTGAACAGAGGGTGAAAGGGTGCCCCAGCAGGTAGTAATGGAGGGCGAGGACCGCCCACTTGATCGCCAGACACTCTTTCTCGATCGTGCTGTAGCACCCCTCACGCACTGACAGCTTCCTGCTAATGTACAGGACAGGGCGGTCCTCCCCCTCCACCTCCTGGGACAAAACCGCCCCCAGCCCTCTGTCCGACGCATTGGTCTGCAACACAAAGGGGAGAGAAAAGTCAGGGGAGTGTAAAAGTGGCCCCCCACACAGTGCAGCCTTCACCTCAGAAAAAGTCTGCTGGCATTGCTCCGTCCACTGGACCGGATCTGGTGCCCCCTTTTTAGTGAGATCAGTCAGCGGGCTGGTGACGTCCGAATAATTAGGTATAAATCTCCGGTAATAGCCAGCCAGCCAGCCCCAGGAACTGTCTCACCCCCTTTTTGGTCTTGGGCCTTGGGCAGGCCACAATCGCTGCCGTCTTATTAATTTGGGGACGCACCTGCCCGTTGCCCAAGTGGAAGCCCAGATACCGTACTTCCACCCACCCAATTGCACACTTCTTTGGGTTGGCTGTGAGCCCCGCTCGTCTCAGTGACCTAAGGACGGCCCTCAGATGTTCGAGGTGCCTCTGCCAGTCATTACTATAGATGATGATATCATCCAGATAGGCGGCCACGTAAGTGGCGTGGGGCGGAGGACTCTGTCCATCAGCCGCTGAAACGTAGCGGGCGCCCCAAACAGCCCAAACAGAAGGGTGACAAATTGATGTAAACCAAACGGTGTGGAAAAGGCCGTTTTTTCTTGGGATAGTGGAGTCAAGGGGATCTGCCAATATCCCTTCGTCAAATCCAGCATTGAATAAAAGTGAGCAGTGCCGAGTCGATCGAGCAACTCATCAATACAAGGCATCGGGTACGCATCAAATTTAGACACCACGTTGACTTTTCTATAGTCCACACAGAACCGGACCAACCCGTCAGCCTTGGGTACCAAGACCACCGGGCTGCTCCAGTCACTGTGGGACTCCTTGACGATGCCCATTTCGAGCATGGTCTCAAGTTCTTCCTGAACCACCTTTTGTTTGTGTTCAGGTAGCCTGTAAGGGCAGCTACGCACTACTACCCCCGGGGGCATCTCTATGTGGTGCTCTATGAGGTTAGTGTGACCAGCCAGGGGCAAGAACACATCCGAAAACTCGGTCTGCAACTGGGCGACCTCCGTGAGTTGGGTCGGGGATACAGTGGTGCTTGAAAGTTTGTGAACCCTTTAGCATTTTCAATATTTCTGCATAAATATGACCTAAAACATCAGATTTTCACATAAGTCCTAAAAGTAGATAAAGAGAACCCAGTTAAACAAATGAGACAAAAATATTAGACTTGGTCATTTATTTATTGAGGAAAATGATCCAATATTACATATCTGTGAGTGGCAAAAGTATGTGAACCTTGAGGATTAGCAGTTAATTTGAAGGTGAAATAAGATTCAGGTGTTTTCAATCAATGGGATGACAATCAGGTGTGAGTGGGCACCCTGTTTTATTTAAAGAACAGGGATCTATCAAAGTCTGATCTTCACAACACGTTTGTGGAAGTGTATCATGGCACGAACAAAGGAGATTTCTGAGGACCTCAGAAAAAGCGTTGTTGATGCTCATCAGGCTGGAAAAGGTTATAAAACCATCTCTAAAGAGTTTGGACTCCACCAATCCACAGTCAGACAGATTGTGTACAAATGGAGGAAATTCAAGACCATTGTTACCCTCCCCAGGAGTGGTCGACCAACAAAGATCACTCCAAGAGCAAGGCGTGTAATAGTCAGCAAGGTCACAAAGGACCCCAGGGTAACTTCTAAGCAACTGAAGGCCTCTCTCACATTGGCTAATGTTAATGTTCATGAGTCCACCATCAGGAGAACACTGAACAACAATGGTGTGCATGGCAGGGTTGCAAGGAGAAAACCACTGCTCTCCAAAAAGAACATTGCTGTTCGTCTGCAGTTTGCTAAAGATCACGTGGACAAGGCAGAAGGCTATTAGAAAAATGTTTTGTGGATAGATGAGACCAAAATACAACTTTTTGGTTTAAATGAGAAGCGTTATGTTTGAAGAAAGGAAAACACTGCATTCCAGCATGAGAGCCTTATCCCATCTGTGAAACATGGTGGTGGTAGTATCATGGTTTGAGCCTGCTTTGCTGCATCTGAGCCAGGACGGCTTGTCATCATTGATGGAACAATGAATTCTGAATTAACCAGTGAATTCTAAAGGAAAATGTCAGGACATCTGTCCATGAACTGAATCTCAAGAGAAGGTGGGTCATGCAGCAAGACAACGACCCTAAGCACACAAGTCGTTCTACCAAAGAATGGTTAAAGAAGAATAAAGTGAATGTTTTGGAATGGCCAAGTCAAAGTCCTGACCTTAATCCAATCGAAATGTTGTGGAAGGACCTGAAACGAGCAGTTCATGTGAGGAAACCCACCAACATCCCAGAGTTAAAGTTGTTCTGTCTGGAGGAATGGGCTAAAATTCCTCCAAGCCGGTGTGCAGGACTGATCAACAGTTACTGGAAATGTTTAGCTGCAGTTATTGCTTCACAAGGGGGTCACACCAGATACTGAAAGCAAAGGTTCACATACTTTTGTCACTCACAGATATGTAATATTGGATCATTTTCCTCAATAAATAAATGACCAAGTCTAATATTTTTGTCTTATTTGTTTAACTGGGTTCTCTTTATCTACTTTTAGGACTTGTGTGAAAATCTGATGATGTTTTCGGTCATATTTATGCAGAAGTATAGAAAATTCCAAAGGGTTCACAAACTTTCAAGCACCACTGTAGGTGGTCTCCACAGGGGACCGGAGAGGTGCGTGATGCCAATGCCCCCTTTTGAACCTCCGGCCCCAGCTCCGCCTTCTCTGGAACCACCGACACCAACGGCACGGGGACCTCCTCATTCCAGAGTTTAAGCAGGTTGAGGTGGTAAATTTGTAGTGCCCCACCCCTGTCCGTTTGCCTCACCTCATAGTCGACGTCCCCGACTCACCGTGTGACCTCAAAGGACCCTTGCCACTTGGCGATCAATTTGGAGCTCGATGTGGGCAACAGTACGAGTACTTTATCTCCCAGTGTGAACTCCCTAAGGCACGTACCCTTGTTGTACAGGCGGGCTTGCCGTTCTTGGGCCTGCCGCAAATTCTCCTGGGTTAGGTGGGTGAGCGTGTGGAGTTTTGCGTGCAGGTCCATAACGTATTGAATTTCGTTCTTACTTTGTGAAGGTCCCTCCTCCCAATTTTCCCGCAGCACGTCCAGGATGCCGTGCGGCTTACGCCCATATAATAATTCGAATGGGGAGAACCCCGTGGAGGCTTGGGGGACCTCTCGCACTGAGAACAACAAGGGCTCGAGCCACTGATCCCAATTACGTGCATCCTCACTTACGAATTTTTTAATGATATTTTTGAGGGTGCGATTGAACCGTTCCACTAAACCGTCCATTTGTGGGTGATACACACTGGTGCGGATCGGCTTAATCCCCAATAACCCATACAGTTCACGCAGTGTCCGTGACATAAATGTGGTGCCTTGATCAGTCAGAATCTCTTTCGGGATTCCAACTCGGGAGATAACGCGGAAGAGTGCCTCCGCAATACTGTGTGCTGAGATATTGCGCAGAGGCACTGCCTCCGGGTATCGCGTTGCATAGTCCACCAGAACTAATATAAAGCGGTACCCTCGTGCTGACCGATCTAATGGCCCGACGAGATCCATCCCAATTCTCTGAAATGGGGTCTCGATTAATGGGAGGGGGCGCAAAGGCGCTTTTGGAATGGCCGCCGGATTTACTAACTGGCATTCGCAGCATGCCATACACCACCTACGGACATCGCCGCGAATCCCCGACCAATAGAATCGGGCCATTATTCGGGCTAGTGACTTATCCTGCCCTAAGTGTCCAGCCATGGGATTAAAATGAGCTGCCTGGAATACCAATTCCCGGTGGCTCTTTGGAATTAAAAGTTGCGTGACTCGCTCTTTAGTCTGAGTGTCCTGCGTCACTCAGTATAACCTATCCTTCATAATCGCGAAGTAGGGGAAGGACGGGGTGGCGTTCGGCTGGAGCGTTTGACCATCGATTACTCTCACTTAGTCAAACGCATGTCGCAGAGTCTCATCTCGCGACTGCTCTAATGGGAAATCGGCGAGGGATTCCCCAATAGAGAGAGGAGGGGCTGGCGGCTCCTCACTCTGATGCTGAGATGACGTAGACGGCTCTGCGACAGCTGCTCCCGCCAAAGCGACACCGGGACCTCCCCCCGTTAAATGGCAGGACCCACTCTTGACTAAGTGTGTCATCAAATCCCGAAATCCCGGCCAATCAGTCCCCAAAATTAGAGTGGGTAAGGCGAGGATTAACCGCCGCCTTCACTATAACTTTTTCCCCTCTGAAAAAAATGTGGACCGACACCAAAGGGTAACAGGTTCAGGTTTATTATAAAGCCCTTTAAAAACAACAACAGTTGACCAAAGTGCTGTACAGTCCATCTAAGATAAGAGTAATTAAATAGATAAATAAATAAGTAAGAATGAAGTGAATATACATAAAAATCATATATAAGACCTAAAAGCAGATAAAGGACAGAGACATAAGATCACACATAGACCCTAAAAGCAAATCATGGACAACAGACATGGATCTTTACTATACCAAGTCACATAACATCACACCACTCATAGAGAGTCAAATGCCAGGGAGAAAAAGTGTGTTTTCAGGCGGGACTTGAAGATGGGCACTGAGGGGGCAAGCCTTACATGCAGTGGGAGTTCATTCCATAGTTTGGGGCCTATAACTGCAAAAGCACAATCCCCCCTACTCTTTAGTCTAGAGGGTGGGACAGTTAGCAGTAGTTGGTCAGAGGACCTCAGTGATCTCAAGGGTGTATGATGATGAAGGAGATCTGCTATGTAGGATGGGGCTAAATGTTTCAGAGACTTAAAAACAAACAACAGAATTTTAAAATGTATCCTGAAACACACAGGGAGCCAATGGAGAGCCTTCAGAACAGGTGTGATGTGCTCATGCTTGCGTGTTCTGGTCAGGAACCATGCCGCAGTGTTCTGAACTAGTTGGAGCCTTGACAAGGAAGAGCAGCTAAGACCAGCATACAAAGCATTACAGTAATCAAGGCGGGACGTAATAAAAGCATGTATAGCAGTCTCCAGATTACTAGGAGATAAAAAAGGTTTGACCTTTGATAGGAGTCTTAAATGGAAGAAACTAGATTTGACAACAGTATTTATTTGTTTCTCCATTTTGAAGTCTGAGTCAAAAATTACACCTAGATTTCTTACTGAATCTTTGACAAAAAGACTCAGAGGGCCAAGGTCCAAGTTATTTTTGCAGGCCTTGCTGGGTTTGCAGAGTAAAACCTCAGTTTTGTTTTCATTTAAACTTAAAAAAATTCAAGGACATCCAGGCTTTAATGTCCTCAAGACAATCAATGAGCTTAGAAACTGATTGGGAGTTAGTGGGCTTCAGTGGCATATAAATCTGGGTATCGTCAGCATAACAATGAAAGGAGATGTTATATTTCTTTAAAATGGAACCTAATGGCAAAAGGGTAGCGGTGAACATCCCCGTGCACACACAACACCTTCACCCCCTGTGCTCCCCCCAATGCCTCGTTTTGCACCAGGCTTTGGCGAATTGAGGTCTGATTACAACCAGAATCCACCAACGCCTGATATGTAGCCCCTTGGATACTCACCGGTATGCGATACACTCCGGCCCGATCGAGGGCGGCCTCTGGCGCATCGGGGATCCGAACCACCATGCCCACCTCCATTGCCGTGCACTGCTGTTGAAGGTGGCCCAGCTCCCCGCAGCGCCAGCAAACCGGCCCGGGCTTTCCCTCTGCACCAGTGTTCTGGGGCTCACTCACCTGAGTGGGGGGAGAGACAGACACAGAAGGGAGAAACGGGAGGGCACTGCGGGTGCGGTGGGCCGGCTGGGGTGGTGCCGGCCCCCGTCTCCGTGGTGGGGGAATGGGGCGAGGACGGGACACAGAAGGAGGGGGAGAGAGAGAGAGAAGAGAAGAGTAGACGCCATCTGCTGTCCTGCCGCCGGAACAGCCACCAAATGATCCTCCGCCAGCTCGACTGCCTGATCCAGCGACGCCGGGCGGTGGCACTGGACCCACTCCGCGGTTCCTGCTGGTAAGTGAGCGATGAATTGTTCCAGCACCACCTGGTCAATGATCCCCTCGGCGTCGTGGTTGTCGGCCCTCAACCACCACCAGGAGGCGTCCCGGAGCTGCTGGCCAAACGCGAATGGCCAGCCGACTTCCTCCAAGCGCAAAGCGCGGAAGCGCTGGTGCTGTTGTTCTGGAGTGCGCCCCACGCGCTGGAGGACGGCCCGGCGGAGGTCCGCGTAGGCCAGCCGGTGGTCGGCGGGGAGCTGTAGCGCGGCCAGCTGTGCCTCTCCCGTTAGGAGGGGGAGGAGGCGCGCCGCATGCTGCTCCATCGGCCACCTCGATGCTTCTGCGACTTGTTTGAATAGCGTGATGAAAGCCTCGGGGTCATCCTGCGGACCCATCTTGGTGACGGTGAGGGGAGACGGGCCCGCGGCCGGAGCGCTGGTGGACTCCGCCAATGCGAGGAGGTGCCGGAACGCCTCGCGGTCTTCCTGCTGGGCCAGCACCAGGGCTTCGAAGCGCCGCTCTTGTTCCTTCCGGAGGGTGACGAGCGCCTGGTGCTGGCTTTGCTGGGCTGTGGGGAGGGCATGGACCAGGTCGGCGAACGGGGAGGACTCCATGGGGCTGATCGGCTGGTGCTCCACTCTGAATTTCCTGGGTTTCGGCACCACTGTAGCAGTTCACTAGGCGTGGGTGGAGCACAGAGGACGACAGGACAGAGATCAGGTTCGTATATGGGGTTTTTATTGTCAAACTTTTCAGTCTAAACAATGTTTATTTGGAGACTAGAGACACAGGCTAGCGTCTCGTCCGGCGATGAGCTCCCCTGCTTTCCGCTCTCCTTCCCTAAATGGGGCGTGGTCACTGGGAAGACACACACAAACACAGGTTAATTGTCGTCAGGTGTAGTGATTCTGCCACTTACCTTCCCTGACTCCGCCCTCCTGTCACAGACCGGCGCTTGACCACGCCCCCGCTGCCACAGTGCTGTATGTTTATTTCTACAATATCTTAAAAAAAGGCTATTCTGTGGCTAGGAAGTTATTTAATTTGAGAGGATTCCCGAGCAAATTATGTGCATGTAATCACTTGCTTTGCGCAGTCAAGCAGACAGAGGAAGTCCAGTGTGCGCATTCACAGGTTTACCTGCTTCTTCTTCCATTCCTTTTTTTGGGTTTTACCGCAGCTGGCACCCACTGGGAAAGCCCACCATGTGATGCATAACGTTGTATTTTGAATCTGGTCATGATGAAGCAAGAAAAAATAGCGGAGAATTTAGGACCACATGGCCCTAAATTCATTAATTGTTTGATTTTAAAAAGCCTAATAAAATTGGAAGTCTGTAATTTGAATTCAGTAGCTTTCGGTTTGTGAAACAAAAATAATTGGATGTCAGGGAAAATTCTTTTTATGACCGAAACTTGAAAAATCTGAAAAGCAGTCTACTTTTAAATGGAAGTCTTGAAATGAATTTGTGTTTTTCATAATGATTGGTTCCTTTGTGTCATTAGACATTTTGCACAATGGGGCAAAAAGAGACAGTGTAGAATGATAAATAATAATAATCATAAACATTTCAAACATTTTAAAGTATATTTTAACCTTCATCTTCATGAGCATTATGACATGAAGAGTTCACTCTTATTTTTTCTTCAGCTTCAACATGTGAAATGATGAAAGCCAGAGGTCAGTAATTATGCCCACGGTTTCGGGGAAAGTCTCTGGAGCTAATGGAATACTGTGCTCCCACCTTACTGCAATAACCATAAGTCTTATCACCTCCCAAACAATCAGACAAACAGAGGTTTCTGCTAACCAAATACAAAAGGCTAAATAAAGGCTATATAAAACTATGATAGCAACCTGTAATAGCTAAAGTGGAGGCCAAAAGATTACATGCACATAGGCTAAAGATATTCAATCTCAGCTGTTCCACATTCATTTTATTTCTTTTTCCAATTCAGTAAGAGCATCTATTTATGATTTGGGAAAAGATTATTATTCTACTTCTGTTTTATTTTGAATAATATCCATGTAGCGCGTATGGAGTGTGGGTGGAGCACAGAGGACGGCAGGACAACGTTTGGAGGCAGACAAGGTGATTTATTTCTATAACTTTTCAGTCTAAGTACGGACTCATTCATTCACACACACTCGTCTGGTCCCGGGTTGCGCTCCCTCTCCTCTCTCTCTGCCTCCTTAAATAGGGAGCGGTTACTGGGAAAATACACACACAAACACAGGTTAATTATCCTCAGGTGTCGCGATTCTGCCACTCACCTTCCCCGGCTCCACCCTCCTGTCACAGACCGGCGCTTGACCACGCCCCCGCTGCCACAATCCACTACAAGAGTAATGTGTATAAAAAGAATGTGTCATTATTGCACAGCATCTGGGTTTGTGTTCATCAAGAAGAAAGAAGTCGTTCACTTGTGTAAATCATTTTATTCACTTCTTAAGTCATTTGCTAATTTAACCACACAATGCTGATGAATAGAAGAATCATGTCATGTATGGACCTGCTATTGGTCTAATCTTTGGTCAGGTTCTCTTCCAGCAAATAAATGTGAAAATGATTAATTTAACTTACTATACTACACTAATAAAGTAATACCACTGTAGAAAAATATATTTAGGCCTAGTTATTGTTTAACTGACACCAGGATTATCACAGGGACAGCAGAAATGTTTTCACTCTATTGAGATGATTAGTACATTAAATATTATCTTACTCCTGAACTGTATGTTTCAGCTCGAGCAGAAAAACCTAAACCTGAACTCACATCAGACCTTAAAGGAGCTGCACTGACAGGAATCCCAGGGACTCAGCCACAGTCTGCTGGATGGATGTTTTACTGGAACACATCAATACAGAGCTCTGAGACCGAAACAGAATCAGGTCACTATGTCATCAGACCATGTCATGTCTCTGATGGAGATCAGTACAGGTGCCAAGCTGGAAGAGGAAACCCAACCTACGGTACTACACACACTACAGTGATGCACTCTGGGTAAAGGTTACTGGTGAGTATGTGACCGCACTGGACAGAACATGTTAACAGTAGAGCTGGGTAGTAACACATGGTAAGTTACATTTACACAGCGACCTATAGGGACCAAAATTTCCCCAGTATTTCCCCAGCTTGCATGTGAATGAGTGAAGAGGAAGAGAAGTTTTGAACTTTTATACTGAACCAAGGAGAGATTGGAGAGCTATTGTGAGGTTATGAATTGATTGTGTGTGTGTGTGTGTGTGTGTGTGTGT
Source organism: Neoarius graeffei (assembly GCF_027579695.1). Lineage (NCBI taxonomy): Eukaryota > Metazoa > Chordata > Actinopteri > Siluriformes > Ariidae > Neoarius > Neoarius graeffei. The sequence continues at coordinate 95,496,224 of NC_083569.1, forward strand.
GTGTGTGTGTGTGTGTGAATTATGAGTGAAAAAAAAATGTATGTCTAAGTTTTTGTGATTTACCCCTGACACAGCGCAGCACTTCAAACAGAAAGCTACTTTTTACTCAGGAAATTATTTGACATTTCTAGCGTCTTTTATGCTCTATGTATAAGTTAATCTATTATCTTCCTTACAACACATTGCAATTTTTTAATCTGTTTTAATTGTCAAATTTTTAATCAAATGTAAATGTCAATATAATATTCACATACATTGAAATATAATAATAGTATTATATTTCTTATCAGGTAAATCACATCCAATGTCTCTGATCATCAGTCCCAGCAGAACTCAACACTTCACTGCTGACTCTCTCTCACTGAGCTGTGAGGACCAGAGTGACTCTACTGGATGGACAGTGAGACGATACACACACAATGAGACACCGTTCAATTGTTCATCATATTCAGGATCTACATGTAACGTCAGCTCCCTCTCTACATCACACACTGTTAGGACTGGGACTGTTTTGGCCTCTAGAGGCCGCTGTTATTTCCTTTTCGTGTCATGTTTGTTTTGGCCTCTAGAGGCCACCACTGTTCCTGTGTTTTGTGTCTGTGTTAATTGCCTGTTTACTCCTGATTATTTTCACCTGTGTTCAATTTAGTTTGTGTATTTATACCCCCTGAGTTCAGTCCTCTTGTCACGGAGTCTTTGTGCTGTTATGTTTATCTCCCGTTTTCTCTGTACTGTGTTCTTTATTTTGCACTTTGCTTTTCTTTTGGATTTAGTAGTGACTGTGTTTTTGGATCTTCTGAGCTTTTGCATTTTTGCCTTTTCGGACTTTGAACTTTTGATATTTTATTTTTCCTTTTGTTTTCCCAGTGTTGGATTATACTCTTTGTTGTTGTTTTTTTTTTGCCCTGTATATAGTGTATATAGTATAAATAAACCTTTTGATACTTTTTCTACTTCTGCCTCACGCCTCTGCATTTGAGTCATCCCCCTGGTGGCCTAGTGGGGGTTTGCTGGATTATCACACCAACGAACCAGGTTCGAATCCCAGCAAAACCCTAACACACACTGGAGTTTACTGGTGTCAGTCTGAATCTGGAGGACACAGTAATCCTGTCAACATCACAGTGCACTGTGAGTCTTTTTATCAGTTCTCATCAGCAGTATTTAATACACAAACCAGACCATTAAAAAGAATACATTTGAAGTATGGTTAAAAAAAGTGAAATCTTGTCATATCACAAGAAAAAAGTTAGTATGAACCCAGGATATTTCATGTTTTGTCTTGTCAACTTCATTTCATTTGTTATACATCCATTCCTGAGTTTCAGGCCTGCAACATAGTCCAAAAAAGTTGGTACGGAGCAAATTAGGGCAAGTAATGAGATGAAACAGATGATTGTCATCATGATTTTGTACAAAATCAGTATCTAGGAAAATAGGAGCAAAGATTATCAACAAATGCGTGAGAAAAATATTGATATGTTTAAAAACAAAGTCCCTCAAAGAAAGATAGGAAGTGGTCTGGATATGGGCTTTGAAACACCTATGACCTCCAATCCCTTAGATGGCACTTCATCAAGGGCCATCATTCATCTCTAGCTGATATAACCACATGGACTCGAGATTACTTTGCAAAACTTTGCCAAGCTCTACAATACAGAGTTGCAGCTGCAAATGGCAGTTAAAACTTTACTTTGTAAAAAGGAAGCCTTATGTTAACTGTGTCAAGAAGCACCCTTGACTTCTCTGGACTCGGAGGCATCTGGGATGGACCATCACAGAGTGAAAATGTGTGTTGTGTTCAGGCGAATCAGAAATGGATGCTGTGCCCCAGACCAAAAATGAAAAGGACCATCCAGACTGTTACCAGCAACAAGTCCAAAAGCCAGGGTCTGTCATGGTATGGGGTTGTCTCAGTTCTCTTGGCAAAGGGAACTTATACTTCTGTGATTGCGGCACTAATGCAGAGAAGTACATTGAAATTTTGGAGCAACAGATGCTGTCTTGGAGGCGACATCTTTTCCAGGGATATTTCAACAAGACAAAGCAAAACCGCATTCTGCACACATTACAAAGGTGTGGCTGTGGAAGAAGAGGGTGTATCCCCTCTGTCCCCAATAGAGAATGTATGGAGAATTTTGAAATGAAAAATGACAATGATCCTAGGCTGTGGCACACCTTAAGACCTGTTTGCAGGAAGAATGGGACAAATGTGTTGCAAAAATCTAAATTTAATGTGTTTATTTTGGGAGGAAAAATTCAAGAGGTAAAACAACAAATAATGTGCTGTTGTATTGTTTTGAGTGCAGTGCAGGTCAAAGATTATTTACAAGTCGTTTCAGTTTTAATTTAATTTTCAACATACCGTCACAACTTTTTCTGATTTGTGGTTGTATGATGTTCATTGTGTTGCAGGCAGGACAGTGTGTAGCTCTGAATAATTACTCTATTGGCTCCAAAACCTATTGTTTATTGTGGCTGTAAAAATCTAAAATGCAATTAAATGAGTACAAAGCTACAAAGAAAATAAAATACTATTAAAATGGGCTGTAAATGTATTTTTCTAGAAAAAAAAATGTCTTTGGACCCTATAGACTGACTTCTTTAATTCAACTGTTTTTTTTCAAAATCTCACACTTTTCCACAAATTACTGCCCTTTAAACATGTCCTATGGTTTTTATCTCTTCACTCTCAGAAACTCAAAGTATAATAAACTTTACCTTTCCTTGTGGAAATAAAGTTCCTTATTGGGGTGGGACCCTCATGGAGACATCTTTTTTACCTTGAGTTTATCTTTTACATGGTATTGTGAATGTAGCATACCTCTTTTAGAGTAACATTTTGGTAGTAAACTACTGTACATACACCCTCCCAGATGAAACATAGAAACCACACACTCAGTTTTCAGTGTCATCTTTCTCTTTCCTACAGATGGTGATGTGATCCTGGACAGTCCTGTCTATCCTGTCAGTGAGGGACGTCCTCTGACTTTACATGGTTTATATTGCAAAACAAACATCTTAGACTCTGGTTTTGATTTCTACAAAGATGATTCAGTTCTCCAGAACCAGACTACAGGAGAGATGACCATCAGGAGTGTCTCAAAGTCAGATGAAGGTTTCTCCCACTGTAAACACCTACAGAGAGGAGAGTCACCGAAAAGTTGGGTTTCAGTCAGAGGTAAGAAATGATTTAAATAAAATGATTTTTGCTGTAGCCCTGTGATGACCTGGCGACTTGTCCAGGGCGTACCCCGCCTTTCGCCCGTAGTCAGCTGGGATAGGCTCTAGCTTGCTTGCGACCCTGTAGAACAGGATAAAGCGGCTAGAGATAATGAGATGAGATTTTTGCTGTCTTGGAGTCAGTTTTCTTTTCATAAAGTATTTTAAAATATTTATGAACTACTGCCCCTTTACACCTTTTAAGGAACTTGATTGTTCATCACAAGATATTTACTATAATTCTGTCCTGGAAGATACAGCACTTGTATTGTTAGACAGATAGCGAACATAAATATTCAGTAGGCTTGACTCCAGGTTGAGTGTGTTTTACTGAAATCTTGTTGAAGGTTTGTAAAATGATAAATCTACTCCAAGGACTGGACAAACAACTCTGTGGTGGAGCATTTATTCTGCATGTGCACTGGTCGATTGTATCCTTAAAGGTGCAATACCACAAATCACCACCAGAGGTCAATAACATTACTTAGAACACTCCCCGCTTGGTATAAATGTGTTATACCACTATTTACTCTTTCGTGTTTGGTATAAGTAAAACATCACGCATGAGCCTAAAATAATCCTTAATTGTCCCTTGGCTAAGAGTCTTACCCATAACCTTACAGACCTTGCTGTTGGAGCTGGGAATGGCCTGAACTATCAGTCCAAGAGGCCACTCATTACATTTTGCTTGAATGTCCTTTATCAAAACAACGTCACCCTCCTGGAGGTCAGGCTTCTCCTTGGTCCACCTTCTCCATGGCTGAAGAGTTGCCAAGTACTCCAGCCTCCACCTTTTCCAGAAGGAGTCTGCCAAGCTCTGTACCTGGTGCCACTGTCCCTTACATAGGTGGTCCAATTCGAAGTCTCCTGGGGGTGTGGGAATAACACTTGTCTTTTGGGTTAGGAGAGTGGCAGGTGAGAGCATTCAGGTATCTCGGCATCATATGAGATTGGGACCAGCGGTCTGGTGTTTATGATGGTCATTCTTTACACTCATCAGTCTTAGTTTCACTGGAGAATGTCTTGGCTACATAAATGAGACTTGCCATGCCTCTAACAAGACTCTTCCAAATAGAGAAGTTTTCAATTTTTTGTAATCCAAGAGACTGCTCTGTGACCTTGGCTGCAAGAGAGATGACTTGAGGCAGAACGTCTTTATCTGTGTCTGGTTGCACAAGCTCAAATGATTTTGCCTCATCATCTTGGTCTGTGTTTGGCTGGCTGAGAAATGGAGGGCCAAGGAACCAACTGGATGAGGCCAGGTAAGCTACTGGAATTGGCCTGGTTCCATGGTCTGCAGGGCTTTCATCAGTTATCATGTACTGCCACTGTTTTGGTTCAGTGGAGCTCCAAATGTGAGCTACTTGGTTAGCTACATAGGTATAGAACCTTCTTAAACTGTTGTGGATGTAGCCCAGCATGATGTGACTGTCTGTGAAGAACCTGACTGCTTGCAACTCTCTATCTATTTCAGATTAGATCAGTTCTGCCAGCTCGACCACCAAGACTGCTGCACACAACTCCAGGCATGGTATGGTGTGCATGGGCTGATTTGATTTTCCCGTTACAAAACCTACATGCCATTTTTCATCAGAATCCAAGACATACAGGTAGGCTACAGCAGCTATCGCCATAGTGGAAGCATCTGAGAAAACACATAGTTCTGTCCATTTGCGACATGACATGGAACCTGGAATGTATGCTGTCTGTGTGTGAACCTGTCCCAGCTCAGTTAAGGAGTTAGGCCATGCTTTCCACTGTGCCTCTTTCTCTCATACTGCTCTGAGGGAAGGTCCCTTACTAATGCCATGCCTTGCACTGTGATAGGGGAAGCAAGTCCAAGCGGATCATAAAGACTGTTTACAGTGGACAGTGAGTGAATGGTTGTGAATGGACAGTGAGTGGACGCTGAGTGAATGGTTTCACATCTCTTGACACTCTGAAGGTGAAACTATCAGTCTGGAGTTCCCAGTTGAAACCCAAACTCCGTTGAAGGGGCAAGGGGTCTGCTCCTAAATCTTGATCCTTAAAGTCACTTGTTCGCTGTTCTGGAAGAAAGGCCTCCATGATCTTTGTGCTATTCACAGCTATTTTGTGAAGTTGTAAGTTGGACTCAGCTAGTAGGGCCTTGGTGCGCTGCAGGAGGTCAATAACTTCAACCTCCTTTGCCACCGAGGTGAGTCCATCATCGACATAAAAATTTCTGAAGATGAATTCCTTTGCATCTGTGCCATGTTCTGTTTCTCCATGTTCTGCAGCTTTCCTCAGCCCATATGTTGCTACAGCTGGTGATGGGCTGTTCCCGAACACGTGCACAGTCGTCCTGTAGTCAGTGATCTCCTTATCCGGATCATTATCTCGGTGCCACAGAAACTGCAGGAAATTGCGATGGTCCTCGCTGACTTCCATCCATTATGTGTAGCCACTTATCCCATACAGGGTCACAGGCAAGCTGGAGCCTATCCTAGCTGACTATGGGTGAGAGGCGGGGTACACCCTGGACAAGTTGCCAGGTCATCACAGGCCTCACTGACTTTGAAAACATAAAACATTTGTTCTACATTATCTTTGATGGCTATTTGCTCCCTCCTATACCTTAGTAGGACTCCAACTAGGGTGTTGTTGAGGTTGGGTCCACTGAGAAGCATGTTGTTCAATGATGTTCCTTTATACTCTGTGCTGGAATCAAATACCACTCTTATTTTCCCTGGCATCTGGGGGTGGTATACACCAAAGGTAGGTAAATACCAGCACTCTTTCCCTGGCCACAGTTGAGGAGCCAGCTCTGCCTGGTGGTTGTCAATGACTTACTACATGAAATCAAATAATTGCTCTTTCATGTCAGGTCTCCTTCTGAATGAGCACTGGAGAGAGGAGAGTCTCTGGGAGGCCTGTTCTCTGTTATTAGGAAGGGGCTTGTGAGGTGAATGAAAAGGCAGCAGTGCCACCCAGTGATTTTCATCATCTATGTACACTTAGTTTTCCACTATTCTGAGAAAGTTGTTGTCATGCACTGACATGGCTGGTTTGTCTTCTTCAGGTGTTTTTCTGAAACAAACTTTTCCCCCAGACCATCTAGACATGTCTCATGAAAGATCTCCTGGCCATGAGATAGCGTTTGAAGACTACGCTGGACTGGACCCTTTACTCTCTCCTTGATGTGGATATTGTTGGGAGTGTAGGTTGAATTGGGATTAATTAAATTATAAATTATGTAATAATTGATAATTGAATTAATCAATTTATAAATAAAGATCAGTCTCATAAAATCTTAAATTATTAATCTTAATACTCACCGTGAATGGTTACATTCAAGATTAATGGTAGCTCTGTATTAGATGGGAAACCCAGTTGTATACAAAAGCTAAATTTTGAAGGAAAAAGGAGTTCTAAATAGTTGACCTTGTGAATAAACAACAGGAACAAGTAAAATGCAATTCAATTTGATTAGCTTTTATTTGTCTACTACTCACTAATAATAATCTCACAAAATACATTCAATGTCGGGCAAAGGTAATAACAAGACAAAACAATGGAACAATTACACCTGGACTATAAATTTGAGGGAAAGAGAGAGAAAGAGATAGGAAAAGAGAATCCCTTGTGTGTGTGTGTGTGTGAGAGAGAGACTAGGGCAAGCCGATGCGTGTGTGTAGGTGTGTATGTATCTGTGGGCAGATGCTAACAACTAGCCACTCTGGCAATGCTTAAACAAAATGGCGGTCAGTGCCTAGGTGTCGTATCACAGGTAACTCAAGGAGGGAGGTACCCAAAATGGCGTCGGGAAATATGGCGCCTGCAGGCCTAGTCGAGAACACAAGCCTACCAGCTAGCGTATCACCTTGAGGTAGCTAGCAATAAGTTGCTAAGGAGAATCTGACCACGTTACAGCTGGATCCAAACACTGTTCTTAACAACAAAAAGAACTCAACGCAAGAGAGTGTGTGTATATATGTGTGTAATAGGTGTTGGATGGAGAGGACTAGGCCTTGTAGCGGTCTAGCCTCGGAGCTTAAAATAACAAACTTGTCACTGCGTTGCTAATCAGATAGGGAAGCTAGCAATGGAGTTAAGGAAAGATATCACGCAAGATACCCTGTCTAACAAGTTCAAAGAAAAAAACAGAACCAAAACAAACAATAAAAAAACAAACACCTTCCATGTCTGAGCGGGTATGCTAAACAGCTCAAAGCTTAAACATGACCCTAACAACCATCTGAATAAGCTACAAATTAAAATTTGCCCAAGTGCCTACTCAATGCGATGGAAGTTCGTTCTCCGATGTCCACGCTGAGGGTCGCGGTCTGAGGAGAGGAGGTTAGCGGCGAGTTGCGTCCAACTGCGGCTAACGAAGCAGGGAGATGGAGGCCTAGCTGGCCCACGGTGCTTCGGGAGAAACCTCCGGTGATGCGTCGACGAGAAAAAGGCTGAGAGGAGCGAAGCTGTCCGCAAATGCCTCTTAGCATGGAAAACTACTTAACTGTAGTTAAACTTTGCAAAGGTTTAGAATCAAAACCACTATATCACTGAAACTTAGCGGGTCGTTCAAAAGTTCGGCCGAAACTAATTTGAACAGGCTGTTCTCAGACAATAGCGGTTAGTCTCAACACTGTAGGCGAGTGTGCCAACAGTCCGTCTGACCACTCCAGTAGTCAGAACATGAGAGGACGAATCGAGGCTCTCTCGATACAGTTAAAGCAGTTCCACTTTGTCACATCCGGGTGGAGCGCGCAAGGAATTGTGGGATCGTTATGGGGGTGCTGGCAAGTTACCAACATTCCCCCCTTGGCCATAGGCGCTGAAAGGAGTGATACCCTATGGGCACATGGTGTTTAGTCTGTGACCTACGGTCCACAAAGAGGTAGTTCCACAAAGAGGTAGTTCCAAGGGTCCTTTCTGTGAAAAGTCTTTCAGACACAGTTCAACAGTTCAATTCATTTCATACAGTCCATAAGATGCATAGGCACTTGGGCATGAAAGCATAGGCACTTGGACATAAAAACAATTACACACTGGCTACTTAACTACCTTCTACATACAACATTTCACACAGCAAAAAAAAAAAATAATCAAAACTCCATAAAAGAAAATGGAAAAGAGGGGTTAGTTAGCGTGTTAGCAAGCCTAGTCTTCAAGAACGTTAGTGGAGGCCTTAGGCCTGATGGAGAATCGGACAATGCCACGATCTAATTTCTCAGGTGCGTAGATCGTTTTGTCCAGTTTGCGGTGTAGTGTCAGTATGTACCTATGTAGAGTGATGGCTATGAAGACTGTGATAACCCAACCACTAGCTAGAAATCCCAGCGCAATTCGGCTTATTAAAGATCCTTGATCAGACGAGGGGTTTGCGCGGTTATTCAAGAAAGTGGTAGCGATGCCAGTGGGCTTAAGATTGAATTGCACGGTTTTGGTCCCTTCCAGCAGTAGTTGTGCTTGGAGGGTGGAGTTTATCTCAAGTTCGTGACCTGGGAAGGCATCGGGCATTTCTATCTCTGTCTCATACTGGTCAGCGCTAAGGTGATGGAGGGTGATGTCACCCACGTGAACAGTGGCTCCTAGTGGGACACTTAGGAGGGAGGTTTCGTTGGGGATCTTCATTCTAGTGGCAGTGTTATGTTGATCATAGGATATCAGAATCTCAGTTTGGGGAGTGTTGATTAGCCACCGATTACCAGCTCTTTCTACTCTAGTTCCTATTCCTTCATCTTTAATAGACAATTTGCCTGCGCAATTCTGATCAGGGACTTTTGTCAACCCACAGAGACGGTCTGTGGTGTCTCGGATAAAGGGATTGCTGGGGCAGACCCAGTGGATATCTTTGGTAGAGGTGCACATGTCTAAGTTAGGGATGAGGTAGATAGAGGGGTTGTCATCGTGATAGGCTATAGTGGGAGGTGTCTGCAAACGTACGTGTACGTCATTGTTCCAGAAACCTACATTAAGGACAGATTTGATTCTGTATATGTTTTGCCGTTCAATAACGGGGAGATTGAGGATGAAGCCTATTTCTAGGTTTTGAGGGTTCACAAAAATGGGGATAGCACTGCCAAGACTATAAGCCAGATGAATCTGTGATGAGTAAACGTTAGTCGTGGTAGTAGATCGGAGTATGCTGTCAACCATGCTGAGGGGTATCAAATATGGTGGGATTTTACCTCCACTCAGGGTGCTGAGAGAGCTACTTACTTCTCTCATCAGGTCCTGCATTAGGTCTCGGATTACTCGGACGTACTTGACTTCGCTTCTCATGATTGTCGCTAGCCTGTCTACGGCATGTACTGTGTTCTTGATTAATGTAGAATGCATGTTAACGGTTAGTATGGTTCCCTGCAGGGTTTTGCCTAGGCCCTGCAGCTCCTCCTGTTGAGTTAGTAGTCTACCCTGGATTTCTGGCATTTCTTCCTTAAGAATGTTCATTTCTCGTTTGACCGCGGTCAGGCTAACGGTGCTAACGGCAGAGAGGCCCATTGAGAACAGAGAGCCGATGGCGGATGCAGCAGTAAGTAGTCCTCCGAGGAACCGTTTAGGGCGTGTTTTGCCGCTGAGTTCCTCCTCAGTGACTATGAACTTCTGTAACTCTTCGAGCATGTGAACTGTGGTATGCTTGGCGTGTTCGATGTTGGACCCAATCTCGGAGTCAGGCCCGGTTTCGAGGTTTGTTTGTGTGGGCGACCTAAAATGCTTACGATACACGTCCCAAGGATCGAGGCGGGTGTACACGCGCTGGGTGTGGACGCGGCAATTGGTGAGGAGCAGTCCTGGGGCATCTTGGAGAACGATGCCGCTCGGCGGACCTGGTTCCACTATGTTACCGGCTAATGTGGTCTGCAGGACTAGGAAGATTCCGAGGATCCAGAGAGGGGCCATTCTGCAACATACAGGAGTTTGTTATTCTGATTTGAGTGGTAACAAGGGTGGTTACTTATAGATGCACGCTTATGGATTGAGAGGCATGCAACTAAGTTGGGGAGGCTATAACTTATTGTTTGTCCACCCCCCTATGGAGTGTGGACTGCTCAAAGAGCTTTATTTGGTTGCTATGGACCCATCTATACGAAGGCACCTGGCTGGGCTTCGAAATTTTGATGCGGTAGGCGACGGGGGACAGTTTACCGACGATTTTGAAAGGACCGGACCAACGGGGTAAGAATTTTCTGGCTACTCCTACCGGTTTGGTGAAATTGAAGTATAGGACTCTGTCACCTACTTCGTACTCACGGTGTGTCGCCTTTCTGTCGCAGTAAGCTCTCTGGCCTTTCGCACTCTTTTCGAGGTGTTCCTGGGCCCACGCAAATGTGGCCTGCAAGTGGCGTTGCAAGTCGGTGACGTACTGGTGTGCGGTGTACGCAGTGGCAATGCTTAGGTCCTCTGGTCGGTAGAGGAGGTGTAAGGGAAGAACCATTTCACGGCCAGTCATCATTTCGAACGGGGTGACTCCGGTGGTGCGGTGAGGAATGGACCTAATGGCCATCAGCACCAGAGGGAGTTTGATGTCCCAATCTTTGCCATGGTGGTTGACATACTTGCGAAGCATGCTCACGATGGTTTGGTTGGTGCGTTCGACCTGACCGGAAGACTGAGGATGATACGCGATGTGGAATTTTGCCTCGACTCTGAGCATCTCCCACAACACTCTCATGACCTCTGTGGTGAAATGAGTACCTCAGTTGGAATCAATGGATGGGGCAAGCCCCAACAGCTGAACACATGGTTCATAAGAAGGAGAGCGGTGGTCTCTGCGGTTTCATTCAGGGCGGGCAAGCATTCCACCCACTTCGTGAACGCGCAAGTGATGGTCAGGAGGTACTTATTACCTCGAGCCGATTTCGGCACCGGTCCGACCCAGTCTATCTGGAGATTAGACCAGGGGAATGAGATGCCTTTGCTTTGCAGTGGGGCGCGGTTCAACGGTTGGGCTGGTCGGAATTGGCAGCAAATCAAGCACCCTTTGACATACTCGGTAATGTCCTGAATCATGAAGGGCCAATAGACAATCTGTTGGAGTGTCTGGTAGGTCACCTGAGCGTTCCTATGGCCCCCGCACGGGCTGTCGTGAGCGTACTGCAACATGACCCCCCCTATGATCTGTGGGCACGACCCACCGGGGAGGTCCCTGGTTGCGTGGTGTGTACACCAGGAGTCCTTTCTTAAGTTTTAAGCCATTTTTGAGATTGTGAAGGTGATTTAAGTCTTGGGACTGTTGCAACTCTTGTGGGGAAATTGGGAACGCCACGGGGTCCGCAAAGAACTTACGGATTTGGTGGATCATGGGATCCCTTTCCTGCATAGACACCAGGTCGGCATCCTGGGGCAGTCGGCCGAGTTGCACTGTTCCTGCTTGGGGTACTGCATCAGTTTGACCTGCTCTAGCCTGTCGGCGAGTAATCGCGGTTACGTTATGGCGTGGTGTCTCGGGAAGCCATGCCGGCTGGAATTCCTAAAGGGGGCCGTCTACGGCTCCCGCTTTGGCGAGGCCATCTGCCTCATCGTTACCGACTTTGTCAGGTCCTGGGACTTGAGAATGTCCCTTCACCTTCTTCCAGTAGATGCACATTCCCTGTTCGGTTACAAGTCGATCGCATGCTAGGAAGAGTTCGGAGTGTTTCACTTCCTTGCCCCTTGCGTTTTTCATGTCCTTCACCTTCCACGAGGGAAAGTGTGAGATGAAGCTATGCCTGGCATAGTTTGAATCAGAGCAGAGAGCTAACCGCTTGATGTTCGAACGGGCAGCTTGTTGCAGGACGATGAGCACAGCTGCTACCTCCGCATATTGGCTAGTCTTAGCCCCGAGTCGATGTTGGTATTTCCCTTGTATAGGGCCGTTCGCCCATACGATACTGACACCGGCTTGGACTTTGCGTTCATGATGGAATGAGCATCCATCTATGTAAGCGGTGGGGAGGTCTTTGCAGACATTCTCATCATAGTAGTGGTGGTCGGAGGGGAGAGCAGGTATGGTTGTTAGTTCGGTTTGATCCGGACTATTCTCGCAGTTGCAATGCTGGCATTCTGCCAGGCCTCAGCCAAGTGCCATCTTGTGGTTCTGGGCGTACTTCACCTCGACGTCATAGCCCTGTAATGCCATCATCCAAGCTGCAATGCGACTGTTCGAAACTCTTCCCTCTCTCAGCCTCTGGCTGTTCAAGAACGAGACCGGTTGATGATTGGTCTCTATCACCACCTTCTGGCCACCAATGTAACTGCGAAAGTGTTCAACGGCCCAGACCGTGGCCAGCAGGGCTTTTTCGCAGTCTGAAAATTTCAACTCCACAGCACTGAGGGGCCGACTGGCGTATGCTACGACACGGCGATCTTTGTCATGCTGCTGTGACAGTGCAGCGCTCAGGCAGTGGGTGGAGAAACTAGCCTCCAAGAAGAACGGTTTGTCTTTGTCGGGATACGTGAGGCAGGGAGCGGAGCAGAGCTTCTGCTTCATGCTCTTGAACGCGAGTTCTTGAGGGTCACTCCACCGGAAGGGTTTATCCTTTCGGAGGAGCTCGGTGAGCGGTCGTGCCATCTCCACGTAGTCCTCAATGAACTGTCGGGAGTAGTTGCAGACCCCTAAGAAGCTCCTGAGTTCGGGTACGTTGGATGGGGCTTTGATGTCTTGGATAGCCCGCACCCTCCCCGACTGGGGTTCAATGCCATCCGGCCCAACGCACAGCCCAACATATTCAACTTTGGTGCGACACCACTGCCCTTTGGTGACAGAGAGCTTCGCTCCTGCTCTGGACAGCTGAGACAGAACATGGCATATCTCTTTGAGGTGTGCATCAAAAGTCTGTGACCTAATGAGGATGTCATCGACATAGATCAAGTTGCCACGAGCTGTGGCATCGCTCATTGCCTTATGCAAGATGATGTTGAATTCAGCGGGGGAGTTCGCGTAGCTGAACGGACATTGGTTGAAAGTTAGCTGGCGGTTCCCAAAGGAAAAGGCCAGCTTGTGCTGGTCAGCTGGATCCACGCGCATGGTCCAGAATCCACTCGCCACGTCGGCGGTGGAGAAGAACTTTGCACCCTTCACCTTGGCAAGTTCTTGATCCAGATGGATCATGGGCCATCTTGACAAGGGCACTTGCTTGTTCAGCTGCCTGTAGTCAATGGTGAGACGCCACTTGCCGTTCGGTTTCAGCACCGGCCCCAAGGGGGAGTTGTAAGTCGAGTTACACTCGCGAATGATCTGCTTTTCCAGCAGAGTGTCCAGTGTTTCTTGTATTGAGTCGTATGCGGCTAACGGGATTTTGTATTGCCGCACGAACGTCGGTGGAGCGTTCGGATCTGTTGGGATTCGGATGGTGTGGATGTCTGTGACTCCGCGGTCATTGGAATCTCGCGCCCAGATCGCCTTGAAGTCGTAGAACAGTTCACGGAGCTGTCGTCTCTGGGCGTCCGTGGTCAGGCTGTCAGCTTTCACCAGCTGTTGTTGAACTTCTCGTTCGAAGCCTGGGTACGGTTCACCTAACGCTGAATCAACGACCTCAGTTGCCGGGGTGACGTTGCTCGAATGCGTGGCAAGAGCATACACCAGCATGTGTTTCGGGGTGTCAGTTTTGGTCATGACTATGCGTTCGTCGCGAAGCATGTCATGAGGTTCGACACGGATCATGTGGAAAGGAAGAGTGATCCAGAGAGGTTCCACTGGATCGGAATGAGTGTCCGGCATTGGCAGCTCACCGATGACTGGAATGGTGAGTTCAAAGTCATGGAATGCCTGGTCTATCAGAAGGCCTAAAGGCCGACGGGCGGGGATCGTGATGGCGTCCCGTGTGGAGTTTTGAACCAGGAGGTAAGCGGAACGATGACTCACTTCAAGCAGCGGAGTCCCACACACGGCTAAGTCGAGCTCCATGAAGAATCTGAGAGGCTGGAAGAACGCCTGGGAGCTACGAAACTGTTGGTCTTTTATGATGACCAGCTTAAGAGGGGAACCAGTAGTCCTAGCAGGAATGACAACGTCGAATTCGCTAGCGACATGGCAGGCTTGGGGAATCGTTTGTCCTGACCACATTTGTTCCGGGTCAGCTTGGAACGGGTGCTTAGCGGCATCGGCTTGGGTCCAGATGACCCGGTTGACTAGGTCCAGTTGGGCTCCCAGTCTGACCAAGATGTCTGCCCCGATGACCAGTGAGTCAGGAAGTCCGGGGACGACACTCAAGAAATGAAGAAATTCTCTCTGACTGATGGCGAGCGACACGGCGCAGACGCCCGTGGCTTTGGTGGGGCTCTGTGGTTGTTCGGCTGACAGTAGCCGGTGGCTCTTCTGCACAAAGACAGGGGAAGGAGTGCTCTGACGCACTATGTCGAACCACGTTTGGCTGATGGCTGACTTCTCTGACCAAAGCGCTAACCTGACGCCCGGTGCCGTGACGCCGTTGACAGTAATGTTGCCACATATCCAGGGGTAGTACCTGGTTGTGGCAGATTCGCCAAGAAAGCAAAGGAAAGACGGGTGGCCATCAAGCGCGTTGCGGTTGAGAAGAGTGTCGGTTGAGTTTGGTGCTTCTTGACTCGGCTCAGGGTGGAGCGGAGTGGTCTCGAGGTTCTCGGGGACCTGCCCTGACTCAGCTATCGGTGGAGTAGCCTCCATGCTAACTTCATCGCAACGGGCTCGATCATGACGACGAGGATCTGGGGTCTGTGGGGACGCGACCTGGGCCCACAGTTGCCCACGACGACAGTCAATGAGGGGCGCTAGCCTATCTAGTAGGTCTTGGCCAATGAGGAACGGCTCTACCCCAACAGAGCAGATGTAAGTGGGGTGAGTGATGGACATGCCCTGGAACGTGAGTTCTAACCATGCAATGGTTGTTACTGGGGCTTGATTCTGGGTGAAGCTAACCAAGTTGACGTCACAACGTTCGGTTCTGATGGGTCTACCTTGCGCGCGCCGCGCATCAGAAACCTCTGCGAAGACTTTGGAACACATCAGGGTGATTTCTGACCCGGTATCCAAGAGAGCTTGGAGGGAAACTTTGCCTTCTACCACCACTGGGGTATAGATACGCTTGGCGTTGCCTTTCCTAACCAAATCTCCAAGAAACTTCGTCAGGGGTGCATCCTGTGGGTCAGGCTTCACCAACGGAGGCAGTGGTTTCAACTCATCGCTGCCTATTGGGCAGGGGTCCTTTCCCCACCCCACGCGGTGGTGGTGGGGATGGGTCCCGGCCTAGTCATGCTGACGGTTCGTCCCTGTCCTTGCTCGGCTTACCCTTCCTGTTCTTATTGCTCAGCAGTTGTTTAACCCGTGCTAGTTCGGTCCTCAGTTCTGCCATCCCAAGCGGCTCTTGGTTGGCTTGTCTAATCCGTGCTAGTTTGGCCCTCAGTTCTGCCATCCCAAGCGACTCTTGGTTGGCTTGTTTAGCGGTAACTAGCTTAGGGCTCTGCTCCCTTCGAGAGGAGTTGCGATGGGGCCTTGACTGTCCGCTATTCTGAGATTTAGGGCCGTGACTGCCAGGTTTGCGGTTACCTTGCCCTTTGGCGTTGGGGCCCTGTTCCCCCTTGGCTCCAGCTTGTCGAACTTTCCAGTTACCTTTGGGTTGACTTGACGTCTGGTGGCCGGGGTTTGGGTTCACCCAAGGGAGTCCGCGGTTTGGGGCTTCACCCCCTTCTAGGCCTAAGGACTGACCTTCCTGCTCATATAAGCTGAGGACTCTGGGATCATCCTCGTGGCGGTCCGTGGGTCGGACGAACGTCTCCCACGTTAGTTGTGCGGTGTGACGCATTTCTCTCATAGTATGGGGGCGCTGGCGACACGCGAGTGTTACTTGGTTACGGATGCACGGGTGAAGGTTATGGAGGAAGAGGGACTTGAAGTTGCGATCTTCCTCTAGCCCGGGCTCGCTTCTGCCCTGAAAGTATGCCGCGCGGAGCCGACGGTAGTACTCGCGAGGGTGTTCGCTTCGTTTCTGTCTGATTAGAATGGCACCCATCATCGCAGCAGTCTCGTCCTCGTACAACGAGTATTCCTCTTTCAAGTACTTACGTATTTTCTTGTAGTTGTCGAGGACTGACTGCGGTAGGGTCTCAACGAATGCTCGTACACCACTACCTAAAGTTTTCCAGACTAGTCTGGCCTTTTCATGCGACGTAGCCTCTGGCAGGTCCAGGAGGCTACGTTCGATTTCCCGGAAATAATCATTAACGCTTCGGTGTCTATGATTTTCCGGCTCAAAACGCTCTGTCTTTCGCAAGGACGTCGATTTGGCGGATCCTAGTTTTGCGTTCTGCGACGAGGCGTTTTGATTTTGACCCGTAGGGGTCCTCGCTGTCTTCGCTATTTGAGCTGCTCTCACATCGCCTATGTCTGCGTTTCGGCTTGTAGGCGGCCTCTCCGTCAGAGGAGTCTGAGGGTACGTAGCGCGGCATTTTCTGCGTGCTAGAGGCTGCAGCGATATTGAAGCGCGAGGGGATGTAGTGGGGAGTAAAGTAAAAACTCCCAGCGCCACGAGGTGGCGATTGTGCAGCTTTCACGCGAGTTGAGCTTGAGTGCGGTGTCTGATCTACCGTTCTAAGCTCAGGTTCTTCCTCCTCCAGAGCGGAACTCTGTTCTTGGGAGGGTTTGGCCGATCCCTCATCTGAGCGACGTGCTTGCATCACTTCTTCTCTGAGGCATTCTATTTCGCGCTTTAGTTCATCTTGTGTGGCTCTCAGGCCCACGAGGCTACTCTCCGCGCTTTCTGCTCTCCTTTGAGCTTCGGCCAGTTGTCGTTTTAGTGTTCTTTTCTCTTGTTCGAGGGTCATACACACATGTTCCATTTCCTTATAGTAGATCATGAACAATTTGGGTAGCCCTTCTGGGAGAGTCATAGTACGCTCCTTAAGTTCCCTAACGGCTATGGGTATTTCATCAAAGCGAGCCTTTTGGTCCAGATCACAGAAGTAATTTCTCCTATCCTCCGGGACTTGGCCTAAATCGCCTACAACGTCGAAAAGAGAGAGGAGGGGTCCTTCTGACTCACTTGATGGGGAATGCGATATTTTGTTCGAAATGTATTAATTAACTTAAAGGAAATTAATACTAGGTGTTGATTAGGTTAGAATTTAATTTAATCCAAGTTGCCAAATAATTGATGTGGTTTCTTAGCGACTTTGTTTTTCACTAATGTTTCACTTGTATTAATAATATTAGTTAACAATAATGATTATTATTCATCTCATCTCATTATCTCTAGCCGCTTTATCCTTCTACAGGGTCGCAGGCAAGCTGGAGCCTATCCCAGCTGACTATGGGCGAAAGGCGGGGTACACCCTGGACAAGTCACCAGGTCATCACAGGGCTGACACATAGACACAGACAACCATTCAAACTCACATTCACACCTACGGTCAATTTAGAGTCACCAGTTAACCTAACCTGCATGTCTTTGGACTGTGGGGGAAACCGGAGCACCCGGAGGAAACCCACGCGGACACAGGGAGAACATGCAAACTCCACACAGAAAGGCCCTCGCCGGCCCCGGGGCTCGAACCCAGGACCTTCTTGCTGTGAGGCGACAGCGCTAACCACTACACCACCGTGCCGCCATGATTATTATTAATAATATTAATTAAGTACTTGGATTAGATATTACTCTAATGTACTAATCAATTAAACCAGTTTATCAGCTAACTGTGGTTGACAGCTGAATTTCAGTTCTGTGATTATTAATGATTCACCATTAAAGTCACCTGTGTTATACCTTGGCAGTTGATTTTGGGTATACAGCAGTTTACAAGTTATTGTTGAGAAATTCACAAGGTCATTAAACTATTCCTCACACGGGGCACCACTTTAATGTAGGTTGAATTGGGATTAATTAAATTATAAATTATGTAATAATTGATAATTGAATTAATCAATTTATAAATAAAGATCAGTCTCATAAAATCTTAAATTATTAATCTTAATACTCACCGTGAATGGTTACATTCAAGATTAATGGTAGCTCTGTATTAGATGGGAAACCCAGTTGTATACAAAAGCTAAATTTTGAAGGAAAAAGGAGTTCTAAATAGTTGACCTTGTGAATAAACAACAGGAACAAGTAAAATGCAATTCAATTTGATTAGCTTTTATTTGTCTACTACTCACTAATAATAATCTCACAAAATACATTCAATGTCGGGCAAAGGTAATAACAAGACAAAACAATGGAACAATTACACCTGGACTATAAATTTGAGGGAAAGAGAGAGAGAGAGAGAGGAAAAGAGAATCCCGTGTGTGTGTGTGTGTGTGTGTGTAGGTGTGTGTGTGTGTGTGTGTGAGAGACTAGGGCAAGCCGATGCGTGCGTGTGTGTAGGTGTGTATGTATCTGTGGGCAGATGCTAACAACTAGCCACTCTGGCAATGCTTAAACAAAATGGCGGTCAGTGCCTAGGTGTCGTATCACAGGTAACTCAAGGAGGGAGGTACCCAAAATGGCGTCGGGAAATATGGCGCCTGCAGGCCTAGTCGAGAACACAAGCCTACCAGCTAGCGTATCACCTTGAGGTAGCTAGCAATAAGTTGCTAAGGAGAATCTGACCACGTTACAGCTGGATCCAAACACTGTTCTTAACAACAAAAAGAACTCAACGCGAGAGAGAGTGAGTGAGTGAGTGTGTGTGTGTGTGTGTGTGTGTGTGTGTGTGTGTGTGTAATAGGTGTTGGATGGAGAGGACTAGGCCTTGTAGCGGTCTAGCCTCGGAGCTTAAAATAACAAACTTGTCACTGCGCTGCTAATCAGATAGGGAAGCTAGCAATGGAGTTAAGGAAAGATATCATGCAAGATACCCTGTCTAACAAGTTCAAAGAAAAAAACAGAACCAAAACAAACACCTTCCATGTCTGAGCGGGTATGCTAAACAGCTCAAAGCTTAAACATGACCCTAACAACCATCTGAATAAGCTACAAATTAAAATTTGCCCAAGTGCCTACTCAATGCGATGGAAGTTCGTTCTCCGATGTCCGTGCTGAGGGTCGCGGTCCGAGGAGAGGAGGTTAGCGGCGAGTTGCGTCCAACTGCGGCTAACGAAGCAGGGAGATGGAGGCCTAGCTGGCCCACGGTGCTTCGGGAGAAACCTCCGGTGATGCGTCGACGAGAAAAAGGCTGAGAGGAGCGAAGCTGTCCGCAAATGCCTCAGCGTGGAAAACTACTTAACTGTAGTTAAACTTTGCAAAGGTTTAGAATCAAAACCACTATATCACTGAAACTTAGCGGGTCATTCAAAAGTTCGGCCGAAACTAATTTGAACAGGCTGTTCTCAGACAATAGCGGTTAGTCTCAACACTGTAGGCGAGTGTGCCAACAGTCCGTCCGACCACTCCAGTAGTCAGAACATGAGAGGACGAATCGAGGCGCTCTCGATACAGTTAAAGCAGTTCCACTTTACGTCACATCCGGGTGGAGCGCGCAAGGAATTGTGGGATCGTTATAGGGGGCGCTGGCAAGTTACCAACAGGAGTATGGCTTAAGGAAAGAGAAGCATCCATTTTGAAGGACATGTGTCTTGTAGGCTGCAAAATTCACTTTCTTCCATGTGCATGCGCGCGCACACGTCATCTGGTTCAGGAGAGAGCTCTCTTCCTCTGCTCTCTCTCTCTCTTTACATAGGGCGCGGTCACTGGGAAAACAAACAAACACCGGTTAATTGACATCAGGTGTAGTGATTCTGCTACTTACCTTCCCTGACTCCGCCCTCCGGTCACAGACCGGCGCTTGATCACGCCCCCGCTGCCACATGCCCCCACCGCCCGACTCAGGCCAGGCAGCCGTCCGGCCTGCAGCCATCTCCCCCCCCCCCCCCACTCGACGGGAGAGAAAGTCCGCCACAACCATCCACGCGCCCCTCCAGTGGCTCCACCACATGAAGGATGCCAACGCGCGGATCACCCGTTGGTATCTGGCACTCCAACCCTCTAACTTCAAGGTGATCCACAGGCCGGGGGCGCAGATGGTTGTGGCGGACTTTCTCTCCCGTCAAGGGGGGGGGAGTCGGCTGCAGGCCGGACGGCTGCCCGGCCTGAGTCGGGCGGTGGGGGTATGTGGCAGTGGGGGCGTGGTCAAGCACCGGTCTGTGACCGGAGGGCGGAGTCAGGGAAGGTAAGTGGCAGAATCACTACACCTGATGTCAATTAACCTGTGTTTGTGTCTTCCCAGTGACCGCGCCCTATGTAAAGAGAGAGAGGACAGAGGAAGAGAGCTCTCTCCTGAACCAGACGACGTGTGTGTGTGTGTGTGTGTGTGTGTGTGTGTGTGTGTGTGCGCGTGCGCACATGGAAGAGTGTGAATTTTGCATCTGAAAAGAGCAAAATAAATTAATTATTGAACTTTATTCTGGCCTGCCATCTTTCTGTGCTCCTCCCCCTCCTACGAACTGCTACATAGGCTTTGACTTCCTCTGTCTTGTGAGCACCACCCAAGAATAACTCTCCAACTATGGCCCAGCTAAGGTCAAGGCGCTGGGCGTATGGTGAGTTGTGAGGCCCATTATGTTGTTCATGTACCTTATGCAAGCTCAAAATGTCTCTGCCCAACAGGAGGAGAATAGGAGTACTGATATTGAGAGGAGGGATCTTATCAGCCACAGGTCTGAGGTGAGGAAAATATTGGGTGAACTCAGGACTTGGGATCTCTGATCTGTCGTCAGGTAGGTTGTTACATTCTAACAAAGTGGGAAGTTTCACCTTGGTTTTCCCATCAAGTGACTCCACCATAATGTTACTCGCTTTCTTCCCTGCAGTCTCTACTGTGCCAGAGCATGTTTGAAGAGTATTGGGGGTTGCACTGCTGTTAATGTCTAATAGATTGAAGAATTCTAATTTTACTAAAGACCAGTTGCTTTGGTCATCTTGTAATTCATACACCCTGTGAAACTTACTTGGATAGTCAGCATGGTCAACCTTGACCAAGCAGATTTTTGAGCAGGATCTGTGCTTGGGAGTACCACCACATACTTCTGTACACTTGGAAATGACTATAGGGGATGTTGGTTCTTCACGTTTCCCGCTTTGCTCATCCTCAGGTGTGTACTCAGCCTGCTCACCAAGCAACCAAGGAGCCGGACCAGGATGCATTGCTGAGGTCTGTTTGTTGCTTTCACACTCCTTGCATTTAAGCATTGCTTTGCGATCTTTAGCCATATGTTTGGTGTTGGCACATCATGGAAAAATTCTCCTTTAAGTATGTTTTCCTTTCATCAAGATGCTTTCTTCAAAACCCATGGCATTTTGACAGTGGGTGAGGTTTATTATGTATAGGACATTGCTTGTCCGGTTCGTCCTTCTTGGCAGCTGCGTGAGCCTGTGGGGCAGTAGTTGTGGCAGTGACTGCAGTTTTTCTAACTGTCACAGTTGTCATGATCCAGTGTTCCCATAGGCAGAAAGGAAGCTTTTTGACTATTTGATTAACACCCCTTGATGTGTCTAGGTATGCAAGTCCAGGCAAGAATCCCTCAGATTTAGCAGCATCTATCTCTCTTAGCAAGTCACTTAATTCTCTGAGCTTGTATGTGTCTTTGTTAGAGATGACTGGGAAAGTCTCTAGTCTTCTCAGTAGGGCACTTTCAATCACCTCTGGGCTTCCATACGTTTCCTCCAAGTGCTGCCATATCATAAACACACCTGCTCTAGGATTATTAACATGCACTACCTTATCTGCTTGATTGAACTGATGACTCAAGGCTGAGCCATTTGACGAGGAGGTTGAGCTCTTCCTGGTCAGATAGATTTAACTCCTTTGTGGCTGCTAGGAAAGACGATTTCCATGCCCAGTAGTTTTCTGGACAATCATCAAAGGCAAGGAGCCCCGACCTCACCATCTCTTTTCTCACAAGATAATGGGCTAGGTCAGGGGTCTGAGGAGTTAAAGGTGAGTATGTCTTATAGTGGACCTGACCAGGGGTATGCTGAGTTGTAGGTAAGTATTTCTTACACTGAGCTTGGTCAGGGGCTTGAAGTATGGCAGCTGGGTATTCCTTTGGGGTGGAAGGAGCCACAGGCAAGTATTCCTGCTTTTGGGAAAAAATACCTTAGGGGTAGGGGGAGGTGCATAGCATTCACCTGCAATGGGTTTGTAGTTATCTTCCTTCTCAAGTGACTCGTACACTGAGTTTTGTGCATTGATGATAGGGGGTGGGGGTTTTATGTTTTTATCATGTATGATTGGCTGCAGTGATGTAGCATCTTGAAGCTCCTGTTGAGCATGTTCAAATGTCTGAGTTTCTATATAGTCTCTGTTGCATTTTATTGGATCTTCAAGAGTTAAATCCTGTAACTCACCAAGAGAGTCTCTTTCCATCTGTTCAGCTGCTGCTGCCTCTTCGTATATTGCTGCCTCTTTTGATGCTGCTGTAGTTTCCTTCTCTTGCTTCAGCATGTGAAGTCTTGCCTCTATCAAAGCCTTTTCTTTCATCATGGCTGCCTCCTTTTCTGCATAGAACACCTTTATTGTTGCTGCTTTGGCCTTGGCTCTAGCCCTTGTCACAGTGGTGCTGACAGATGTACGTGTTGAGGTTCTGGAGGACTTGTGAGAAGTTGAGACTTGGGACCTCGTTTGCAGCTGAGACTGTTGATATCCACACGACAGGAAAAGACAACAAAATAACTCTGTGAACAGCACACAGAAACCTCGTTTTACTGTTCTGTCCTGGCAGATACATCACTTGTATTTTTGGACAGATCGTGAACATAAAGACTCAGTCGGCTTGACTCCAGGTTGAGTGTGTTTTACTGAAATCGTCTTGAAAGTTGTGAAATGATAGATCTACTCCAAGGATCGAACAAACAACTCTGTGCTGGAGCACTTAGTCTGCATGTGCACTGGTCGATTATATCATTAAAGGCGCAATACCAGAAATCATCACCAGAAGTCACTAACGTTACTCAAACAGTGACAGGAGTCAGAACAACGACCCTTTGGAATTCATGGTGTAGAAATCTCATTAATCCTCCTTGAAATGACACCACTTTCACACCATTTTGAGTAAAACGAGCACAAGTTATGTTGTATTTGGAGTACTGCAGACCAGAGAGACATGCTGAGTGATTATCAAAGGCTGGCAGGTTAGACTCTGTCTCAGTGATGCATGTATTTTACGCATTCACACTTTATTTATTAAAGCCCACTTTAGACACTCAATAGTCAATAAACCATCTCCAGGCTGTGATTAACCTGCCAGGTGACTGTCATCAACCAGCCAATCGACTCATCCTGAACAATACAGCACTGTCCAAAAGGCAGCCTGAGGTTTATTTAAATTTTGTCTTAGATATTTATTTTATGCCTTCCATATGATCAGTAAGAAAGAGCAAATATAACTGTCCTAATGTTCAATCAAATAATTCCAGAGAAACGCCAGTATGTTGTAAAAGAAAGTAACATATTAAGTTAGATGTCTTTTCAGACTTAATAGAGGCAAGACCTGTATTTTGAAATGAAACTGAAATGTACATTAATACTTTATATAAGATTGTTAATATTATTAATTTCATATCCATAGTATTTTCCCCTCCAGTTCTATCACATGATAAAGCTCCACTGTCAGTACTGAAGCTCCTCAGCAGTGTTGTTGCAGCCTCTCCGTATGTGCTGGTGATCATCATTCTGGCAGTGAAATGTTACAGAACTCGAAGTAAGAACTCTGTGTTTTTTATTAGCCAGAAAATTAGACCTGAAGATTTAATAAGAGGCTAATTTAAAGTGTTCATGATTGTGTTTTACAGCTAAACCTGATGAGGACAACAGACCATACAGAGTGATAGAAGCTGAAGCATCTGTCTGAGTGTCAAGTTTTTACAATATTTTTATAATCTAGCTTTAAATCACAGCAGCTTCCAGTGCGGCAGAGAACAGGTTCATGCATGTGCTCTGTCAATGAGGACAGGTTTAGTGATGAATGATTTTGGATGAAAGATTTAAATTCATGCCTTTTTTTGAGGGGGGGGGGGTATTCCTGATACATTTGCATGCATTTATTTTCCCTATTTAAGCTTTACATTGTATTATTTTGTTTGCAGCGATATTAATTTTGTTAAATTTGAATATTATTATTTTATATTGTAGCCAGCATTTACTCAAGTTAACATTTGCTCAGGGATAAATATACAGGATGGTTTGATGCAGTGTCATATTTTAATGAAATGAACTAAGGCTTATTTTCTAATATTTTATGAAGTAAAAACTTGGGATACATTTTGGTGTTTAAAAACATTCTCGTGGGATTGAAGTGTGCTTTTGTTCTGATACATTTGAATAAAATCAATAAAATCTGTTTAAAAAAAATAAAATAGTTCAGTTCACTAAATAAACCATGGGAATTATTGAGCAAAAAACCTTGGAACCCTGACATATACTAACTCCCAGTTAGGTGTAAAAAGCCATTTTTACTTTTATTAAGGTTTTAACACTGCAATAATAGCTCTGAAAATCTCATGATAGCTCATTTAACACCTCATTGTTTTCATCAGGCTTAATGACTTAAAATCACTCCCATAAATATGATATCAAAATATTACATCAACTGCAGAGACTTAGGATATCGCTTCAGGAATCCTAAAAGCCTTACAGTAAAATGTAATGCTTTTTTTCACATTCAGTTGTATTTACACACAGTAGACCACATCACATTAATATAAAGATTTTAACATATTCAAAAATGAATAAAATCATAGTCTATCACAATGACATCATTGGTATGAAGTTTGGTCAGGAGTAGTTCAGCACTTTTGGTCCAGAACTACGTTTCCCATCAGCCCCGGCA
This sequence comes from Neoarius graeffei, assembly GCF_027579695.1. NCBI lineage: Eukaryota > Metazoa > Chordata > Actinopteri > Siluriformes > Ariidae > Neoarius > Neoarius graeffei. The sequence continues at coordinate 95,521,170 of NC_083569.1, forward strand.
TTTCACCTTAATCACCTGAGTCACATTGTGATCTAATGAGCACCTGTTTTTAAGTTGTGTCTTTGGTAGTACGTTATGTCTAGCTTTTGTCACCTTCAGTTTGTGTTTTATGTATGTTTCCATGTTTACTTAGACTTAGAAAACTTTAATATCCTCCAAGAGGCAATTTGTTGTATAGTACAGAACATATAGCCACTTTAAAAGCACATCAAATAAACAATAACAACAAGAATTCAGATAATCTACAGCAGCCATCAAAAGTCCAAACAGACATTTAAAGTGTATATCAGTAACTGAATACCTGAACACATAGACCATTAAAAGCGCATCAATAGACAAAAATCACAATCATTCTTACTCCCATGGAAAACTGTGTACCAATAACTGTCATAAAACTTAGTAAGTATACTGCACATCCCCTAGTATCCATGTATTCATATCCAATAGTCTATTGTTTACCAATTCCCTGAGTTTATGTATTACCCCAGACTCCCCATAGCTACTACATCTTGTTGAAATTAATCATCTCATTATCTCTAGCCACTTTATCCTGTTCTACAGGGTTGCAGGCAAGCTGGAGCCTATCCCAGCTGACTACGGGCGAGAGGCAAGGTACACCCTGGACAAGTCGCCAGGTCATCACAGGGCTGACACATAGACACACAACCATTCACACTCACATTCACACCTACGGTCAATTTAGAGTCACCAGTTACCCTAACCTGCATGTTTTTGGACTGTGGGGGAAACCGGAGCACCCAGAGGAAACCCACGCGGACACGGGGAGAACATGGAAACTCTGCACAGAAAGGCCCTCGTCGACCACGGGGCTCGAACCTGGGCCTTCTTGCTGTGAGGCGACAGCGCTAACCACTACACCACCGTGCTGCCCCAGGACTAAAATTAAACTGAAATTAAAAAAATAAACTGGAAAAAAACTAAAGAAAGATATAAACTAATGAAACCTATCACATCTCTCATCCTCAATTTTTTTGTGTGTGTTCTCCATACCAAAATTATCCATCTCTTCCCAAGCATGAAAGTTATCAGTCTCAAAATAGGTGAAAAATTAATTCACTTTCTCGACTAAAGAGAGGCACACCCTTTCCTCAGGACAGGGGTCTGATATTTCCCTCCATTAAAGGGGGTATTTGCCATTGTTATGCCAGTCCATCCTGCCCTAGCGTTGCCACTGCACCTTGTCCCTGTACTGCCATTTGGCCTCCTTCTTTACCTTCCTCTGTATCTCCTTTCTTTCCTGCAGTCTTCCCGACATAAAAACCCTCTTTTTCTCATTTACTTTCTCCTTTAATCCTTTAGTCACCCCAGGCACGTTGTTTGGGTACACTCTGCTGGTCATTATTGGAATAACTGCACTCAGAGAGAAGTCTATGTAGCCCAAGATAACTTCTGTCATCTCATTTATTTCAACAGAAGAATCCTCCAAGATGTTCCATGATGTACACTTAGAGTTCCCTTTCAGAGTCTCAACCCTGTCCACACCTGGATCTGCTTTTCCACAGAATTCACCCTCTTCAGAACCTGTCTATTGGTGGGTCTAAGAAGGACAGAATTGTGGTCTGAGCCACCCAGGGGGGTTATGGCAATGGATGAGAACACGCTGTAGGAATGGAGCTGTAACATACGTCAATGTTTTTTTTTTTCTTTCTTGTAGGCTACAGACATCTCAACCTGCAGAAACTCATTTCAGGGAGGTGTCGTGACATGCAGGAGCTCTTCAACACTGTCGTTTAATTTGAAAAGAATGGGTGCCTTGTTTTGAAAAATCAAATTAAATTTGTCAAAACACTGTGTGACATTGTGGAGAAAGCAAGTGTAAATTTTCATAATTGGGTCTGTCAGTCTCTTCTGAATATCACAGGACTTCTGATTCTCACTATGTGATTCAAAATAAAAAGTAAAGGCAGGCCATTGGTTAAGTAGATGGTCCAACCATTTTCCCAAAGAAAGCCATCGTGTAGGGCAGTGCTTTTTTACTCTCTGCTGGGCTACATTACAGAAGTCCTGAAACTGTTTAAGTTCCTCTCTTCCTTTTGAACTTTTCTCAAAGTAGTAGTAGATGTCAATTAGCAATTCTCCAGGTGACTACGTTTACATGCACATCCAAATCGAGCTGCTGTCGGTAATCGAGCTGAAGGTCCCAGCAGGGTGCCAGAGAAATCCAATCCTACATGCACACAATGAAATCGGGCTATTGTGTGAGGTGCATTGTGCACCCAAGCCACAGGTGGCGCAACACGCCCCATCGTGTTGGTACACTTCCAGTTGTCGTCATGAAGAGCTATTCAAGAGTGTAAACAAAGTTATCAGTTCCGTGTTCTCCATTGCGCGTTTTTCTTCCATCCATGAATTTTAATATATTCAACTCCTTAAGCTGAATGAGCATGAACTCTGTCTCCTCATTGCTCCAGAAGTGCACGTTTCTGCTTGCCTGTGGCAGTGGGGGCATGGTCAAGCGCCGGCCTGTGACAGGAGGGCGGAGCCAGGGAAGGTGAGTGGCAGAATCACTTCACCTGACGGTAATTAACCTGTGTTTGTGTGTCTTCTCAGTAACCATGCCCTATTTAAGGAGGCAGAGGGAGAGCAGAGGGGACAGCTCATCCCGGGACTAGAACACAGTGCGCACGCGTGTGTGTGTGTGTGTTTTTCTCTCAAGAATAAAAGTAGGCTGTTAAACTGAAAAGTCTGACAATAAAAAGCCTATTAGTACCAGAAGCTTTGTCCTGCCGTCCTCTGTGCTCCACCCACACTTCAGAGAGCTCTACATCGCCATTTTCTCTTCTTCGTTTGTTCCTCCTGACCTCTTCTGCTGCTCGCTACTACTGTTGTCATGCCGACCGAGGCTGTTGTGTTTCCCGCTTGTGGTCTCGTCACTCGTCACTGCCGGAAGTAGCTCGACAACTAGCTCGATAGGGTATACATGCACAAAGTAGCTCGGCAGAAATCGCATAAACTAGGTCGTGTAGCTCGATTCCGAGAAATCAAGTTCGGTTCAATTTCAGCCGAATTAAGGTGTATACATGGCATTTTGAACTTCGATTTCAGTCGAGCAACGGCAGAAATTCGATTCTCTCTATGTGCATGTAAACGTAGTGATTGAGAGCTCTTTAGCAGCAGTTTTGGCACATATTATGTTAACCAAGTGACTAGGACAGCCAACACTGTATATATGTGGGGCCTGTGCTTTCACTCTTGATAAGACAGAGTTGGTTTTGCCAATCATAACATTGCAGTTGTCACTGCTGAATCCTATGCAATTAGACCATTCAAGGCCTTTTTCATGCATGGATGATGCAATACAGTTGAATATATTTTCAGCTTTGGCATCATTGCACACTGGCATATCCACAAATCCAACTGTCACCTTATCCTGTGCTTCACTGTAGTACCTGACTAAAATAGCACATTCTTTCTCACACATGATGTCATTGCTTTCATCAACCAAAATACTGTATGGCCTTTTTTCTGTCCGGATTCATTTGTACACATCCTCTGAACATTCAGGTTCCAGTGCCAGGTTCATCATAGCTGCTGTCTTAGTGGAGGAGCAGGCATAATTTCTTGCTATTTCTGAGTCTGGAAACATTTTCCTAAATAACTTGCCAGTGTAGGGCAGCATGGTGGTGAAGTGGTTAGCGCTGTCACCTCACAGCAAGAAGGTCCGGGTTCGAGCACCTGGCCGACGAAGGCCTTTCTGTGTGGAGTTTGCATGTTCTCCCCGTGTCTATGTGGGTTTCCTCCAGGTGCTCTGGTTTCCCCCACAGTCCAAAGACATGCAGGTTAGGTTAACTGGTGTAGGTGCATTTGGTAATTATTAAGTGATCAATCTCATTAAATGAGTCTCATTAAATTTGAAGGTTAATAATTAAATTGAATCAGTCTCATTTGAATCATTTAAATTGAATCAGTCTCATATTATCATTAAATCACTCATGGAATCAGTCTCATTAATTAATACCATTAATTTGTGCTTAATAATAAATTACCAAACAGCTAAATTATGGTATATTCCAATTTATTATGATCACTTACCGTCAGAGGTGGGACAAAGTCACTAATGTGCAAGTCACAAGTAAGTCTCAAGTCCTACCACTCAAGTCCGAGTCAAGTCACAAGTCAAGGCACTTTTGACCAAGTCAAGTCCAAGTCCTACCCAAGCCAAGTCAAGTCCAAGTCCAAGTCTCATTTTTTTCCAAGTCCCTAACAAGTCACCATTTATTCTACAGGCAATCAACACATTTTTGATCACAAATGTATTACCTCTCCACACTGCAGTGTATGTCCTCCTTTGCCAGTCACCTTGGATAAAAATGTCTGCTAAATGTAATGTAATGTCAATGATTCATAGAGGCAGCACAAGTAACTACAGTACACCCATTCTTTTCCATTTTAAAATGTTTTAGAGCTTGTGCCCCAAGACAATCAAAGAATCTCAGAGGAGACAATGATTAGTTAGTTAACGTTAGTAAAGCATCCTAAATTTTCAGTGAGTTTAGTTTGAGTGAGTCAGTGTACATCTGAGGCTAAGGGTGTGAGAATGAGTGAAAGTATGACCATTTCCTTAAATTTTTTATTGGAAAATTAGTGAGAAATTAAAACAAAATTCTAAACAAAACTAGTACTGTGTAACAAAAATCATTTTCTTTTCATTTCATTCATGTCATTTTTCACATAAAAATGCTTTTCATGTGCATTTTAAGACATGAAACTCAAAGTCCAAGCTAACAGATGATCTGTGTACTTTTAGAATCAAAGAATGGTTTTCCTTCTGAAGTTAGGCACTGTCCCAACATACAACATGACATGCCTTTAACACAATACAATGTGACTTGAGTACGTTTGTGTGTGTGAGAGAGACCAACTAACTGACAAAATTCCAGAAATATCTGTTCTCCACTACTGAGAGAGGGATGTTGCATCCAATGACCAAATCTGTTAGTATTGAATTTGTGATGGCTTTTTGTTGTGGGTGGGTAGCATTGTACTGTCTATCTTTTGCAGTAAGGAATCCAGAAATGGACGGCTGCTCTGTCTCACTTGGGATGATCTTGTTCTTCAGATATTCTGCAAATCTAAACAAGAAAAAAAAAAGTAAAATTAGTAGGCCTACTTGTTTTCTGTTTTTAATCATGTAGACATTAACATGTTTTTATCATTTTCAATTTCAAAGTCTGAGTTCATTTAATCCGAACATATTTGTTTATACACAGTATAATGTTTAATACAAGCCAGCCAGGATGTTCCCTTAAGCAGTTTAGCTAGATCACAATGCATTCACTAAACACTCGCTAAAATACCGGTAGCCTCAGTAAACACAGAACGTTGTGACGATGTAGCCAGAATCAGAGTCCTCTAGGGCTCTGGCCAGAATGTGAGAATGAAGCCCTGGCAACATTCTAGAGAGCCGTATAATAAAGTAGAATAAACAGTTGTTGTGAATTTCAGAATGTTCAGCGGAATCCTCCAGATCCAAGTTGCGTGCTTTTGGCGAATTTGGTTTCTCGCCAGAGACTAATAAATGCACTGGTAAAGCCACGCTATGTAAAGGCATTGTGTGCCCTGTCGTTTGGGTAAGACTGTGGGATAATGCTTCGCATCGGAGTAGGCTACACTCCAATCTGTCGGGATGTACTGCGCTATAAAACGTCAGCTGAGCTTACATTTTACATAGCCCAAATGGCCCATTATTCACATTGCCTACATGACACCAGAGAGAGGAAGAGAATAGAATTGAATGTCTCTGATGACACGTAATCCCAGCACTAATAACACACATCGCACAGCGTCCATGACTTGGTGCAGTATGTAGCAAACAGTTAAACGCCTGGTTTAACTTGCATTGCTAGTCATCTTGTCTCAGTGGTTTAAATGCCTTTCACGACGAGCACTGACTTTCCCACTGCAAAGAGTGAACTTCTGTTTTACATACTTAGTTTGCAGTCTGGGTAACTGTTTATTTGATTCACGTTTTATCCTTTGCTGTCCGGTTCTTATCATAAGTCTGTGTCGTTCTGACCAGAGCCTTTATAACAATCTTGTAAACTTTCTCTGCTCTGACCAAATCACCACCTTCTGGCTATGCCTTCCCAGTGTGTGTTAACTGGTAGCCTAGCCCACATAATCTAACACTAGACTGAACACAAAAGCAATCCAATAAAAAAAAAAAAAAAAAAATCTACTTCACTATTTTATATTCAGCAAAGCAAAACAAATCCTTGACAGCGTTAATACATTAACACATTCCACTTCTAGCCACCAACTAGCCTGTACAGATTCTTGCTACCTGGCTTTGTTACTTACTTGTCCTTATGCAGCCTCAGGTGACGAGCGAAGTTTGATGTGGTTGACTGGCTGTCCGAAATTGTGGCTCCACATGTTCTGCACGTAGCAATGCGTTTGTCATCTGTATTGGAGTATTCTTTAAATCCAAAGGAAATTACGCGGGGAATCATGTTTTTATCCGTCCGTTCATCATTCAGCGTCCTCGTTGCCCATCACCGTTTGGTTTTTCATTTGAACCAGTTGAAGTGCTTGAGCAGGGCCGGAGTGGGCCCTGTTTTCACTCCGGGAGTTTAATTCACATTCAGGCCACTTTGAAATGGAGGAAGAATTTGAGTACATTAAAAAAGATAAAACAAATAACTGTTCTTTCACAATGCTTTTTATTTGGTTTAAATTCAGGTAGTGACAATGTATGTTGTTCGTCGTTCTCTGCATTACTTTAGGGTTAATAAAACTTCCATTACGCGGTAGTTTAATGACCACAAACGTAATGCAGAGACCGACGAACGATTTCATCTAGTATGAGACGGGGCTCCACTTAAAATTGGATGGTGTGTGGCCGCGTGTCTAATCTGCATATACATTTATCTGTGTCACCAACATGTCCCAAAGTTCCTTAGTGAAAATATTTGAAAACACATCCAAAGGACATGCATCTTCAGAAATCGGCATCTTCGGCCCGGGTGTGGGAATGAACTTTTACGTCGGGGGCGAAATCCAGCTGACTGCCACTCCAAATAGCAAAGCAGCGAGTATGGCTGATTGTTTCGCGTTATTTAAGACGAATTACACAACACATTTTTAGTCACATAGTCTTAAAACAACGAAAGCACCCATCTCGCGTGCATTTGAACCAATGCTTGTGCATTACATGCCGCATACGCCTCGAAAATAATGGCAAATCAACAATGCTGGGTACTCAGCAACCGCAGATAAAGCATGAGGGCGCATTAGGCAACTCAAAAATGGTTAAATGAAATGTAGGCTAAAGCAAGTGTTCGATTCTGCTTAGAATATTGGCATACACCTCTTCTAAGTTATATATTTAACAACAATTATTTAACATCAAATTTATGACTTCTAGGCCTGTGTGTTCATAACCACAATGTGCGCACGCCTGTGGAAATGCACGGTGTGACAGCGAGATGAAATAGGCTGGATGAGGAAATAACGCGCAACAGCACATTTGGGACCTGTTCATCTAAAATTGTTAATAACTGGGATGTAAAGCAATGTCCGGTTCTTCTTAGAATTAAGACATACACCACATCTATACCGTGTAAATTGCGAGATTTCACATGACATCAAAAAGCTGAATTGACATCGCAAACTATCGACACATTATAGGCCTAGCATAGACTGATAAAATCGACAAACAGGGTTATCATACTCCATATCTTTCGTAACCTACCAGCTGGTCTTGAGAACATATCTGTCAATTTGGCACATTTTGCTGCCACCTTTTTTAAGCTTCGCCCTTTCGGTTCCACCTGGCCTCTTTCTGCCCTCCATCACTGACGCGCGCTGTTTCGCGCCAATGTTGTTTAAGTTCCCCGCAATACAGAGGAGGAGTCTTGGACCAAACCAACTGCAATAGAGGGGAGGGGAGAATTTCCTTATTTGGTAGCGCCTATTTAATCTGCTGCGATGCTGTCGGCGTCTGGGCTGCCATGTGAAAATGCAGAGTGCAGTTGAATTGATGATTAATGCAAGAATAAGATCAGTGACCAAAATTAGTGAAAATTATTTTCCCCATGCTCCAAGCAGGCCACCATTGATGGTTTGGGCCGGGGATGGTCCCGGCTAAATATAGGGCCACCCCGGCATTGTGCTTGAGTGACACCTAGTGCTAGTGGATTGAGCTGCCGTAGCCTAGGACAAGGAGCTACACTGCATTCAAATAATAACGAGTGTACTTGGATTCAAAATCGGGGGGGAAGAATATTTATACCTGATACGCCAAGTCATTGCAAGCTAAAACTGTCAAGTCCAAGTCAAGTCTCGAGTCAACAGCGTGCAAGTCCGAGTCGAGTTGCAAGTCATTCCTCATCTAGGGATTTCAAGTCTCAAGTCATCAAAATGGTGACTCGAGTCTGACTCGAGTCCAAGTCACATGACTCGAGTCCACATGTCTGCTTACCGTATTACATAACTTATATGCACCTTTCTGAATTCTTTGGGAGATTGTGTGACTTCGAGTATATTAAGCACAACAAATAAATACACACAGTTTCAATAATAATGGAATTTATTATAACAAAGATAAAAATGGATAATAGCAGATGGAATCATTATATACAAATATGATGTGTGTGTGTGTGTGTGTGTGTGTGTGTGTGTGTGTGTGTGTGTGTGTGTGAGAAAGGCCTCGTGTGTGTGTGGCCTACACAAAAGAATTAGCTTTGGTTGCTAAGACAAAAGAATTAGCTTTGTGTGGCTAGCTAAGGAGGGTGTGTCACCACGTGGGGTTTGAGAACAAAGGATTTAGCTCTGGTTGCTAGCTAAAGGTGTGTCTGTGAGTGGTGGCCACGTGGGGGAGTTGACCACGTGTTATTAATGTGTGTTTGTGTGTGTGTGTGAAAGGCCCTATGGCCTGAGCAGAAGGCTAGCGTGGGATGCTAGCTAGGTATGTTTGTGTGTGTGTGTCCACGTGGTGTAGGCCTTGTGGCTTAAGCAAAGGTTAGCCTAACTTGCTAACGAGACAAAGGAATTAGCTGTGTGGCTAGCTAAGGCCCAAGGACCCTACCTCGTGGAGTTAAAACAAAAGATGTGTATGTGAGTGTGGGGGGAGGAGTGCCACGTGTTCCCTTGAGACAATATCCTTAGCCCTGGAGACTAATGGGACAAAAGAAATTAGCTGTAGACTAATTTCACTAGCTTATAACAATACTGAATCCACTGAAATCTTGATGCGATCAAGATACGTGTAATAATGAAATCAAAATGTTAGTAAGGGATAAAGAAGCATTCACAGCCTATCTATTAAACAACTGAGAGATTACAGCAAAACAGAACAATCAATTCAATTCAACATGCTACGTCTCTACAGTGTAACAAATTAAAACGTTCCTGAGTTCAAATTCACACTATTTCAATAAAAGCAAATTCCTAAGACTAGCTTTAATTATGCCCAAAAATGCCAAGTCTTACTTAGTATCCTGCCTCTAGCAAGATTATGAAGAGATGTTCCGAGACTTTTGGAGTTTCACCGTTGTGAAGCACGTGAGTCGCTTCTGTAGAAAGTGCAGAGAACTTCCTGGTCCAGCTCGTGGTCGCTCGTGATGAAAAGAAAGTCTCTGATTAAACAATGTGCACAGCACTTCAATCAGGAGGAATTCTGGTCGCTCCTAATTATAAATTAACTGCTTTGAGCTGCAGTCGTACGTACTTAATGAATGAAACTGGTTGTAACTCACTGAGTTTAAAATCGCGCGATCTTAGAGTCTACCATGGCCAGTGGTAAACAATGAAATCGCGCTAACTTGTGGATCTTGCAAGAAAGAGAAGAAAAAGACGTCTTATCTGGTTTTCTGGTGGAGGGTATCTCTTTGTGCGTCCAGATGGCTTGGAATCTGGACGAGAGAGAGAAAGAGCGGAAGTGTCGTTCCATTATTTATGCCTTCAGAGAGGAAGTAACGTTGGTGCTCCCGCCCCGGCGTGACGCAGGTCAACGTGAAAGTTGGCTGATGGGAAATGTAGTTCCTTAAAGAGACGGGCTGTGTACCTACAATCCCCCTTTTGGTCTCAGGGGTATGATGAAGTCGTAGCACTGAGAGCACAGTACCGTACAGTCCACATGTCCATAGTCCTTGAGGTGGCTTTGCTCTGCACAGTCCATGGTGTCCTGTGAAAACTGTGTAAACTCATGAGTTCCAGTAAGACAATTGGAGGCAGAGGTATTTGGGGCATATAATCACTATAGGCATTTTGGGCATATAATCACTCTAGGTAACTAGGTCAAAGTCACATCTAAAAAAAAATTAAACATGAAACATGTAGTGTTTAATTTCCTATGCATAAAAACAAGAAAAGAGAAGAAATGAAGGAAGGAAAGAAGTATTAGTGTTTGGGTTGGCAAACCTAATCTTCTAGAGAAGGTGATAGCAGCGGGTGGTCTGGCCAGAAAGCATGCGCTACCGCGGCTAAAGCTGTCCAGGACGCAGACCATCTTATCCAGCTTGGCGTGTAGTGTTATGTATGGGTTGCCTGGGCAGACCCAGTGGATGTCTTTAGTGGAGGTGCACATCTCTAAGTCTCGTGGATTCACAAAAATGAGGATAGTACTGCCAATACTATATGACAGGTGTATTTGCGATGAATACACACTAGTAGTAGTAGTAGCGGATTTTAGTATTTTATCTACCATGTTATACCGAAGGGTTATTACTTCATTGGGTTGGTGAGTCTGACCGGGAATGTTAGTGTACGCTTATGGGTGAGTGAGGCGTACAAGCTAGGTGGACAGGATGGGCCTAGCTGTCGTCCCCCCCTTTTTGGAGTGAGGACTGTTCAAAAGCTTGATTCGATTACTATGGACCCATCGATATGAGAGTGTTTGATTAGGCCTGGATGTCCTAATGCGATACGCGATGGGGAACGGTTTTCCCACGATCGAAAGGTCTCGACCAGGGTGGTAGGAACTTCTCTGAGATTCGGGCGTAGTCAGCCTTGTGTCCCTCTACGCTTGAATCGAGATTCTTTTGGGCCCATGTAAAGGTTGACTGTAGGTGGCGTCATAGGTCGGCGACATGTTGATGTGCGGTGTATGCAATTGTGACGCTCATGTCCTCTGGTTTGTATAGGAGATGCGGTGGGAGAACCATCTCCTGCCCAGTCATCATCCCAAAGGGTGTGACTTCAGTGGCGTGATGAGGGGTGGACCGAATGGCCCTTAGCACCAAGGGAAGTTTCACATCCCAATCTTTACCATGGTTCATGACATACTTTCGCAGCATGCTCACAATGGTTTGAATGGCTCTTCAACCTGACCAGAGAATTGAGAGTGGTACGCAATATGGAATTTCGCCTCGATGCCTAACATGTTCCACAGCGTAGCCATTACACCAGCAGTGAAATGGGTGCCTGTGTCTGAGTCGATGGATAGAGGGAGGTTTTTCAAAGAATTGTGGCCACTAGGGGGAATCGCGATGTCGGGTGTTTCGACACCGGACTCGGTGTGCAAAGACATGAACTGAAGTTCATCGGAAATTTGATCTCGCGTGGCGCTTGGTTGATCGGTGTTCGCACTAATCTCATCGCAACGGGTTTGTGCATGTTTTGTGGGATCCAACGACGGTGGGGTTTTGTTTTGTGTGAAGCTGACTAAGTTTATGTTGCAGGGCTTGGTTGGGATTGGGTCACTTTGTGAGAACCGTGTCTGAGAGATGGTGGTGAAGACTTTAGCGCACATGAGAGGTGCGTCTTGTGTGTTTGCCTTCGCCACCGGGGGGGCCCTACATCCTGACCCTCGCCTGCTGTTTCAGAGGGATCTCCTCCCCCTTTCACGAGATATACCCGTGGTTCCTGGCCTAGTCATGCCAGCGAATAGCTTTTGTTTTTCTTGGGCTCTTGTTTTATCTGTTGAGGGGTCTGACCTCTCCTGTAACAGTTCTTTAATCTCAGCCAACTGGGCTTTTAAAGAATCCAGCTCTGAGCGGATCTTACCAGGTTGGTCTGAGTCACTGTGTCAGTCACCTCTACCCCTACGTTTAGTGTTACGGTCGGAATGCTCCTGCCATCTCTGGCCAGAGCGGGGATGACGGTCTTGCTGCCAACCGCCTTGTTCCCTACGACCCTTTTCATGTGATGGGCGGTTGCCATAGTCACTGTGGACTTGCCCTCGGTCCCTCCTGGCCTTACCTTGCCAATTCTTCCACTCACCCTTGTGATGGCTCGGCAAGGGGCGGTTCGGACCGGGATTTCTCCAGGGGGGTCCCCCTTTTGGAGCTTCGCCTCCTTCTAAGGCTAGCGGGGGCCCGTCTGCATCCTGGAGCCTAAGGACTCTGGGTTCATCATCGTTTCCGTTTGCGGTTTTGACAATGGTCTCCCAGGTCATTTGGGCTAGTTGCCTAATTTCCCTCATTGAGTGGAAACCCTGTCGACATGCTATTGTGACGCAAGTCCGCACGCTTGGGTGGAGGTTATGTAAGAAGAGGGATTTGAAGCCTCTATCTTCTTCCAAGCCTGGTGCACTACTACCCTGGAAATAGGCAGTACGTAGCCATATATAATATTCACGAGGCGCCTCAGACCGTTTTTGTTTGATTTGTAATGCACACAATGTCGCGGAGGTTTCGTCCATGTATGGCGCATATTCTTCCCTCATGTAATTGCGAAGTTTCGAGTAACTATCGCGAATGTTTGGGGGTAGTGTGTCTAAAAAGGCATGAACGCTGCTACTGGAGGTCTTCCAGATCAGTTTAAGTTTTTCTCGCTTTGTGGCGTTCGGCAGGTCCACCAGGCATCGGTCAATTTCTCGCAAATAATCATTTACATTTGTTCTTTGATTGTTGGGATCAAATCGTTCGACATCGTTGGCAAGTAGGTCAATTTGCCGTAAGCGAAGAGTTTGGTGCACGTCCTTGTGCGGCCTTCTTGGCTCTTCTGAGCACTCACTATCTAAGCTACTCTGGTGTTGCCCCCGTTTCGCAATAGATTCATAGCCTGATTCATCCGAAGATTGATCAGGGATACTGTAGCACACTGACCTGGGTGTGCTATGGTTCTGGGCTCGGGATCAGCACAGTACGGCTCCACCCTGGCTAAATGACAAAGTCGTGTAGCGAGTTGATGGAGTTTGGCAAGTTGTCTGGTTCTCGACCAGGTCATCTACGGTGTCCGGTTCGGATGCCTCTTCCCGCTCTGAACTTTGGCGCATTGTTGGGGGTCTTTCACGCCCCTCGCGCTCTTCTTGGGGGGTCTGCTCCTCAGCAGTCCTCTTGGCAGCCATTTCAGCTTTCTCTAGCCGTTCGGCGCAATCATCAATGGAGTTTTTCAAGAGCTCACGCTCCCTATGTAACTCATTATTATCGGCTGCCAGCTCAGCGTTGCTGGTGGTCAGCCTTTCAACCTCTCCGCGGAGGCGTCTGATTTCTGAATCAGTATCTCAGAAGTATGACAGGAATAGCTTACCTAGTGCTGCTTGGACACCAATAGTTGTTCTTTTTGGATCTCTCATATGTTTATTCGAGTTATCTATGTTGTTTTGGCATTCACTCTTACTCGTGTTCCTAATGTTTGCCTTTTCGGAGGCAGAGCAGTGAATGAGGTCTGCGATGACCTCAAGGAGAGACATGCCTTGAGCGTTGTCTTCAATTTTTGAGACACGAGGGGATGCCATTTTGCTTAGGCTGGATATTGGGATAATTAATTAATCAATGAGTTAATTTATTAATTAATCGTTATTAATTAATATTAACTACGTAATTAATTAAGTTTGTTTGGAAATGCTATCTCTTATTCTAAGTTATGAATAGGTTATGAGTATTTGTGATATGGTTATCACGCTACTGTTAACCGTTTTAACACACCTGGGGATATACCTTGGCAATTGATGAATTAAACTGATAGTTTATTTGTTGTTGCAACAATATTCAAGAAGTCAACAAACCAATCTCCTCACACGGGGCAACAATTTAACTGTAGGTGCATTTGGTAATTATTAAGTGGTCAATCTCATTAAATCAGTCTCATTAAATTTGAAGGTTAATAATTAAATTGAATCAGTCTCATTTGAATCGTTTAAATTGAATCAGTCTCATATTATCATTAAATCACTCATAGAATCAGTCTCATTAATTAATACCATTAATTTGTGCTTAATAATAAATTACCAAACAGCTAAATTATGGTATATTCCAATTTATTATGATCACTTACCGTATTACATAACTTATATGCACCCTTCTGAATTCTTTGGGAGATTGTGTGACTTCGAGTATATTAAGCACAACAAATAAATACACACAGTTTCAATAATAATGGAATTTATTATAACAAAGATAAAAATGGATAATAGCAGATGGAATCATTATATACAAATATGATGTGTGTGTGTGTGTGTGTGTGTGTGTGTGAGAGAGAGAGAGAGAGAGAGAGAGAGAAAGGCCTCGTGTGTGTGTGGCCTACATAAAAGAATTAGCTTTGGTTGCTAAGACAGAAGAATTAGCCTTGTGTGGCTAGCTAAGGAGGGTGTGTCACCACGTAGGGTTTGAGAACAAAGGATTTAGCTCTGGTTGCTAGCTAAAGCTGTGTCTGTGAGTGGTGGCCATGTGGGGGAGTTGACCACGTGTTACTAATGTGTGTTTGTGTGTGTGTGAAAGGCCCTATGGCCTGAGCAGAAGGCTAGCGTGGGATGCTAGCTAGGTATGTTTGTGTGTGTGTGTCCACGTGGTGTAGGCCTTGTGGCTTAAGCAAAGGTTAGCCTAACTTGCTAACGAGACAAAGGAATTAGCTATGTGGCTAGCTAAGGCCCAAGGACCCTACCTCGTGGAGTTAAAACAAAAGGTGTGTATGTGAGTGTGGGGGGGAGGAGTGCCACGTGTTCCCTTGAGACAATACCCTTAGCCCTGGAGGCTAATGGGACAAAAGAAATTAGCTGTAGGCTAATTTCACTAGCTTATAACAATACTGAATCCACTGAAATCTTGATGCGATCAAGATACGTGTAATAATGAAATCAAAATGTTAGTAAGGGATAAAGAAGCATGCACAGCCTATCTATTAAACAACTGAGAGATTACAGCAAAACAGAACAATCAATTCAATTCAACACGCTACGTCTCTACAGTGTAACAAATTAAAACGTTCCTGAGTTCAAATTCACACTATTTCAATAAAAGCAAATTCCTAAAACTAGCTTTAATTATGCCCAAAAATGCCAAGTCTTACTTAGTATCCTGCCTCTAGCAAGATTATGAAGAGATGTTCCAAGACTTTTGGAGTTTCACCTTTGTGAAGCACGTGAGTCGCTTCTGTAGAAAGTGCAGAGAACTTCCTGGTCTGGCTCATGATGAAAAGAAAGTCTCTGATTAAACAATGTGCACAGCGCTTCAATCAGGAGGAATTCTGGTCGCTCCTAATTATAAATTAACTGCTTTGAGCTGCAGTCGTACGTACTTAATGAATGAAACCGGTTGTAACTCACTGAGTTTAAAATTGTGCGATCTTAGAGTCTACCGTGGCCAGTGGTAAACAAAGAAATCGCGCTAACTCGTGGATCTTGCAAGAAAGAGAAGAAAAAGACGTCTTATCTGGTTTTCTGGTGGAGGGTATCTCTTTGTGCGTCCAGATGGCTTGGAATCCGGACGAGAGAGAGAAAGAGCGGAAGTGTCCTTCCATTATTTATGCCTTCAGAGAGGAAGTAACGTTGGTGCTCCCGCCCCGGTGTGACGCAGGTCAACGCGAAAGTTGGCTGATGGGAAATGTAGTTCCTTAAAGAGACGGGCTGTGTACCTACACTGGTGACTCTAAATTGACCGTAGGTGTGAATGTGAATGGTTGTCTGTGTCTATGTGTCAGCCCTGTGTTGACCTGGCGATTTGTCCAGGGTGTACCCCGCCTCTTGCCCGTAGTCAGCTGGGATAGGCTCCAGCTTGCCTGCGACCCTGTAGAACAGGATAAAGCAGCTAGAGATAATGAGATGAGAACAAAAGACGTGAAAGACACCTCAGCTGTAGTAACCTTCTCAATGAGACTCTGCTTTTCTGATGAAAAGAACAAAGACATATTATATTGGATATATTGGAGATATATTGGAGCAGCCTTCCCTGCGCTTTGCCTCCCTAATATGTTGTGCTCTCTAAAAGATATGAAAGCATATATTATATTATATTTATGTAAACTGCTTATTCATACATTGTTACTTTACGGAACTCTTCAATAAGTTTGGTCTTTTCATGACAGCCTGCTGTAGACCTAAATATAATGCACATGCACTGACACTCCTCACCTCAACATGTCCTTTACAATCATTTCCATGGGCAATGCTGAAATCACTGCTACAAACAGTACATCGTGCGGAACTGTCATTATTTTTTACCCTTATTAGACAGGGATATTCTTTTGTGTAATCTGAGGTGAAGTGAGTTTTGTATTTTCATTTTTTGTCTCTCTCTGCCATGCCGATCCTGTATAGCCTGGGCCCGCCCATCCTAAAGGCCAATTTATGCTGACAACCCAGTCCTCACAGATAGCATCGCAGACAGTGTCGCAGACAGTGTCTGCATAGCCCCCCCACCTTCGCAGACGCTCCGCGCGCACCTCCCAAAAATTGTGACCACCGCAGAAGCCTCGCAGACAGTGTCGCAGACAAGAGGGCTCTGATTGGTCCACTCTACATCCGCTGTACACGCACTTCCGCTTCCCTACTTTCCCCGGTTTGGTTTGTTTTCACGACCGCCATTTTTAAAAACACGAGCGAAGATGGAGCAGCACGAAGAGCGGTTGATTGAGGAAGTGAGGAAGTACGTACATCTATACGACTCCAGTTCTAGTCATTAAAAGTAACTGGAGGATAAACACTCCACTAACCACACCCACCAACTACTCCTAGCGATTTCGCGATTTTGCGCCCCCTTGCGTTGTGGCGGTGAATAGCATCGTGCATGCCTATTTACTCCCCGCTCAACGATAAATTACAACTGTCTGTGAAAAGCTGTCTGTGAAAGCCTTGTCGCAAGAGCATGCAGAGGCCTTAAGTGTGACGCAACACGAGGGCCTGTTGCGAACTTAGTCTGGCAAGGCAAGCTATCTCCAGCTCTTCCAAGCTCCCGAAAAATCGGGAGCCAATCAACTTTGAGCATCTCCAATGGCCCTGGGTAGAGGCGTGTTCAAGGCAGTGACGTAGTAGAACTGCGACCGGAAGCCATAGATTGTTTACAGAATCATGCTGTATTGAAAGCATTCAACGGGAAGTTCTCATTGAAAACGGAGCAAAGAGCAGCCCTGGAGGTATTTATTGAAAGGAAGGACGTTTTCGCCTTGCTCCCGACCGGCTTCGGTAAGAGTTTAATCTACCAGTTAGCCCCGCTGGTAGCCAAATCAATGGGGCTCAGCAAGAATCCTATCGTCGCATCACATACGTCAGAGGAAAGAGTGATGTGATTGGTTTAAGCTTCGTCACAGCCTTTTCTGGCTTCGACCAGTAGCAAACTGAGGCATTTCAGGGAGGTGGGTCAAACACGCACTTTGGGAAACGGTTGGGCTTAATATCTTTGCCAGACCAATGCTCGCAGAGCTTTGAAGTCGCGTGGCTGGGCACTGTGCGATTTTTTCAATCGCGGTATTTAGCTGCTGCTCACACTGTATGAGTGAATCGCAGGGGTAAACAGCACGCAGCTTACAATTCCTGTTCTCACACTATACGATCCGATGCTCGGATGCGATCTGACTGCTCACACTGTACTTCCATACTTCCAGATTCTTGTATCCGGAACTGCAACGTAGTGTTGTGACGTTCGCGAACGAACCAATTCTTTTGAACGGCTCCTAGGCATGAACGATGAGAACCGAGTCTCGAGCTGGGGGAGCCGTTCTTTCTGTCGTTCTTTTTCTGTACTGTGTTTCAGATAGTTTATAATGTTGTGTGATATTAATGATAATATTGTGGGAAAACTACTTTGCATGGACGTTCATTTAATTTATTCTATCGTCATTTTGTTTGTTCTATTTTTGTGTATTTTATTTATTTATCTGTTTGTCTAGTTGTATCTATTTTGTATCTCAGACTTAAATATTTTTGTAAAACAAGTGTTTTTCTATAAAATATTCTTGCGTTCTTGATAACTATGTTCTTGAGTGGGTTCTTTTTTTTTTACAGAAAAGCCGTCCTGCATGGACATTCATTGAAGCCCTCATTGTTTTTTAATGGTTATTTATGAGCGTTTAGGGGTTACAATAATGTAAGTCTAGGTTGCTTTATATAAAAGGTCTGTCCAGAAATATTGATGTCACTGTCTAAGCAGAGGGATCTGGCTTCTTTAGACGCTGTTTTCTTAAAACTGAATAAATATTTAAAAAAAAGAGTCAAGTCAAGTCAAGTTTATTTGTATAGCGCTTTTAACAATAAACATTGTCGCAAAGCAGCTTTACAGAATTTGAACGACTTAAAACATGAGCTAATTTTATCCCTAATCTATCCCCAATGAGCAAGCCTGTGGCGACGGTGGCAAGGAAAAACTCCCTCAGACGACATGAGGAAGAAACCTCGAGAGGAACCAGACTCAAAAGGGGAACCCATCCTCATTTGGGCAACAACAGACAGCCTGATTATAATATTAACAGTTTTAACATGAGGACAGTTTTGTTGATGTTATAACTCTTCATTGATGGAAACTTGAGTGCAAAACTGTTCATGATAACTGCAGTCCTAAAGTTAGCAAGACAACTGTAGTCCTCAGCCATAAAAGCATTACTGTAAGAGTCCAGAGCATCCTCCAGGTATAACCCTCAACTGTCCTCATGGGGCCGTCCTTCACAGGAGCGGTGCGATAAAACTCCGACCAGACACAGGGCACCAGGATGGACCAAGCAGGTCCGAGGGGCAGAAGAGGCCAGCATCTCAATCCCAGGACCAACATGTAACTCAGAGGGACAGATTGGGGGGGGAGAGAGAGAGAAAGAAAACACATGTTGTTAGGTATGCCCTAAAAATGACAAATATTAAATCTGTGTGGTAGGCTCGCAGAGACGAGAGTCTTTACATCAGGCATAACACACAACAATGGCATGTTAATATGGTAAAAAATATATCATGACCTGCTCTGGCTGGATGCTTGATTGGGTGATGGGAGCACACTCCTCAGCAATGATGAGATGCAGATGGGACCCTTAGGGCTGGCCAAGACAATTCAGTTACATTTCACCGGGTCTGGGACATGCAACAGAAAGTCTGACGGCTGATTCCCTGCAGGCTACGATAGCCAGTCGAGGTCTGCACCCTCTCCACCAAAAGATTTCCTGTTGACTCCATGTAACTCAGAGGGACAGATTTGGGGTGGGAGGGGGAGGGAAAGAAAACACAGGTTGTTAGGTATGCCCAATGTCACCTGAATAAGTAGGAGCAGTATACATATTGCACCGAGTACAAGCAGGGACTCTGGCAGCTAACTATGACAGCATAACTAAAAGGAGAGAGCCAGAAGGTAACACAGGCATGAGGGAGCCCCGGGACATAAAGCAGCCAGCCACTACACCGTCAACAAACTCGAGTGAGCAAGCGAGTGGGGACTGACAGCATCCATACATCCCAGTTTACCAAAACACTCTATGTCTGAGGACCCTCCAGATCTACACCTTTACCTCATAAACACCATTAACAAAAGGCTTGACTAAACAGATATGTTTTCAGCCTAGACTTAAATGCTGAGACTGTGTCTGATTCCCAAACATTACTTGGAAGGCTGTTCCATAACTGTGGGGCTTTGTAAGAAAAGGCTCTGCCCCCTGATGTAGCCTTCACTATACGAGGTACCAGCAGATAGCCTGCACCTTTTGATCTAAGTAGGCGTGGCGGGTCATAGAGGAGCAGAAGTTCACTCAGGTACTGTGGTGCGAGACCATTTAGTGCTTTAAAGGTCAATAGTAGTATTTTATAGTCAATACGAAATTTGATTGGGAGCCAATGCAGTGTGGATAAGACAGGCGTGATGTGGTCATATTTTCTAGTTCTAATAAGGACTCTTGCTGCTGCATATTGAACTAACTGGAGCTTATTTATGCACTTATTGGAACATCCAGACAGTAAGGCATTACAATAATCCAACCTGGAGATAACGAAAGCATGGACTAGTTTTTCTGCGTCACGCAATGACATTAAATTTCTTATCTTTGCAATATTTCTGAGATGAAAGAAAGCTATCCAGGTGATGTTATCAATGTGAGTTTCGAATGAAAGACTGGGGTCAATAATGACAGAAAAAAAAGAGCCAAATTAGCCAGTCTTTTGAACGGCTCTTTTCAAAGAACGGATCACAAAGATGCGGATCCCATCAAAGAGCCATAAATCCCATCTCTAAATGTGAAGAAGAAAAGGAGACCGAAAGTGCTGCTCAGTGTTTGTTTTCTCTTCCATATCTGTGTTCGCGCATGTGTAGTGTGACAGGTTGAGGTAAATCGGCTCGTGACACTGCTTCAACAGTGCGATAGCCTCACGATGGGCGACCAGGATTTCAAACATGTTTGATTTTCATCTGATCGATCGGGAGGAGGTCGTGAGGTGTTAATCGCTTGTCGTTACCCCATGTATACTACACGATCCGAGACGCACGATTGAGCCAAAAATTGGCCCGATCTCCAAAATAGTCCCACGAGTGAAAATCGTGTCAAAATTGGGCCAAAAATCACACAGTGTATGCCCGCCAGACTAGATCCTGTAGGCTGCACTGATTCAACTGAAAACTTCGGTCCTCGAGAAAAGAGATAAAAGCCCGCCCACACTGAAAGCTGATTGGCTTATTTTTCTGAGTAAACCAATCAGGATGCTCTTTGCCTCGCACGCGCTACATGAACAGGCACACACGCAGTCTCTCTCACGCTCACTCCGTCATATGCGCACATGCGCGATGCAGACATTACTGTTTCGCGTGCACGCGCTTGCTCTAGCTTCCGGGAGATATTCTCCAATTTGCGGGCATCAGGGAGCCGCGAGCAACATGCGGGAGACTCCCAGAACTTCCGGGACACTTGGGATGTCTGCATTTGACCACCAAAAATGTGCAGCTCAACCAGAGCAAAGCCTGCAAAAATAAGTTGAGCTCATTAACATTCCTCTCCCCGGAAATGTTTAGTAAAAGGCGGAAGATTTACGTGTCAATGAAGAGAAACCTGAGCTGCACTGAACACTAGATCTGTCGAGTGACACTGTATCGCCGTTCGAACTACGGGGGTACTCGGGGGATCTGAGATCCCCTGAAACAGACATGAGATCCCTTGAAAACATGATTTGGGAAATGTTGGGGGGTCTCTAAAATATTGGCAAAATTATGTTTATTGACATAGCAATCATGTGTAATGGGAAGCATTTGCATATCCGAAGTGTTGTGTTTACATCAAAGATAAAATAAACCGATATGACAATGAATGCTGCTGCCAGGTTGGGGACACAAACTAGTAGAAAGGAAGTGTGCCAACAGTGCCAACACACTTCCTTTCTACTAGTTTGTGTCCCCAGAATTTGCGCATGCCGGAGTCAGACCTTGTCCAGATGTTAAAACCCCTGGATAAGCACTTCTGGCCAAAAGACCGCAACGCGTTGATCCTGTATGGAGAACATCTCATCTCATGTCATTATCTCTAGCTGCTTTATCCTGTCCTACAGGGTCGCAGGCAAGCTGGAGCCTACCCCAGCTGACTACGGGCGAAAGGCGGGGTACACCCTAGACAAGTAGCCAGGTCATCACAGGGCCGACACATAGACACAGACAACCATTCACACTCACATTCACACCTACGGTCAATTTAGAGTCACCAGTTAACCTAACCTGCATGTCTTTGGACTGTGGGGGAAACCGGAGCACCCGGAGGAAACCCACGCAAACACGGGGAGAACATGCAAACTCCACACAGAAAGGCCCTCGCCGGCCACGGGGCTCGAACCCAGGACCTTCTTGCTGTGAGGCGACAGCGCTAACCACTACACCACCGTGCCGCCCTATGGTGAACATGAAGTACAGAAACTAGCTAAAACACTAGGCGAGTCAGTTAAAGAGGCAGTGGATGAGTTCCGTGACTGGAAGTTGCAAGATAGCGCGCCAGGCAAAACACTGGAAAAGCTTTGTACAGCAAGCAGGACATCTCTCCCAACCTCGTCAGTGTGTGAGAGGGGGTTTTCGGCCATCAATAATACTGACAGCAAAACCCGCAACAGACTGCGTGAGAAAAGCCTGTCATCACTACTTTTTGTGGATTTAAATGGGCCCCTACTGGAGTGATTTGACCCAGCACCCTTCATCACATCATGGATTAAATCAGGGCCCTGTACTACGAAGCAGGTTTTCTGGCTTACCAGGGTAACTTCGAGAGTAACTTGATCACGTGCAGCGTAACTTCCCGATTAACCCATGCTACGAAAGTTGGCTATGTTCAAACTGAGGTATGCTGCCATGGCAATTTACGCTGCATCTCAAACCTGCTCGTCTCAGGTTATGTTCATGGTTAACCCGAGGTTTCCGATTAACCACACCCTTTTTAAACACCACCTCTCCACCGACATTTCCTCTAGAGACAATGCCAGCGTACCTGGATGTGCGATATCAGAGCGCAGATTAGAGATGGGATTTATGGCTCTTTGATGGGATCCGCATCTTTGTGATCCGTTCTTTGAAAAGAGCCGTTCAAAAGACTGGCTCATTTACTTACTTACTTACTGTCCGCTATGCCTTCTGGCATGTAGGGCAGCAACGAAGGACCTCCACTCCGGTCGATTCTGGGCTAGCTTCTGGACACCTCCCCATGTTAGATTCAGAGATGTCATCTCTTCCTCTACTGTGCGATGCCAGGTGGTCTTGGGTCGTCCTCTTTTCCTTCGCCCTTCCGGTGTCCAGTGCAGGGCAACTCTTGTAATGTTATCTTGTTCTCTCCTCAGAACATGTCCAATCCAGTTCCAACGCCGCCTTGTTATTATTTCATTCATACTGTCTTGATGACATCTTATTAACAGTTCTTCATTAGATATTTTGTTAGGCCAGAAAATCCGACATATCTTCCGCAGGCTCCTAGTATGAAAAACTGACAGTTGATGGATGTCACTGGCTGTCATTCTCCAGCATTCTGCACCATAGAGGAGGGTGGATAGAACACAGCTCTGGTACAACTTCAGTTTTGTCTTGAGTCTGTACTGTTGTGACTTCCAGATGTTGTTTAAGCTCCTGAAGGTATTCCTAGCTTTGTTTATTCTACTTTTGATGTCACTGTGCGCACCTCCATCTTGTTTTACAGTACTACCAAGATAGGTAAGCTCGTCCGTTACTGGTAGGGCATCACCATTTACATGGATTGGTAGTGGGTCGGAGACATTTAGGACCATCATTTCAGATTTCTTCTGATTTATTTTCAGGCCAACTTGTTGTGCAAAATAGCTCAGCCGTTCTGTCTTCTCCTGCATGTGTTGGTGAGTGTGTGCGACTAGAGCCAGATCATCAGCAAAGTTGAGGTCTTCTAATGCTGAGAAGAGGGTCCATCGTATGCCTCTTGTTTTGTCTTCTGTTGTACAGCACATCACCCAGTCGATAACGATGTTGAAGAGTAATGCTGACACCACACAGCCTTGTCTTACTCCAGTCTTTACCTGGAATGCCAGGTTACTGTTTCCTACCCTGCATTTGAAGCTGGTGTAGAAAGCCTTGATAATATCCACTATATGTTGTGGGATCCCATACTTCCTCAGGATTTTCCAGAGGCTGTCCCGATTTACACTATCAAAGGCTTTTTCAAAGTCGACAAAATTGATGTATAATTGCCTCTGCCATTCTGTGCACTGTTCACTGATGTTACGTAGTGTGAATATGTGGTCTATGCATGATCTCCACTTGCAGAATCCTGCCTGTTCCTTCCTGAGCTTCTCATCAACCGCCTCTGTAAGACGTTGTACGTATGATAACTTTTGCCATGATCTTGCTTGGTATTGATAGAAGTGTAATTCCGCGCCAGTTATTACAATTCCTCAAGTTGCCCTTCTTTGGTATCTTTATAATAATGCCTTCCAACCAGTCATCAGGTATTTCCTTCTTCTCCCAAATAGCTTTGAAAAGTGGTTGAAGCAGTTTGGAGGCCATGTCTGGTTCTGTCTTGAAAAGCTCCGCATTCAGATTGTCTTGGCCAGGGGCTTTACCACTTTTTAAGGTCTTAATGCAGGGGTGTCAAACCTGATCCATAAAGGGCCGTGTGGCTGTAGGTTTTCATTCCAGCCATGCAGCAGCACCCTGATTTGGCTTATTCAATCAACTGACACACCCACCCTTTAATCAAGGGTGGGTGTGGCTGCAAGTATTTGACTGTGTGAAGACAGTTCAGTTGATTGAATGAGCCAAGTCAGGTGTGCTGCTGCATGGTTGGAATGAAAACCTGCAGCCACAAGGCCCTTTATGGATCAGGTTTGACACCCCTGTCTTAATGGCTGAAACAATTTCTTCCCTTGTTGGTGGGTCAATGCTAATTTCCAAGTCACTTTCTGCAGGTTCTACATCTGGTTCTATTGTGGGTGGTGGTCTGTTCAGCACTTCCTTAAAATGCTCAGCCCAACGAACTTCTTGTTTTGCCTCAGTTGTTAACAATTGGCCCATTTTGTCTTCTATTGGCAGCTCAGTTGTTCTTCTGTGTTTTCCACTGACTACTTTGGTGATCTTGTAGACTTTCCCTTGTTCTCCTTTTCTAGCTGCTTCTTCTGCTTGGTTTGCAAGATCTTCTAGGTATGCCCGCTTGTCAGCTCTGGCTTTCCTCCTTACTGCTTTGTTGGTGTCTTGGTATTGTTTCTTGTATCTTTCCCTCAGTCTTTCAGACTTTGTGTCATTTATTTGTTTCTTCAAGGCCCTTCTATTTTCAACTGCTTGCCATGTGTCTTCACTTATCCATTCTTTCTTTTGGTTTCATTTGTAGCCAAGGCAAGATTCACTTGCCTTCACAAAGGCTGTTTTGGTCTGCTCCCACATGGTGTTGATATCCTCTGGTTCTGGTTCTCTATGGTCTAACACAGGGGTGTCAAACCTGATCCATAAAGGGCCATGTGGCTGCAGGTTTTCATTCCAGCCATGCAGCAGCACCCTGATTTGGCTTATTCAATCAACTGACACACCCACCCTTTAATCAAGGGTGGGTGTGGCTGCAAGTATTTGACTGTGTGAAGACAGTTCAGTTGATTGAATGAGCCAAGTCAGGTGTGCTGCTGCATGGCTGGAATGAAAACCTGCAGCCACAAGGCCCTTTATGGATCAGGTTTGACACCCCTGGTCTAACATATCTGATACTGCTTGGAATCTGTTCTTTAGTTGTAGAACAAATGCACCTTTTGTTAGGACTAGGACTGTTTTGGCCTCTAGAGGCCGCTGTTATTTCCTTTTCGTGTCATGTTTATTTTGGCCTCTAGAGGCCGCCACTGTTCCTGTGTTTTGTGTTTGTGTTAATTGCCTGTTTAGTCCTGATTATCTTCACCTGTGTTCAATTTAGTTTGTATATTTATACCCCCTGAGTTCAGTCCTCTTGTCACGGAGTCTTTGTGCTGTTATGTTTATCTCCAGTTTCCTCTGTACCGTGTTCTTTATTTTGCATTTTGCTTTTCTTTTGGACCTAGTAGTTACTGTGTTTTTTGGATCTTCTGAGCTTTGGTATTTTTGCCTTTTCTTTTCTGTTTTTTGGCTTTTGTTTTGTACTTTTGGATTTTTTATTTTTTCCCTTATATCTTCTGAGCGTATTTGTATTTTTACTTTTTGGATATTTTTTGTACATATTGTAAATAAACCTTTTTGATACTTTTTCTACTTCCGCCTCACGCCTCTGCATTTGAGTCATCCCCCTGGTGGCCTAGTAGGGGTTTGCTGGATTATCACACCAACGAACCAGGTTTGAATCCCAGCAAAACCCTAACAGAAAGACTCCGTCATGACCGACTCAGCAGAGGCTGCTTCAACGGTCTACCCGGCCAACCTTCAGGGAATTACGGCAGCTTTGACACGCTTCGGAGCGACCATGGATGCTCATGGACGTACGCTCACCAGCCAACGTGAGGCCCTTGCTCGCCACGAGGAACTGCTTCAGCAAATCGGGAAAACCCTGGCACAGCTGACATCTCTGCCTGCATCTCCTGATCCAGCTCCCGCTCCTGCTCCTGTGCCTCCTGCCATGCTGACTTCTTCACCTCGCGAACCCAGCCTTCCTGCACCACAGAGGTATGACGGCAAGCCCAGTGAGTGCCGAGAGTTCCTTACCCAGTGTCAACTCACCTTTGAGCTTCAGCCTACCACCTACACTACGGATCGCCGCAAGATTGCCTTTGTGATCACCTTATTAGCTGGTAAGGCGCGAGCCTGGGCTACTGCTATCTGGCAAAGACAGGGACCTGAGTGCCTTAATTTCCAGCTGCTTTCTGAAGAGATGCTTCGGGTCTTCGATCAGGCGGACATCAGTACCGACGCAGCCCGAAAGCTCATGTCCATCCGGCAAGGAGGAAGCGCCGCAGATTATGCCATCTTGTTCTGAACACTCGCAGCAGTAAGTGGATGGAACGAGACTGCCCTGGTGTCAGCCTTCCACCATGGTCTGTCTGACCCCATCAAGGACGGTCTGGCCTCTATTGGATGCCCAAGTGACCTTGAAACCCTCATCTCACATGCTATTCGTCTGGACAACAGGATGAGAGAATGCCACCAAGCCTTGAGCCCCCCCAGCCTCCCTACCTCTACCTGGAAACTGTCTACCTCCTTCAGTGACTGTCCAGAACCCATGCAAGTGGGTCATACTCGCCTCTCCACATCTGAGAGGGAGCGCAGAAGGAGGGACAAGTGCTGCATCTACTGTGGCAAGCCTGGTCACTTCCGAGCATCATGTCCCGAACTCTTGGGAAAAGGACCGCCCCGTCCAGCCGAGGGAGGGTTGTGACGGGGCCTACCCTCTCTCCCGGACTCCCTGGCCAAGGAATCTACATCCCGGTCTCCATCTCCTGGGGTGAGTCTGTCCACTCTTGTCAAGCTTTGTTAGACTCAGGGGCGGCTGGGAACTTTATGGATATTCACTTCACCCAAAGCATCAATATTCCGACTGCACCTCTTGAAGTCCCACTGTCTGTGTCTGCCCTCGATGGCCAAGCGTTCGGTGACGGAAGATTCATCCAAGTTACTTCTCCAGTCTTCCTCCAGTCTCAAGGTCACAAGGAAGAAATATCCCTGCACCTTATTCCTTCACCTGAGTTCCCAGTTATTCTAGGCCTTCCTTGGCTTACTCGCCACAACCCTCGCATAGACTGGGTAACTAGCCAGGTTGTGGAATGGGGCCCTGCATGCCATGCCTCTTGTCTGCTCTCTAGCTCTCCTGTGTCTCCTGCCGAGCCCCCTGATCTCACCGAGTTATCTCAAGTTCCCACAGAGTACTGGGATCTCAAGGAGGTTTTCAGCAAGAGCAGGGCCGCCGTCCTTCCTCCACACCGGGCCTACGACTGTGCCATCGACTTGCTCCCTGGGACTACCCCTCCTCGTGGCAGACTGTTTTCCCTCTCTCAGCCAGAACGCAAGGCCATGGAGGAATACCTCAAAGACGCCCTGGTCTCTGGGTTCATTCGACCCTCCACCTCACCTGCTGGTGCCGGCTTCTTCTTTGTCGGCAAGAAGGATGGGGACCTCCGACCATGTATTGACTACAGGGGCCTGAACAAGATCACTGTGCGCAACCGATATCCCCTTCCGCTGATGTCCACTGCTTTTGACCTGCTCCAAGGCATCACCGTCTTCACCAAGTTGGACCTATGGAACGCATACCACCTCATCCGTATCCGACAGGGAGACGAGTGGAAGACTGCCTTTAACACCCCGTCTGGGCACTACGAATACCAGGTGATGCCCTTCGGACTCACCAACGCACCAGCTGTGTTTCAGGCCCTAATCAACGACGTCTTAAGGGACATGATTAACCTGTATGTCTTTGTCTACCTCGACGACATCCTTATCTTTTCCAAGACCGTGCAGGAGCACCGCCACCATGTCCGCCAGGTTCTCCAGAGGCTGCTACAGAACAATCTGTTCGCCAAGGCCCAGAAATGCGAATTTCATGTTCCCGAGGTCTCCTTTCTGTGATTTATTGTACGGACAGGCCAACTCCAAATGGACCCTGCCAAGACCCTGGCCGTCTGGGACTGGCCTATGCCCAAGTCTGTTAAGGAGGTTCAGCGGTTCTTAGGATTCGCTAACTTCTACCGCAAGTTCATCAGGAACTTCAGTTCTGTAGCAGCACCCATGTCAGACCTCACCAAAGGGACAGGTGGATCTTATGGCTGGTCTCCTCAGGCGGAAAAGGCGTTCAAAGACCTCAAGGACCGCTTCTGCATGGCACCCATTCTGGTCCTCCCGGACACCTCCCAACCATTCATCGTGGAGGTGGACGCCTCGGACAGTGGTGTCGGCACGGTGCTCTCTCAACGTTCGAAAGGAAAGCTGCACCCCTGCGCTTACTTCTCCCACCGCCTGAGTCCTGTACAATGTGGGGGATCGAGAACTGCTAGCGGTCAAACTGACCCTTGAGGAGTGGAGGCACTGGCTGGAGGGAGCGCAACATCCATTCCTGGTTTGGACTGACCACAAGAACCTGGAGTACCTCCAGCAAGCCAAGAGACTTAACCCTCGACAGGCTAGGTGGGCCCTGTTTTTCAGTCGGTTTGACTTCACCCTCTCGTACCGCCCCGGCTCCAAGAACACCAAACCTGACGCACTGTCCAGGCTGTTCTCTGCCACTAACAGGGAGAATGAAGTCGGGCCTGTTATCCCTGTGTCCCGGATTGTGGCCCCTGTCCGCTGGGGTATTGAGGAGGCTGTCCGACGAGCCCAACGCCAGGACCCTGGAGATCATTTTGCGGGTCATTTGGGAGGTCGGCGGCACGGTGGTGTAGTGGTTAGCGCTGTCGCCTCACAGCAAGAAGGTCCGGGTTCGAGCCCCGTAGCCGGCGAGGGCCTTTCTGTGCAGAGTTTGCATGTTCTCCCCGTGTCCACGTGGGTTTCCTCTGGGTGCTCCGGTTTCCCCCACAGTCCAAAGACATGCAGGTTAGGTTAACTGGTGACTCTAAATTGACCGTAGGTGTGAATGTGAGTGTGAATGGTTGTCTGTGTCTATGTGTCAGCCCTGTGATGACCTGGCGACTTGTCCAGGGTGTACCCCGCCTTTCGCCCGTAGTCAGCTGGGATAGGCTCCAGCTTGCCTGCGACCCTGTAGA
This sequence comes from Neoarius graeffei, assembly GCF_027579695.1. Lineage (NCBI taxonomy): Eukaryota > Metazoa > Chordata > Actinopteri > Siluriformes > Ariidae > Neoarius > Neoarius graeffei. The sequence goes on from NC_083569.1 coordinate 95,550,376, forward strand.
ACAGGATAAAGCGGCTAGAGATAACGAGACGAGATTTGGGAGGTCTGATTTTCTACTACAGGACAGAGGGTCCATCCTGTCTCAGGGCTAACTGGTTAGCATGCTAACTTCAGAAGATATCTCTGTAACCCCAGACATATACAGCTTTTACATAACATCAAGGCTCTTATTTCTTCACGTTCTGTTCATAATTTTTTTATTTGTTGAATGTTTGAAACTAAAATGCTTACAAATTCTTCCACTTATCACCTTTAATTCAATGCTTTTAACAAAAATATCACAAATTTCAGAATTACAGACATTTTTACATATTTCCTCCATTTTCACAAACTCAAAAGTAATTGGACAAACTAATATGCATATAAATATAAGGATTATTTTTAATACTTGGGTCATTATCCATCTATACTGAAAACTATTAGTGAAGCTTTTCATTGGTTTTGTCAAGTACAGAAATAAAATAAGCTTTAAAAAAGTCACAGACACACGACTGATATAATCACACATTTCGTTCATTTGTATGATTGTAGAACTTCATTACAATTCACATATTAAAGATCATTTACAGTTCACACTGATATTAAAGTGATCAATAAAATTTGTTAAAAGCAGCTGCTGATGTCTGTGTGGATAAAACTGAACAAACATGAGTTTCTCCTTTCAACAGAAATACAGTCAAATTATTATTATTTAATATAGAAGTGAAAATGTTAAGGTTATGGTCCAAAAAAATAATGATTTAAAAAAAAAACCCTACAGTATCGCCAAAGTGAGTGTTAATCAGGAATAAAATAATTGCAGCATGTGATCTTGAATGAATGAAGTCTCCATTTGGGCCAAATGCTGCCATCTGCTGGGGAAAAAGATGAAATGACGTGGCCCACGATCTTCTCCGATAATCACGATAATCTGCAGGAGAAATAAAAAACATTATTGTGATTTCATGTGCAGTTTGAATGACTGTATAAATCCACATGAGCAGAGGTGAAGTCAGGGAGGCGGAGACAAACTGCACTGTGATCATATGAGGAACCGCCCCTTTATCAAACCCTACAAAGGGGAAGGGACTAAAGTCAAAATGAAAGCAGTTACAGCTCACATCGAGAAGAAACCGTTATTTTTCATTAATCATTAATTTCTGAAATTAACTGCAGGATTTTCACCGACTCTGAAATATAAACACAGACAATTCTCACTCTCTGAAAAGGGGCGAGTAAAATAAAAGTTTGTTCCAGTGGCAGCTGGCCTATAGGGGGCGCTCGGGCGCCGCCCTCCCAGATGTGGAGGGGGGAAAATATATATCCAGTATATATATATATATATATATATATATATATATATATATATATATATATATATACACAGGGAGTGCAGAATTATTAGGCAAATGAGTATGTTGACCACATTACCCTCTCTATGCATGTTGGCCTACTCCAAGCTGCATAGGCTTGAAAGCCTCCTACCAATTAAGCATACCAGGTGATGTGCATCTCTGTAATGAAAAGGGGTGTGGTCTAATGACATCAACACCCTATATCAGGTGTGCAAAATTATTAGGCAACTTCCTTTCCTTTGGCAAAATGGGTCAGAAGAGGGATTTGACGGACTCAGAAAAGTCAAAAATAGTGACATATATTGCAAAGGGATGGAGCACTCTTAAAATTGCCCAGCTTTTGAAGCGTGACCATCGAACAATCAAGCGCTTCATTCAAAATAGTCAACAGGGTCGCAAGAAGCGCGTTGAAAAAAAAAGGCGCAAACTAACTGCCCGTGAACTGAGGAAAGTCAAGCGTGAAGCTGCCAAGATGCCACTCGCCACCAGTTTTGCCATATTTCAGAGCTGCAACATCACTGGAGTGTCAAAAAGCACAAGGTGTGCAATACTCAGGGACACGGCCAAGGTAACAAAGGCTGAAAAACGACCACCACTGAACAAGACACACAAGATGAAACGTCAAGACTGGGCCAAGAAGTATCACAAGACTGATTTTTCTAAGGTCTTATGGACAGATGAAATGAGAGTGAGTCTTGATGGGCCAGATGGATAGGCTCGTGGCTGGATCAGCAAAGGGCAGAGAGCTCCAGTCCGACTCAGACGCCAGCAAGGTGGAGGTGGGGTACTGGTATGGGCTGGTATCATCAAAGATGAGCTTGTGGGACCTTTTCGGGTTGAGGATGGCATCAAGCTCAACTCCCAGTCCTATTGTCAGTTTTTGGAAGACACCTTCTTCAAGCAGTGGTACAGGAAGAAGTCAGCATCCTTCAAGAAAAACATGATTTTCATGCAGGACAATGCTCCATCACACGCATCCAAGTACTCCACAGCATGGCTGGCCAGAAAGGGTCTAAAGGAAGAAAGATTAATGACGTGGCCTCCTTATTCACCTGATCTGAACCCCATAGAAAACCTGTGGTCCCTCATCAAATGTGAGATCTACAAGGAGGGGAAACAGTACACATCTCTGAACAGTGTCTGGGAGGCTGTGGTTGCTGCTGCACGCAATGTTGATCGCAAACAGATCAAAACACTGACCGAATCCATGGACGGCAGGCTTTTGAGTGTCCTTGTAAAGAAAGGCGGCTATATTAGTCACTGATTTGTTTTTTGTTTTTGAATGCCAGCAATGTATATTAGTGAATGTTGAGTTGTTATATTGGTTTCCCTGGTGAAAATAAATGAGTGAAATGGGTATATGTTTGTTTTTTGTTAAGTTGCCTAATAATTATGCACAGTTATAGTCACCTGCACACACAGATATCCTCCTAAGATAGCTAAAACTAAGAAAGCCCTACTCCAACTTCCAAAAATACTCAGCTTTGATATTTATGAGTCTTTTGGGTTCATCAAGAACATAGTTGTTTTTCAATAATAAAACTAATCCTCAAAAATACAACTTGCCTAATAATTCTGCACTCCCTGTGTATATATATATATATATATATATATATATATATATATATATATATATATATATATATATTATTTTTTTTTACAAATTTTATCAATGTCAGTTTTACTTAATAGTGTGTGCCTACATGCAATCTGAATTATTTAAACAATATTTCCACCAACTGACTCTCATTCAACAGTGAATTTCCATTGACAGACTAGTATCATTTCTCTCCTTGGGCGCTCGTCAAAGTGCCCCAGAAATGCAGCGAAATAGCCAATCATGTATGGTTGCTAGGGAAAAATAATAAATATTTGACCAATCAGCATTGCAGAATTTAATGGTTTTGGGGCGCTGGAAATTTCGCACCTGCTACAGAAAATGTGGGAATGTTTTGGTTGCTATGGTGATAAACTTGAGGTCTCAGGTGTCAGTCAGTCAGAGAGATGATAGCAACGCCGACAGCTGAGGGGCAGCTTCCACCAAATTCGGTGAGATCTTTGTTGAACTACCCTTTCGCGAAAAGGACGATGGTGGAAAAAATCCGTGTGAAGGAGCTGCGACCCGACAAGCCCGAAATAAACATCACCCAGCCAACCAAGGAGAAAGTTAAAGACTACAACAGGACTTTTTGCAGGAGTTGGTTCCAGCGCAAGTCGTGGCTGACAGGCTGTGGAACAGCCAATGCACTTTATTTCCCCTGCATCCTTTTCAGAAGTGACAGGTGTGATTTGACGTGGACACAGTCTGGACAAACTGACTTAAAGCAGCTCTCCGAATGCATCAAGAAGCATGAAAGATCAAGAATTCCCATGGGAAACTGCGTAAAGCTAGCTGTGCTCGGAAGGATTAGCATAGCGGCGCAGCTAGATGATGGGCACCACATTGCTGTCAGAAGGCACAATGAAGAGGTCAATAAAAACCGTCATATTTTATCTAAGATCATCGATTGTGTTAAATTTTGTGGTGCTTTTGAACTAGCAATGCGGGACATCTTTCTTGTCATAGTGTGTATTCACAACAAGAGTGTCAACACTGTGTTTCATTTCCCCTTTCTCTCTCGTTTCACAGAAATACATCGAGCTCAGAACACACACACCTCATTTCATAGTCACTCTCACACAGAAATCTTACACTCACTTTAGAATCAGACACACACACCACCTCTCTCTCTCTCTCTTCATACAATCACTCAGTCCCACACTCACCTTAGAAACTTTCCCCCCTCTCTCTCACTCATTCACACACACTCTCTCTCTCTCATTCACTCACACACACACACACACACACACACACACACACACTTTTGTATAGATTCAGCTGAAATCATACCCTTGCTGTAAACTTCTCTCAAGAACTTGAGTATTGTATTTGATACCGTTCCTTTCCAAAGCATAAATGGAGCCTAATATAGCTGTAAATTGTTAATTTGCTTTATCCATGAAACTGCTGATTTTCAAATCAAATCAAGTTTATTTGTACAGCGCTTTTAACAATAAACATTGTCGCAAAGCAGCTTTACAGAATTTGAACGACTTAAAACATGAGCTAATTTTATCCCTAATCTATCCCCAATGAGCAAGCCTGTGGTGACAATTTTGAGAAGGAATTTAAATTATTATTGTGGAATTGTTGTCATTTTCTGACTGTTCATTTGAATGCTTATACTGGACTAGGCAGGGAAATTTATTGGCACCCCAGCCCCACCAAGAATTGCTTTCACCAGCTGCCACTGGTATGTTCTTCAGTGAATGTTTTATAGTTCAGAGGTTTTGTCAGTGTGCAATTTATCAGGATAAACTGTACATTGTTAACATGTCAGACAGAGACAGAGTCTCTAACACACTGCTGAAACACTGACACTGAAATACAAGCTGATAAGTGTTTTTGTTGAGTTTAGTTTAAAAACTTTAAACTAAATGATCAGTGATCAGCTGAGACAACAAAGCTGAAAAACAGGTTTAAAAGGTTGCTGTGTTTTATTACAGGGGCGTAGCTGGGGGGGGGGGGGGTCGGGTGCCCGTGACCCCCCCCCCTTTGTCGGACCATACATTTTTTCAATAGCTGCATAAGAATATTAGAAAAGTGCCCACTGTAATTTTTCTAACATTTTTTTAAACTAGATTGTCACCTCAACCTCATTAGGGTTTCTATAAGCTTGACTTCCCGTGGTTTGGGTGCGAAAACCCAGTTTGTCAGAGTGTGTGTGGTAGTTCTAACATTTTTTTAAACTAGATTGTCACCTCAACCTCATTAGGGTTTCTATAAGCTTGACTTCCCGTGGTTTGGGTGCGAAAACCCAGTTTGTCAGAGTGTGTGTGGTAGAGGCGGATGTAAGTGCAGATATGTTAAATAAGACACAGTGCGATATGAGCATAAAGTGCGTGAACTGCACACAACAGGCAAACAGTCCGAAACAGCAGGCAAAGTCGTAATCAAGGAAACAGGCAGGAGGTCAATCGAGGCATGGACAGAATATCAGAGGCAAAACTAGACAAGATCAAGGGACGAGAAACAGGAGTCAAAAAAACTAGGAGATCAACAAGGACAGGAAACAAGGCTCAGTTAGGCCCACTAGATGCGCCGTAATACTTTGCCTCCTCCTTGCATGGGCGCAATCCTTAAATAGCCCAAACGTAGTTCACTGATTAAAGACAGGTGTTCTTTGTTAACGGCGCGCATGCCAGAGCTCGTTAGGCATGCGCCCAGCCCGAGGCACGCCTTCAGGTGCCTGAGCCAAGGTGCGCGGGACTGACACAGTTCTGCGCAAGCGCAACACGATCGCACTAGAAAGCATGGTCAAGCTGCCAGTGTCACTGCAGTCTTTTTAGTTGCGAATTACGAGTATTTCCCCGTTTTAATAACTCGCCATGTCAAAACAAGCAAGACTTTCCTCCTTCTTTCGATGTGAAGAGAGGTAAGCAATTTATTATATTTTTTTTTCCATCAAAGTTGCATTTTGTGGTTTCAAAGCTAAGTTTTAATGTGCTGTTTCTAGAATACAACATCAAGAAAATGTGGAAGAAAGAGCAATAATGGAAGAGCCAGTTTCTAAGCTTCCTAAAACTAGCAATGGTAATTATTTTTTGTTACATATTGTACTCAGGCTGCCAGTCAGTGTGTGCCCCCCCCCCCCCCCCGCAAAATCCTAGCTACGCCCCTGTATTAACTGCTCAAAACTAAACTGATTCCAGCATGAACACTGAAATACAAGTTAAAATACAATTATACTTCATACTTAAATGACCTAATGGTGTGTGTGTTAGAAGTACAGAGGTGATCACTGGGTGAAACATAAACACTTACTGTATTGAAACATATCAGTCAGTGAGAAACTGTGAATGATCCAGTTCCTGAGCTCAGAATTGTGAGAATGATCAGTGAAATCCTGTGTTTATTACAATCAAATAAAGATAAGAATGTTTACGTGTGTTTTTATATCACAGTCTAAATGCTTCCAGTGTCATTGCTGAGGTTTAGACTCAATAAGATCATCAGGAAGGCCGGCCATGTTGTAGGTGTGAAACTGGACTCTCGGGCAGTGGTGTTGGAGAAGAGGACACTATCTCATCTCATCTCATCTCATCTCTAGCCGCTTTATCTTATTCTACAGGGTCGCAGGCAAGCTGGAGCCTATCCCAGCTGACTACGGGAGAAAGGCAGGGTACACCCTGGACAAGTCGCCAGGTCATCACAGGGCTGACACAGACAACCATTCACACCTACGGTCAATTTAGTCACCAGTTAACCTAACCTGCATGTCTTTGGATTGTGGGGGAAACTGGAGCACCCAGAGGAAACCCACGCGGACACGGGGAGAACATGCAAACTCCGCACAGAAAGGCCCGAACCCAGACCTTCTTGGTGTGAGGTGACAGCGCTAACCACTACACCACCGTGCTGCCCAAGAGGACACTGTCCAAAATAAAAACAATCTTAGACTGCCCTTCCCACCCACTCCATGTGGTACACTGTCTTACCATGTGTACTGTATCCTAAACTCAGGTGCAAAATATGTATATAAGTATCATTGTATATAAAATCACTTCATTTTGCTTTACTTAAGTTATTGAACTTATTTAAATTTATTTAAATGTTATTTACTCTTTTTTCAGATGATTTTATCTTCGACATGTTTACTTTTTCTTTGATTCAGGAGCTTGGTAGCAAATTTGAATTTGCCTCCGGGGATGTAATTCTCGTTTGGATTCTCGTTCGGATTCTCGTTCTGATGAACACTGCAGTCAGGCCTGTGGGGTCAAACAGACTAATCAGTAACACCTCATACTGTTACATGTGTGAACTGAATAATGTGATTTCTGACTGAAAAGGTTCAAAACACAGGAGGAAGAAAATGGCTGAATCTTCATCACCAGCAAAAAAGAAAAGAAGAAGCATGGAACAACCACATTCATGCAAGTTATAAATCTCAAACATTATGTTTTATTTTTAAATCAGCTATGCAGCAGTAAGTTACTGTTTCTATCGTAATAACTAAATCACAGGGACTTTTACTGAATGGTGGATGTGTTATATCATTTAATGAAGGACTATTATGTTTTTCTGTTGACTTTATGCCACTTTTCATATTACACGTGTTATACAACCCCGATTCCAAAAAAGTTGGGACAAAGTACAAATTGTAAATAAAAACGGAATGTAATGATGTGGAAGTTTCAAAATTCCATATTCAGAATAAAACATAGATGACATATCAAATGTTTAAACTGAGAAAATGTATCATTTAACGAGAAATATAGGTGATTTTAAATTTCATGACAACAACACATCTCAAAAAAGTTGGGACAAGGCCATGTTTAGCACTGTGAGGCATCCCCTTTTCTCTTTACAACAGTCTGTAAACGTCTGGGGACTGAGGAGACAAGTTGCTCAGGTTTAGGGATAGGAATGTTAACCCATTCTTGTCTAATGTAGGATTCTGCTGTCTTAGGTCTTTTTTATCGTATCTTCCATTTTATGATGCGCCAAATGTTTTCTATGGGTGAAAGATCTGGACTGCAGGCTGGCCAGTTCAGTACCCGGACCCTTCTTCTACGCAGCCATGATACTGTAATTGATGCAGTATGTGGTTTGGCATTGTCATGTTGGAAAATGCAAGGTCTTCCCTGAAAGAGGCATCGTCTGGATGGGAGCATATGTTGTTCTAGAACCTGGATACACCTTTCAGAATTGATGGTGTCTTTCCAGATGTGTAAGCTGCCCATGCCACATGCACTAATGCAACCCCATACCATCAGAGATGCAGGCTTCTGAACTGAGCGCTGATAACAACTTGGGTTGTCCTTCTCCTCTTTAGTCCGAATGACACGCCGTCCCTGATTTCCATAAAGAACTTCACATTTTGATTCGTCTGACCACAGAACAGTTTTCCACTTTGCCACAGTCCATTTTAAATGATCCTTGGCCCAGAGAAGACGTCTGCGCTTCTGGATCATGTTTAGATACGGCTTCTTCTTTGAACTATAGTTTTAGCTGGCAACAGCGGATGGCACGGTGAATTGTGTTCACAGATAATGTTCTCTGGAAATATTCCTGAGCCCATTTTGTGATTTCCAATACAGAAGCATGCCTGTATGTGATGCAGTGCCATCTAAGGGCCCGAAGATCACGGGCACCCAGTATGGTTTTCCGGCCTTGACCCTTACGCACAGAGATTCTTCCAGATTCTCTGAATCTTTTGATGATATTATGCACTGTAGATGATGATATGTTCAAACTCTTTGCAATTTTACACTGTCGAACTCCTTTCTGATATTGCTCCACTATTTGTCGGCGCAGAATTAGGGGGATTGTTGATCCTCTTCCCATCTTTACTTCTGAGAGCCGCTGCCACTCCAAGATGCTCTTTTTATACCCAGTCATGTTAATGACCTATTGCCAATTGACCTAATGAGTTGCAATTTGGTCCTCCAGCTGTTCCTTTTTTGTACCTTTAACTTTTCCAGCCTCTTATTGCCCCTGTCCCAACTTTTTTGAGATGTGTTGTCATGAAATTTCAAATGAGCCAATATTTGGCATGAAATATCAAAATGTCTCACTTTCAACATTTGATATGTTGTCTATGTTCTATTGTGAATACAATATCAGTTTGTGAGATTTGTAAATTATTGCATTCCATTTTTATTTACAATTTGTACTTTGTCCTAACTTTTTTGGAATTGGGGTTGTAATAATAATAATAAATTCAATTTATATAGTGCCTTTCACAAACCCAAGGATGCTTTACACAGGAGTTGCAAAAAAAAAAGGCCACTTTTTTTGGATGTAAGAATGTAAGGTAATTATATAATGTAATGATGTGTTGTTAAAGGTGACAATAAATAAATAATATTGAAGTAGAATTGGGGCACAAATTATGAAATGTGACCAGAGGCAACTATAGAGTCTGTTGTGGCCCCAAGCAAAAATTTCCAGGGGGCCCTTCTGACCAGTGTTCATCACCAATATGATATAAATAATCTGACACCAACGAAAAATGTATGAAACCAAAGTTATTTAAATTCCAAATGTGAAAATACAATGGTAAAGAACAATAAAAACAATAAAAAACAAAAAGTCACAGCAGGGGGTGGCACGGTGGTGTAGTGGTTAGCGCTGTCGCCTCACAGCAAGAAGGTCCGGGTTCGAGCTCCGTGGCCGACGAGGGCCTTTCTGTGCGGAGTTTACATGTTCTCCCCGTGTCCGCGTGGGTTTCCTCCGGGTGTTCCGGTTTCCCCCACAGTCCAAAGACATGCAGGTTAGGTTAACTGGTGACTCTAAATTGACCGTAGGTGTGAATGTGAGTGTGAATGGTTGTCTGTGTCTATGTGTCAGCCCTGTGATGACCTGGCGACTTGTCCAGGGTGTACCCCGCCTTTCGCCCGTAGTCAGCTGGGATAGGCTCCAGCTTGCCTGCGACCCTGTAGAAGGATAAAGCGGCTAGAGATAATGAGATGAGATGAGATAAAGTCGCAGCAGCCTTGAAGGACCCTCGCACGTGTGGTTCCGCAACCCGGGACATTCCGCCACCCAACAAAACAGTCATATATTCATCAAATGTTCAAAGGTGATGTGCATGTTGCAAATGCCATGACTGCTTGACGGATGAGAGACAGACAGACTGTGTGTATGTGTGTGTTTCTGTGGTATAAAAATGTCCATTTATATATGTACAAAACTATACATGTATCTCCTCCTTATCTCTATCTCACACTGTAATCTTAAGTCATCTTGGCTTTCCTGTGTCTGCAGTGTGTGTACATGGAGAGTTTTCATATGTCTGCAACAAAATGCACAATGATGGCAGGTATGCACTCACTGGTGAGTGCGAGACTGGTAATTACTAGCACTGGCCACTAGGCGGTGTGCATGACTGGTAATTACTAACACAGGCCACTAGGCGGTGTGTATGACTGGTAATTACTAGCACTGGCCACTAGGCGGTGTGCATGACTGGTAATTACTAACACAGGCCACTAGGCAGTGTGTATGACTGGTAATTACTAGCACTGGCCACTAGGCGGTGTGTATGGCTGGTAATTACTAACACTGACCACTAGGCGGTGTGTGTGAGACGGGTAATTACTAGCACTGGCCACTAGGCGGTGTGCATGACTGGTAATTACTAACACTGACCACTAGGCGGTGTGTATGACTTAATTACTAGCACTGGCCACAAGGCAGTGTGTATGACTGGTAATTACTAACACTGACCACTAGGCGGTGTGTATGACAATTACTAGCACTGGCCACAAGGCAGTGTGTATGACTGGTAATTACTAGCACTGGCCACTAGGCGGTGTGTATGACTGATAATTACTAGCACTTGCCAACTAGGCGGTGTGCATAACTGGTAATTACTACCACTGGCCACTAGGCGGTGTGTATGACTGGTAATTACTAGCACTGCCCACTAGGCAGTGTGTATGACTGGTAATTACTAACACTGGCCACTAGGCGGTGTGTGAGACTGGTAATTACTAAAACTGACGACGAGGCGGTGTGTATGACTGGTAATTACTAACACTGGCCACTAGGCGGTGTGTATGACTGAATTACTAGCACTGGCCACTAGGCGGTCTGTATGACTGGTAATTACTAAAACTGACGACGAGGCGGTGTGTATGACTGGTAATTACTAACACTGGCCACTAGGCGGTGTGTATGACTGATACTTACTAGCACTGGCCACTAGGCGGTCTGTATGACTGGTAATTAATAACACTGGCCACAAGGCGGTGTGCATGACTGATAATTACTAGCACTGGCCACAAGGCGGTCTGTATGACTGGTAATTACTAACACTGGCCACTAGGCGGTGTGTATGACTGATAATTACTAGCACTGGCCACTAGGCGGTCTGTATGACTGGTAATTACTAACACTGGCCACAAGGCGGTGTGTATGACTGGTAATTACTAGCACTGCCCACTAGGCGGTGTGTCTCATCTCATTCTCATCTCCTTATCTCTAGCCGCTTTATCCTTCTACAGGGTCGCAGGCAAGCTGGAGCCTATCCCAGCTGACTACGGGCGAAAGGCGGGGTACACCCTGGACAAGTCGCCAGGTCATCACAGGGCTGACACATAGACACAGACAACCATTCACACTCACATTCACACCTACGGTCAATTTAGAGTCGCCGGTTAACCTAACCTGCATGTCTTTGGACTGTGGGGGAAACCGGAGCACCCGGAGGAAACCCACGCGGACACGGGGAGAACATGCAAACTCCACACAGAAAGGCCCTCGCCTGCCCCGGGGCTCGAACCCAGGACCTTCTTGCTGTGAGGCGACAGTGCTAACCACTACACCACCGTGCTAGGCGGTGTGTATGACTGGTAATTACTAACACTGGCCACTAGGCGGTGTGTGAGACTGGTAATTACTAACACTGGCCACAAGGCGGTGTGTATGACTGGTAATTACTAACACTGGCCACTAGGCGGTGTTTATGACTGATAATTACTAGCACTGGCCACTAGGCGGTGTGCATGACTGGTAATTACTAACACTGGCCACAAGGCGGTCTGTATGACTGGTAATTACTAACACTGGCCACTAGGCGGTGTGTATGACTGATAATTACTAGCACTATGGCACTGGCCACTAGGTGGTGTGTATGACTGGTAATTACTAATACTGACCACTAGGCGGTGTGCTTGACTGGTAATTACTAACACTGACCACTAGGCGGTGTGCTTGACTGGTAATTACTAACACTGACCACTAGGCGGTGTGTATGACTGGTGGTACACATACACGGACAAACCACAAAAAATCGACTCGATGGGTTTACCATTTTTTCTTAGGTATGGTGCTCTGCTGGAGCTCCGCTATCATTTTGTGTGTGTGTGTGTGTCTATTTGTCAGAGAGAGAGAGAGAGAGAGAGAGAGAGAGAGAGTGTGAAAGAGAGAGAGTGTGGTCATAGATGTTGCATGTGCAAGTGAGTGCATACTTGTGAGAGTGTGTGTGTATGCATAAATATGTATTTTGACTGTGTGTATGAGTGTGCACAGAATTGTATATATCAGACTCACGATATCCAATATTTTGTAAAGTTTCAGATCAATCCATCAATGAATTGAACATTTTTTCCCCATTTCCTGCTTGGCCAGATGGTGGCGCTGTGCTAGGCATCTGTGCTAGGCATCTGAATTACACATGTGAATATCATCACAATCATAATACACAATATTTTGTTGTAAAGTGTCAGATCAATCAGTTAAGGCATTGCTAATTTCTGGCACATTTCCTGCTTGGCCAGGTGGTGGCGCTGTGCTAGTCATCTGAATTACACACGTGAATATCATCACAGTCATAATACACAATATTTTGTAAAGTGTCAGATCAATCACTTAAGGCATTGCCAATGTCTGGCACATTTCCTGCTTGGCCAGTTGGTAGCGCTATAACAGGCAGGCCCATCGGGCATCAGGTTATCATAATAAGCATATCTATTGAAGTAAGAAGTGTCCAACCATACAGTCAATGCACTGTGGCTTTCTGGCACGTTTCCTGTTTATGTGGCAAGATATTAAAATCATAAGGCCACTTCAATATCTCATCTCATCTCATTATCTCTAGCCGCTTTATCCTTCTACAGGGTCGCAGGCAAGCTGGAGCCTATCCCAGCTGACTACGGGCGAAAGGCGGGGTACACCCTGGACAAGTCGCCAGGTCATCACAGGGCTGACACATAGACACAGACAACCATTCACACTCACATTCACACCTACGGTCAATTTAGAGTCACCAGTTAACCTAACCTGCATGTCTTTGGACTGTGGGGGAAACCGGAGCACCCGGAGGAAACCCACGCGGACACGGGGAGAACATGCAAACTCCGCACAGAAAGGCCCTCGCCGGCCCCGGGGCTCGAACCCAGGACCTTCTTGCTGTGAGGCGACAGCGCTAACCACTACACCACCGTGCCGCCCCACTTCAATATATTACAAGATATCAAAAATCCCTTTGCAATTTAATATCAGCGACATCTTGGCATCACATATAACAAATTTCACATGAATCTCATGAACCGTCTAGGAGGAGCATGTTAAAATTCATCATGTGTCAAAACACACATTCAAAACCCTATTCTTTCCTTGGCCAGTTGGTGGCACTATACCAGACAGGCCCATAACGGCTAAAGAGCATCAGAATCAGAATTAGAATCATGTTACAAGATATCAAGTTCAACATTCAGCAATATCTTGGCATATTATGTTATAGTATTTCAACATATTACAACATATCAAAAATCCCTTAGCAATTTAACTTCAGCAATATCTTGACATGTCTGCCAAGTTTGACATGAATCTGATGAACCATCTAGGAGGAGTACGTTAAAAATGACCATGGTAATTTCACTCCAAATGGCCTTATGACATCATCATTCCAAAGTTCTACCCATTCATTTTAATGGGAAATGGAAAAGGAGTGCTACGAAGTCCCTGGGCCATGCCCGGGGCCAAAAGTCTGTGGCTGAGTAGCAAGGACAATGACTGATTTGTATACCAAATTTCATGAGTTTTCGTGCATGGGAAATGCCTCAAATAAGGCCAAACATGGCAGAATAATAATAATAATAGTAATAATAATAATAATAATAATAATCCTTCGAAATCCAATAGGGTCTCGCGCCTACCGGTGCTCCAGCAGTCTCCTGTCTGAAGAGCAGCTGCGGTGTTCGATCTGTCTGGATGTGTTCACTGATCCACTCACCACTTCATGTGGGCACAACTTCTGTCAGAGCTGCCTTACACAGTGCTGGGAGAAGAGTCTACACTGTTACTGTCCATTATGTAAAGAGAAATTCACCAAGAAACCTAAACTGAAGATTAATACAACACTGAGAGAGGTTGCAGATCTCTTCAAGAAGAAACGTGGAGTTCTTTGTGATGTCTGCACTGGAGAGAAGCTGAAGGCCCTGAAATTCTGTCTGGATTGTGTTCTGACTTTGTGTAAATCTCATTTAGAACCTCATAATCATGTTCCAAGACTTAAGGAACACAAATTAATAAACCCTGTGGAGAACCTGGAGGACTACATATGCCAGAAACATGAGAGACCTCTGGAGTTGTTCTGTAGAGATGATCAGACGTGTGTGTGTCAGTTCTGCACTGAAGAAGACCACAAGAATCACAACACTGTTCCTATAGAGGAGGAGAGTGGAGAGAGGAAGGTGAGAAACACAGATTCACATCAACTTTAGACATTATAGAAAATACAAGTTAATGTATCCAGTAGTAGATCAGACTGTAAGATTTTGTCTTCAAATTCCAAGACTAATTCCAAGGAAATCATTGATTGATCTTAATAATAATTTATAACTGAAACATTGTTTGTTTTTCACCATGTATAGGGAAAAATATAACTATTTAAAAAGCACGAGGCCGGTTATTTATCTTCTGCTCTGTCCTCAGACTCAGCTGGGGAAAACACAGACAGATGTGCAGCAGAAGATTCAGGTCCGACTGAAGAAGATCCAAGAGATCAAACACTCAGTAGAGCTCAGCAAAGTGTGTGGAAAATAGTTTATGTATTGTTTGCTTGAATCTGTAGAAATTAACTATCTGCAATAAATATTAGTTCATTATTCAGTGTGATGTAAAGAAAGTGAAAATGTGTTGCTCCTTTAGAGAAGCAAAGAGAAAGCAGACAGTGTTGAAGTCTTCACTGCTCTGATTCGCTCCATTGAGAGAAGTCAGGCTGAGCTGCTCGAGGTGATGGAGGAGAAGCAGAGAGCAGCAGAGAGGCAGGCTGAAGGACTCATTAAAGAGCTGGAGCAGGAAATCACTGTGCTAAAGAGGAGAGACACTGAGCTGGAGCAGCTCTCACACACTGAGGAGCATCTCCACCTCCTACAGGTCAGTGTTCCTCTCTCTGCTCACTGGCAATGCAGAACATCACAGAACAACACTCACCATGCTGAGGGATTTCTCCTCTCTCCTGTAGATTTACTCCTCCGTGTGCAGCCCTCCACACACCAAGAACTGGACTGAGATCAGTATTAACACTCGTCTGAGTGGGGACACTGTGAGGACAGCTCTGTCTCAGCTTCAGCAGACTCTGAATGAGAAACTCACTAAAACACTCAATAAGTTAAAGGAAGCAGGTGAGAAACTTTTGTATTATAGTGATCATGAAATTTGTTTTATTGTTGGCTTTGAGTCAAATCCTGCAATAAAACCATCTGAAATCTAATGAAAGTGCTGTTTTGTTGTAATTCGTTTCCACAGAACTGAAGAGGATTCAGCAGTATGCAGGTACAGTGAGGTTTCTGTTTCCTCTCATATTAAAATGTACAGATCATCATTACACCACTACATCATCAGACTTGGTTTCATCTGTAGATCTCTCCAGCTAAAAGGAAGTCTTAAAGAGTCTCTCATTATCCTCCTCACTACAGCTCCCTATTACTGCCTGCACTCAAGCCCTTCAACCCTTTTCTACTTTAGAAACACTGATCTGCTTCTTACATTCCAGTCATAAAGTAATGCAGGAAATGTGTCTGTTTGGACAGAGATTAGGCAAGGCAAGGCAAGTTTATTTATATAGCACATTTCATACACAGTGGCAGTTCAATGTGCTTTACAGAAGTAAAAGCAAAACAGTAAACAATAGAGAATAAAATTACATAAAATAAATGGGAAAAATATAATAAGAATTAAACAATAGTAGAAATAAAATAATAAAATGAAGTAGAAGTTCAAATAGGGTGAGAAAAAAAACAGCAGAATAAAATAGAATAAAAGTTAAGTAAAATTTGAAACATGCAGAAACTGTAAAAGTACAGATTATAAAAACATATAAAGAAGACAATATTAATTATTTAACAGAAAGCATCTGAAAACAGCTTGGTCTTTAACCTAGATTTGAAGCTGCCAACAGCAGGAGCATTTTTAATGTCCTCTGGCAGTTGGTTCCATAGCTGTACTGCATAGTAGCTAAAAGCTGCTTCACCATACTTTGTTTTAACAACAGGTTTTAATAGTAAATTTTTCTGTTGCGATCTGGTAGATCTGATTGGGTTAGGTCGCTGCAACATATCAGAGAGGTAATTGGGCCCTGTACCATTTAGAGATTTGTACACCAGCAGCAATGCTTTAAAGTCAATTCTGTAGCTTACTGGAAGCCGGTGAAGGGACCTTAGAATTGGAGTAATGTGCTCTGTTCTTTTTGTTCGTGTGAGAACCTTAGCCGCTGCATTTTGCACCAGCTGAAGTCGTTTGATGGTCTTTTTTGGCAGGCCTGTGAAAAGGCCATTGCAGTAATCAACCCTACTGGAGATGAAGGCATGTATCAGTTTTTCCAGATCATTTTTTGACACAAGTCCTCTTAGTTTGGAAATGTTTTTTAGGTGATAGAATGCCGTTTTAGTGATTGCTTTCATGTGACTGTCAAAGTTTAGCTCGTTGTCAATGAAAACACCAAGATTTTTAACCATTTCTTTAGTTTTAATCCCTTTTGTGTCAAGAATACTGGTAATCCTGAGTCTTTCATCTTTTTTTCCAAATAGAATTACTTCTGTTTTATCTGAGTTCAGCTGAAGAAAATTGTGACATCCAGTTGTTGATTTGATCGATAAAGATTAACTTTATTCTGTATTTTATAATCGCAGTTAGAAAAGAATTTTTTAAAAATGCAGTTTGTCTCAATCATGGACATTAGAGTGGCGTGTTCTCTTCCAAAAGCTAAAACTTACCAGATATTTATCACTAGAGACACTCGCTGACCTTATATTGTTCATCAGGATCAAGTTTTTCTCAAATGTTTTTCTCTCACGGTCTGTGACTCTTTCTATGGATTACCTGAAGAACAAAAATTACAAACACAAATCACTATAGTAAAGTTTCAGAAGGAAAACATTTTATATTTCTCATTTTTGACAGGCTCCGATCATAAACTGTACAAGTTTTCTCTTTTTACAAGAGACCATTTAAAAATGTTGAATTATTTAATCTTCTATAAATCCTCTTATAAATCCGAATGAATCTGATCCACTGGATGATGATTTAATCTTTTTTTTTTTTTTTACCTGCATACTCATATCACACACTGTGTGTTTCTCTCAGTGGATGTGACTCTGGATCCTGATACAGCTCATCCCAAACTCATCCTGTCTGCTGATGGAAAACAAGTGACATGTGGAGACAAACGACAGAAACTCCCTAATACACCACAGAGGTTTAATCAGTATCTTGGTGTTGTGGGAAAGCAGAGTTTCTCCTCAGGGAGATTTTATTATGAGGTGCAAGTCAGAGGGAAAACTAAGTGGTTATTAGGAGTTGTGAGTGAGAACATTAACAGGAAGGGGTGGATTACACTGAGACCTCAGTATGGATTGTGGACTGTGGGACTGGGTGGTGAGAATGAGTACTGGGCTTTTGCTGAGCCCGCTGTCCGCCTCCCACTGAGAGAGAAGGTGGAGACGGTGGGGGTGTTTGTGGATTATGAGGAGGGTCTGGTCTCCTTTTATGATGTGAAGTCCAGATCTCATATCTACTCTTTCATTGGTCAGTCTTTCACTGAGAAACTCTATCCATACTTCAATCCTGAAGATTCAGCCCCACTGATCATCTCTCCTGTATCTGTAACGCGGCTGTGACAGACCAGACACTCGCAGATGTTCGATGAACTGAAGGTTTTAATGAGAGAAGGGTAATCCAAAAACAATGTACAAAAACCAGGCCAGGTCAAAACCGAGAAATCCAAAACATTAACAAGGGCCAGACAAAACGTGATCAGAAAACGGGCAATAGCCGAAGAACCGGAAATCAAGAGAGACGGGCAATCAAAACACAGGGCCAGGCTAAACGGGGGCAAAAAACGGAAAGCAAAAAGGGTCATACACAGAGAAACAATCAGGTGACCCACTCCTACGAAGTGGTTCCGGGTTGAACTGACGGCGTGCACGTGGTAGTAACTGGTGCGTGAGGGGGATTATGGGAAATGGAGCCCTGTGGGTTGAGGCAGACGGAGGGTGAGCCTGGAAGCGTGACAGTATTAAAGACTTAATGAATTTTCACCTCATGAATTAAGTCATCTATTAGATCGTGAGAATAAACAAATATTTTACTTTTTCTTGTTAATTTTAGAAAAAAAAACATTTTCCCCTTTAAAGTGCTGTACAGTTTATTTTAATACCTGGGTTTTGTTTTTTGCAGAAACAAATAATTTTAAATCCTACAGTCTGTTTTTACACATGTTGATTGTGGAACTTTGTCATTACAAATCAAATATTAATAAAGATTATTTACAGTTCACACTGAGTTTTACTGCAGAATTTAATCTGATCAATAAAATGCATTAAATTCAGCTGCTGATGTCTGTGTAAATAAAACCAAACAAAACGGTGTTTCCAGGGGTTAAATTGGGATTGGTTATGTGGGGGGGCTCTGCCTCGTACCCGCCCCTGCCCCCGCCGCCCTGCCCCAATATACTTTTTGGAAAATAACCCTCTAATTTGATAACCATATCATATTGCACAGAGATATACACCTTATCTGTGTGTTGTAGGCCTATGTGTGTCTTGTAGTGCCCCCCTACACATTATGGCAGTTTGAATGTAGATTGGTTGGCCAATGTAACAGATTGTACAGGTTGTTGTACATTGGTTTGAAGGAAATGATTAGTGGGGGGTCTGGGGGTCCTCCCCCAGAAGTTTTTTATTATCATACATGTTATTTGCTGAATTCTGGTGCATTTTAATAAGTTGTTAGCTGACTTTACAGAGGTAGGTTGAGCAATATCATGTTAAATCTTGTCACATGCCTACAGGTGAAAAATGTGAAGGAGAAATGTTCAGTGAGAAAATTTGAAGGCTTGCACAATCTTAAACCAAAACAGTTGATTTATTTTGGAGGATAAATGTTAAATATGCCAAAACACTGTCAGTCAAATTGTCAATCAAATATATTCATGCAGTGAATGCAACCAAATACAAACAACACTATAACATTGGAAGCATTTATTATTATTGTTATTATTATGTATTCAATTATTTATTTGGCATGTGGTGCTTTTTGTATTGTCTAGAACGTACATAAGATGAGCATATTATAGCAGCAAAATAGAAGCACAATCATTTGAATGCAGCAAAAGTTTTGCTGCATTCAAATGATTGTGCTTCTATTTTGCTGCTATAATATGCTCATCTTATGTACGTTCTAGACAATACAAAAAGCACCACATGCCAAATAAATAATTGAATACATAATAATAACAACAATAATAATTACACTAATACACTAATAATATTAACAATAAATAATAATAAATTAACATTAAATTAAATATTAACAATAAATAATAAAACACTAATATTAACAATACAGTGAACATAATCATATTTTTTATTATTAAAAACAAAATATCAAATAATACTGAAGAGGGGAAAAAATAATACTGATCTAAATATGTTGTGTTTTTATTTTTAGACAGTATGTGTTTTGCTAAACACATACTGTCTAAAAATAAAAACACAACATATTTAGATCAGTATTATTTTTTCCCCTCTTCAGTATTATTTGATATTTTGTTTTTAATAATAAAAAATATGATAATGATTATGTTCACTAGCTAACTTTAACTGACATCTCCCCCTTCCCCCTGGCTAATTTCTGTCGATAACTGGGGACTATGGAAATTGAACTCGCCAAATGCACAGACAGTTCGTTCAAGCACCTCTGATGGATTAGGATCGTATGCAGGTAAAAGGGGAGACGGTGTACGGAGAAAATTATAAACAAGTCACAACGCTGAAACACAAGCCCAAAAACCCGCAAACCACGACTTCTGATTTTTTTTTAAAGCGAGCTCACAAAAAAAGAAACCCCAAAGTCGCTTATAAAAAGCGGAATTGGCAACCCACGCAGTGTTCCAGAAACCAGAATCTCTGATCGCAAGTTCTGTTCTAAATAGCTTTGACAGGTCGTCTTGTTATCAGGAAAACTATGATCTATCTCATAAAAGTCATGGGTTTATTGATTAATAAAACGATATTTAATTATTCAGAACTGAAAATCGTGAAAAGGGTTTGTTGCTTTTGATGTGTGCGTGATCATATGCCATCCGCTCCGAGCTTATGTGCCGGGGCTCAGCCCCGGACAGCCCCGGCCCAATTTAACCCCTGGGTGTTTCTCCTTCAAACCTCTTCAAACACAAACAAACTTATATTTTATTTCTAAATAAAAGGGTCAGCACTGTGATGACCTGGCGACTTGTCCAGGGTGTAACCTGCCTCTCGCCCATCGTCAGCTGGGATAGGCTCCAACTTGCCCATGACCCTGCACAGGATAAGCGGTTACAGAAAATGGAGGGATTTTATATATATCTAAGAGAACATTGCCAACTTGGTGTTATGGGTGACAGTTGAAATAATTCTGACTGCATGATCAGGGAGTAACAGTGAATTGAGCGAGCACAGGGAAAACAACATTGTGCTGTCCTTACTGCAATGTAGCAACTGTAGCTCTACAGCCAGTTAAACGCTGATGCAATGATGAGGAGTCTGTGATGTAGTTAACATTGACGTTGTTTACTAGGGTTGGGTATTGAAAGGGTTTCATTCGATACCAGTGCCAAATCGATACTTTCAAAACGGTGCCGGTTCCTAAACGGTATTTAAATCGTTACTTTCAAAAAAAAAAAAAGCAGCACAGTCACACAGAATTTGTAATGAAGCAATGACTTTTTATTCCTAAGGCAAAGTCCAAGGTCAAATTGAACAACACCACATTACTTTAAATCCCTTAAATAATAAATAAAGATAAAAGAAAACAAATTCACATTGTACTGTACTTCAACAATTGTACACAACTGTACATTAACTTATTCTAATGACTAACAATGCCAGGGCATATGGAACAGGATAATGAAATGCCAAATGTTCCATGAAATGAAAGGCGTAACTAGAAAGATCACAAAATATAAATTAATTTAAAATATCAATTAATTCATTAATTTATTTTGAACATGCTACATAATGCTGTTCTCATAAACTCCGCATTTAGGACTATCGTTATTCGTACGCTGAGCTGTTTTTTGCTACCGACTAAACGGCAACATTTCATAGGCTTACAACCAGAGTTGGGGCGGCACGGTGGTGTAGTGGTTAGCGCTGTTGCCTCACAGCAAGAAGGTCCTGGGTTCGAGCCCCGGGGCCGGCGAGGGCCTTTCTGTGTGGAGTTTGCATGTTCTCCCCGTGGGTTTCCTCCGGGTGCTCCGGTTTCCCCCACAGTCCAAAGACATGCAGGTTAGGTTAACTGGTGACTCTAAATTGACCGTAGGCGTGAATGTGAGTGTGAATGGTTGTCTGTGTCTATGTGTCAGCCCTGTGATGACCTGGCGACTTGTCCAGGGTGTACCCCGCCTTTCGCCCGTAGTCAGCTGGGATAGGCTCCAGCTTGCCTGCGACCCTGTAGAAGGATAAAGCGGCTAGAGAGAATGAGATGAGACAACCAGAGTTGAACGCATTTAATGCGATTGATTCGTTGTGCCTTCTTAACGTGTACAAGTACAACACTTGCTCATCAAATATGACTTACCTAACCTGTCAGCCTGACAAACGCATTTTCACACAAGCTGTGAGACTGCATCTGTGCTACTTGAAACATTTACGCCTACATTTAACAATAGGAATTAGCATGCATCAATTGTTTAGCAGTGTTAAAAAAATACTCACTTGAAGAACAAATGCTGCTATTATCATCATCATCATCATCATCCAGTATGTCCACGCTAGCTGGGCTGGGAGCTCCATCGCTTGGGCTGGGCATAGGGACTCCCACATCGGATGCTTCCGATGTACTTGCTATAGAGTGCTTCGAGGTCAGCGCGCACCCGGCGGCAGCCATATTGGAAGTCAAAGCGCGCTGTGTCGGTGCATTGTTGTTGTCCAGCGAAGCAAAAAGGGGTGGCAATGCCGAATACGTGTGTCATTGTTGGCTGTAGTAACCGAGGGGAAAAGGGTGGCAAAAGCTTCCACAGACTCCCCAAAGTCGTGACTAACCAGGGAATTGCAGCACAGGAGAAAAGCGAGCGGAGGAGACGACAGGGGCTGGCTGCCATTAACCGATCAAATTGAGGACAACTTGACTGTATCTGGATTTGTTCTGATCACTTTGTGACCGGTAGGTTAATGTCTTGAATTTCATAGTTACTAAAATAGTTATTTTAATTTCATAGTTACCGGTAGCATCCAGTATGCCAGCTGTTGTGTGACCGTTGTTCTTTCCCTCAGTCTCGTGGCCGCTTCAACATAAAACCACAGGGAAGCAACATGGGAGCAACATTCCCCAAGTCCAGCAATGCAGTTGCAATATGCACACAAAATAGCATGTCTCTTGTCAAATATTATCCAGGGGTGTAGACTAGGCTGGGATAGACTGCGAATGTAATGCTGTGTTCATGTGCTATGGGAAGATGATATTTTCCAGTTGGGAAGTGGTATTTACCAGTGTGTTGTGTTCACATGCTTTTATTGTTGTTGACAAATTAAAGATGGTGGACCAGATTCAGAATCAGGCCTGTTATTTGGCTAAAACAATTAGATATATTACATTACACATATTATATTACACTTATTAATGACGCAACATTGCATAGACACCAAAAACTACCCACTAGTACTAGTAAAAAAAAAAAAAAAACTTTAGTAGCGTACAATGCTAAGTGTCTTGTACCGCTCGCCGCCATGTTGAAAAGGTTAAAGTTCATCTCATCTCGGCAACTCGTGTATCAAAATTTTCTACGAGTTGCCCAGTGGAAAATACCACAAGAGGGGGCGTTCATGTGTGCTTTCCATGTCGGCGTTTGGTATTTACCATAATTCCTATAGCACATGAACGCACCATAACACTTTCCCTCTGATCACTTTTGTCTCTCCGTCTTCAGCAGTAAACACCGACACATCACGGACCCAACCGGACACAAATCTATCGTATGCTTCCATACTTTTGTAGTTCTGGAAATCCTTTAGTTCACAAAATGGACTTGGGTGAAACACTAGATAGTTCACAAGATCTATGCATGTTAAATGCGGCAACAAGCTGGGGTCAGCTTTCCATTCCTTCTCACTAACAGTGTATGGATCTACATTCCCAATGAAACGTATCTTCTCAGCATAACGCTCCCGTGCCTGCTTATCCAAACTTTCACAGTAGTGCTCCATCACTTCAGATGTCTAAATTCTTAAAAAATCCAAGCTTCTAAGCCCTCTTACGCGGAAACGAATCGGTGAATGTGTACTCTATGATGTGTACTCTATGAGCGCTCTGGAGCTACTGACTTCCAAGATGGCCGCGCACGCGCAGTGTTACTATTTTTAGCATCATCTCGGAGCCCTCTATAGGGTCACGTTCACGGAGGCTGTCAAAAACGGTGCAAGCTTCGGCCTTTAGATGGATTCCATGTGTGACCAAATGTTTCATTAAATTTGACGTGTTCCCGCATTTGCACAAAAATGTCCTCAAACGTTTGTTGCACGTGAAAGTTTCAGCATCCTTTCTTGTAAAATATAACCATACTTTGGAACGTTTGCTTGAGACAAGATCTTGACCTTTCTGCCTGCTGAGTGTGTAGGTCTACTAGTGGTGTGTCGTTCATGAACGAACCGTTCTTTTTGAACGAGTCTTCGAAGTGAACAACTAGAACTAGTTTGCGCTGCCTCTCGTTCTCGGTCGTTCGCGAATCAGCAGTCTCTGCTCGCTGGCAGCAGGGCGGTCGCTGAATCTCGGTCGTTGGCAAATCAGCAGGATCTGTTCAGTAGCAGAAGGGCGTCCAACTTGCATTTTGATCTGTGCAGAGCAGCGCCACTTTACTTCTTTAAGGGCTATCTGAGCCCTATTATCAGAGCATTGACACATGCCAGGTCTTTAGTTTACAATTTAGAGCTCTCACTCAGCAATACATTTCAGTTCACAGCGAACGAGCTCAGCAGTTCGCAAACGAACGAACAGCCAGCAGCCAGCCTGCCTGCTGCCATACTGGGCTGGGCGCATAGCAACTAGTGGTGTGTCGTTCACGAACGAACCGTTCTTTTTGAACGAGTCTTCGAAGTGAACGACTAGAACAATGAATGATCATGAATGCAGCAGAGAGACATCGCAGGCTACTGTTCGCTGAATACGATGACTTGTAAAGTTGTTTATTCTCTGAAATGAGTGTTGCTGTTAAATAAGCAATTTTTTTTTTGCTTAATGGGTTTGAGAGAACAACTGCATAGCCGGCAGACCATGGCTCTACTAAAATAAATATAATAAATATAAAAACAGCTTTATTCTCATCTACATTTAATTAACTTTCAGAGCTTTGTTTATGTAGTCTTTTTCAGATAATGCTAGGATAATGTTTTTCTTCCATCTTTTTCTCAAGCACATTGTAATGTATGAAAATCTATTGTGGATGGCACCTCTGCCGCCTCTCGTTCACTCAAGATGAACTAAACTTCGGACGACAGCCATTGTTGTGCCGCTTTGGTGTGACGTCATCAAAATGAACGAGTGAACGAACTGAACGAACGAATTTCTTTGCTGAACTGACCGACATGAACGAACTGGCGGAAATGAATCGCCATGTCCCACCAATAAGGTCTACTGAATACGGTGCCGCTGTTAACAGTGAACACCAGAGGGCGCAGCTGTGTATTTTGTGGCACCGAAATTCATGTTGTATTTCGGACTGATTACTACCGTTGATGTTCGCCCCGGTGCCATACCTGTACCGAGTTTCGGTACCCAACCCTATTGTTTACTGAAGCTTTCGACATTACATGACAGGGTGAAAACTGCAACAAAAAATAAAGTTTGACTGTTTTAACATTAGGCTCAGCTTCACATAAAGTTTGATGAAATATTCTTGTACACGCATGTAAATAAAAACGATCTTTTTAAACTATTATCTTCCCTTTCAACTTTTAACATAAGTTAATAAATGATAGATTAAGTTAACAATGAATTTTACTTACAACTTTGCTTCTAGCGCCGCTCACGGTCAGAATTTACGTTTGCTAGAACTGTTTTCAACTGGTAGGAAGGAACACAGCAGGAAGCAACCGTTGCTAAGCAGAAATGGCAGGAACAAGTATCAAAATAAAAGTGCTATTCGTTCTCAGTGTGTCATTATAAAAGTCTCCATATATATCACCCTACTGCAAACACACTCCCCGCCTGACCACTGTGAGGTCACTGCACTATCATGAACCCTAATATCAACTAAGAACTACAACTGAAACATCAGTCTTTACTAAGAAGCAAAACAGTTTCTGTCACTGGTCTAAGGTAAGTCTTTAATTCCACCTTACGGACTTTTCCATCTGTTCCTGGAATAGCCTTTGTGACTACTGCCAAAGGCCAGTTGTTGCGGGCAGCTTGGTTGTCTTTGAGGAGGACAATGTCACCTTCTTGCAGGTTCTGGTGGGGCCTTGTCCATTTCACAAAATAAACTCCTGTGCACGCAGTTCCCAGGATTAAATGTGTTTTCCACAGACCATTTATTTATTCACTTTACTCAAATACAAAGTAAAATGGCAGTAAATCTTCTTTCTTTTCTTGCGTATTGCATCATGAGGCGTTCCTGGCTTGTAAATCTCTTATTTTCGGTGCATGACACATTCACGCAACCGAATGCTATGAATTAACAATGACAACGGTCTGCAGTGGTGGCTACACAAACACTCAGCGAACATTTCTCCATTTGTGTATGAAAATACACTCCAATGACTCAGTTTGGTTTCATTTACAACCAACAGTGTCTTTTGATGCCAGCACGTAATTGAACGAGAGAAGACTGGTTTACCGGAGACAAAATAAGCGTTATCTCTGCTTCTGTTCCCTCCGACGGCCCCGACACACTACTGCCTCCGCTGAGTGCGCGCGCACACACACCGCATGTCGGGGCCGTGGATGAGTTACTCTCCCTTGAGCAACGAAGTCTGCGGGGAATTTGTGGTTATTATCGGTACAAACAGCGCGAATCACAACTTAAATGAGTGCGGTTCAGTTTGACATTGTCAGTCCGTTAGATAAACATTTAATTTTATTAAAATCGAAAATTAATATTTAGAGCCTGTGGGCTACAAAAATAAGTCATTAAAGTAGCCGGCTGGACTTAATTGTGTAGTCGGCTGTATGGCCGGCGCTTGTGGAAAGCCCTGTCGAATCAGCTCTGCGCATGCGCCGTACGGCACAAAAAAATGGCAGCCACCATGAAGGAAGGAGATCCGGAGTTTTCAAACATTTGCTTAAGTGTGAAATCGCAAAATGGTATTCTAGCGAACAACAAAATAGTAAAGATTCA
Source organism: Neoarius graeffei (assembly GCF_027579695.1). Classification (NCBI taxonomy): domain Eukaryota; kingdom Metazoa; phylum Chordata; class Actinopteri; order Siluriformes; family Ariidae; genus Neoarius; species Neoarius graeffei. Next base: position 95,577,067 of record NC_083569.1, read on the forward strand.
GAAAAACAAATCATTCAATGATCATTTTAATAGTGTAATTTCATCCGAACTAGGCCTAACGGTCGATTTAGAACTACAAAAAGTCCGTGTATTGGACATTTTAAGTACCTTTGTAAAAGTTTTGCAAATGTTGCAGTCAGCATTTAAAATGCTTGCTTAAAGTTTTTGTACAAGTTTCAGTTGATTAAACTGTCATTTTATTAAATGTCTGCTTTTGTAATAAAAAAAGTACTGAAAGAAAAAGCAAACACAGCATTGCGATTTCTTATCCATCCATATAAAAAAAAAAATCCCTCCCGAAATTTTTTTTGCTCACCCAGTGGACAGGAAACGGATTTTTTTTTAAGGATGGCCTTACTGTATGCATTGCCTTCCATCACCAAAAGATCATACATATTTGCTGGAATGATTTAATTAACTTTCAGCTGTAGCTCAAACTAATTTACAGGATAAAAAGAAAATGTAAACAGGACAATAAAACATTTGTAAACTTTGCACAGAAGCAAAAGATCTGTTTACAGACTTGTGTATTCGGTAAATATATTTTATGCTTCTTTTCCCCCAAAACCAACAGAAAAAAGACAATTATTACAACTATTAGAAAATTCAATAAATTGAAATCACAAGGAAAATAGTAATATATAATAACATCCCTCGTTCCTTCTCAGTCCTCATCTCATCTCATTATCTCTAGCCGCTTTATCCTTCTACAGGGTCGCAGGCAAGCTGGAGCCTATCCCAGCTGACTGCGGGTGAAAGGCGGGGTACACCCTGGACAAGTCGCCAGGTCATCACAGGGCTGATACATAGACACAGACAACCATTCACACTCACATTCACACCTACGGTCAATTTAGAGTCACCAGTTAACCTAACCTGCATGTCTTTGGACTGTGGGGGAAACCGGAGCACCCGGAGGAAACCCACGCGGACACGGGGAGAACATGCAAACTCCACACAGAAAGGCCCTCGCCGGCCCCGGGGCTCGAACCCAGGACCTTCTTGCTGTGAGGCGACAGCGCTAACCACTACACCACCGTGCCGCCCCTTCTCAGTCCTACTTTGCTCAAAAGAAATCAACACTCTATTTCACCTAATGAACAATGTTTTACAGTTCTTTATACAAGTTACATCACACACCACTTTATCACAGACAGCAGTGAACACAGAAAGAGAACAATTTAATTCCAGGCAACATTTGCTTGTGTAATATGTCAGGAAGACCACGACAGACTGTGCTGTTATATGAACATAAAACACACCGGGGTGTGATGCAGTATGACACTCAAGCTGAGTACCATTACCAGTCCCTGTGTGTCCCTTTTAATTGATTACAATGAGTATGTTAATATTAACCTATCATTTAGCCAGAACTACTTGTGCTGTTATCAGAAAATAATGTACACCTTCTGACCAATCAGATTTGAGCATTCAACCATGCTGGGCTATAATATAATTTATTATAACTAGTTAGATAAAAGGTATTTACAGCAATAGAACATGTTCTCCTGACCTGTTTAGTATAGTTAGTGTGTAATGTTTGCAGGAGCATCAGAAGCATTTTTTTTTGGGGGGGGGGGGGGGGGGGGGGGCACCGGGGGGGTCCTCCCCCAGAAAATTTGTAATTAATTAGATGCCATTTCCTGCATTCTGGTGTATTTTTAACAGGTTGTTAAACACCTAATTTTACCTACAAAAGTCACTTAATTCAATGACTATTTTAGAGACTCAACAATAAGTCCTCATTCAACTCGTCCATATACAGTGGTGGGCAAAAGTTTACATACCCCAACAAAATGTTTCATTTCTTGCCTATTTTTAAGAGAAATTGAATGATAATACACAAAAACCTTTATTTCACTTGTGGTTAATGGTTGGCTGAAGCCATTTATCGTCAAGAAAATGTTAACTCTTTTTAAACCATTATGACAACAAAAAAACTACACAAATGACCCTGCTCAAAAGTTTACATACCCCAATTCTTAATACTGTGTATTTCCCCCTTTAACATCAATAACAGATTGAAGTCTTTTGTGATAGTTGTCAATGAATCTCTTTATCTTTTCAGATGGTAAAGCTGCCCATTCTTCTTGGCAAAAAGCCTCCAGTTCCTGTAAAGTCTGGGGCTGTCTTGCATGGACTGTACGTTTGAGGTCTCCCCAGAGTGGCTCAATAATGTTGAGGTCAGGAGACTGAGATGGCCACTCTAAGATCTTCACTTTATGCTGTTGTAGCCACTCACAAGTTGATTTGGCCTTGTGTTTTGGATCATTGTCGTGCTGGAATGTCCAAGTTCGTCCTATGCGCAGCTTCCGGGCTGAGGCGTGTAGATTTTCCTCCAGTATTTTTTGATAAGTGACTGCATTCATCCTGCCATCAACTCTTACCAAATTTCCAGTGCCTTTGTAGTTCACACATCCCCAAAACATCAGAGATCCACCACCATGTTTCACTGTGGGAATGGTGTACTATTCATCATAGGCCTTGTTGATTCCTCGCCAGATGTAGCGTTTAGTGTTGTGCCCAAAAAGTTCAATTTTGGTCTCATCACTCCACACAACTTTTTGCCAGAAGGTTTGGGGTGTGTCTCTGTGCAGTCTGGCATATCGTAGACGGGCTTCTTTGTGGCATTTGCGTAGAAGGGGCTTTCTTCTGGCAACTCTCCCATGCAGCCCATTTCTTCTCAAGAGTCTCCTAATTGTACTCTTTGAAACATCCACATCAACTTGTTTCAGAGAATCTCGAAGTTCACCAGATGTTATTTGGGGCTTCTTCTTTATATCACGCACAATTCTTCTAGCAGTGGTGGGTGAATTTTTTTCTTGGTCTACCTGAATGGGCTTTGGTGTCTACAGAGCCCCTGACTTTCCACTTCTTGATTATTGTTTGAACAGTGCTGACTGACATTTTTAATTGCTTTGATATTTTCTTATATCCCTTCCCTGATTTATAAAGTTCAACTACCTTTTCACGCAGGTCCTTTGACAATTCCTTTGATTTTCCCATGGCTCAAACTCAAAGATGACGTGCAGCACTGGATGAGGGATAAAAGGTTCTCTCAAAAGTCCAGCAATTTACTGACTTTTATTTTCACCCACTAATTAGAAGAAAACAGATCACAGGTGAAGGTAGTTGCCTTTAATTGCCATTCAGTCCTGTTTATGTCAAATTGTGTACAGGTTTTCAGGCCAATTCACAGGGGTATGTAAACTTTTGATCAGGGTCATTTAGGTAGTTTTTGTTGTTTTCATGGTTTTCAAAGAGTAAACACAGTAATGAATGCAATAAATAGCTTCAGCCAACCATTAACCACAAGTGAAATAAAGGTTTTTGTGTATTATCATTCAATTTCTCTTAGAAATAGGCAAGAAACGAAACACTGTTGGGGTATGTAAACTTTTGCCCACCACTGTATTCATCAGTCTGTTTTTAAACCCACTGCTCTGCCTAAGATAATGAGAATGACACAATTTATCACCAACAGTGACTTTATGGGTGCATTTTACTTTTTATTTTGCGTTTCCTTTTTTATTTAGTTTTAGATGTAACAAAACATACCACTGTGCCAAGCAACAGTGACCCTCAACTGTATGTTTAAAAATAAGAATATTCATAATTTCACACAATGACCAGGCATGACATGGCATCATGCAAACTTCATAACACAAAATCACACTGTGTCAAGCAACAGTGACACATAAACAATAACTTCACACAATGAACAGATGCAATTGTGTTAATCACCAACAGTGACTTTAGTGGGTGCATTTTACTTTTTTCCAATTTAGTGACACTCGTAACAAAAATGGCATGGCATCATGCAGTCTTCATAACACAAAATTACACTGTGTCAAGCAACGAGACACAAAAGATAACTTCACACAATGAACAAGTGCAGTTTTGTCAACCTACATGTAATGGTGGTACTACAGTAATATTTACAGATTAGTATAACAAATAGATTTATAGATATAACCCCTTACATTGGTGCCACCACAATTTCTACCACTTCATAACTTTTATCCCCCTTTCCTTCACAATCCACCTGGAATAACATCCATCTCTCTCCATTGCTTTCCTTTCTACTATTCCTTCCCCATACACTGATTTCCCATCTTACTTTCCAGAAAACTGGCAAAGACCAGACAAAACAAGTTCTTCAAATCACAACAGGGAATCAATAAATATCATCAGAGCAGACTTGACCTCATTCTTGGCATTACAATAAGGCAGGCCTACTGGGTTTGAATTAAATGATAGCTAACATTAAGCTAGCTGATACATCCAACATTGACTAGCCAGCTAACTGCACTAACATTTCCATTGGGACAAAAAAACCCTGTCCTGTGGGGAAATTTTGACTGACTTTCCGCTTCTTTGTAAAGAATGTCCTTATGTCCATTGTGTCTGGGGAGGGAGCAAATATTGCAAACAATTCATCATCAACCAAGAATACCCCATTAGGCTAAGCTTATTTCATTGTTTAGTTGAACATTAATTTAACGTGGCCTAGGGTTAATTTTGAGGGCATATAGCAAAAGAATAAGGTTTAGCAAAAGCTAGGCATTGTGAGGTGGCAATGGGGCTGACGTCACCTCCTCCACTTTGGAGCAGCTGCACCAACATGTCTGTGCTCGCGCTGAGATTCGCTTCACTTGCGCGCGCTGAGCTGTTGTAGGGAGCGCCCGGAAAACCCGGAGTGGATTTTCAGTGGGCTGTGTATTCTCTTATCGATCAAGTGGAATGGATTCTTCCACAAAGCAATAGAAACGGTGCGGGGTGAACTAATGTTAAGTGGGGTGGGGATCCAAACGAAGAATTATGAAATGTGAAGGGGACACGCCGCCTTCACATTCAATGGTGGCGACGCCCATGCCCGAGACTGAGGCGCCAGTGATGATATGGGGAGAGCGGGGAAAGGCCGAGTGGCATTTTTGGAGACCAAATGTTTGTCATGTCTCATTCAAAATGCTCATTGTCATTTACATCTCTCATCTGTGTTAACTTTGTCTTATATCAAGAAATGCAAATGTACACACGGGCTGTGAAAAACACTCATTTATTGGGTAAAACTTTGTGATAACATTTCCGTATTCACTTTACTCACCGGCAGGGGCGTAGCCATCATTTTTGAAGTGAGGGGGACAAATTGTTCAGAGGTCTATTGAGTGATTTATCATCCTCTCGCATTCAATTGCACCTCTCCTTAGCAGCTAAAGAACCACATAACCACAAATGGCACAGCACCAAGGCAAGGCAAGTTTATTTATATATTAGCACATTTCATACACAGTGGCAGTTCAATGTGCTTTACAGAAGTATGCAAAACAGTAAACAACAGAGAATAAAATTACATAAAATAAATGGGAAGAAATATAAGAATTAAACAATAGTAGAAATAAAATAATAAAATGAAGTAGAAGTTCAAATAGGGGGAGAAGAAAAAAAACCCAGCAGAATAAAATAGAATAAAAGTTAAGTAAAATTTGAAACATGCAGAGACTGTAAAAGTACAGAATATAAAACATGTAAGGAAGACAATATTAATTATTTAACAGAAAGCATCTGAAAACAGCTTGGTCTTTAACCTAGATTTGAAGCTGCCAACAGCAGGAGCATTTTTAATGTCCTCTGGGAGTTGGTTCCATAGCTGTACTGCATAGTAGCTAAAAGCTGCTTCACCATACTTTGTTTTAACAACTGGTTTTAACAGTAAATTTTGCTGCTGCGATCTGGTAGATCTGATTGGGTTAGGCCGCTGCAACATATCAGAGAGGTAATTGGGCCCTGTACCATTTAGAGATTTGTACACCAGCAGCAATGCTTTAAAGTCAATTCTGTAGCTTACTGGAAGCCAGTGAAGGGACCTTAGAATTGGAGTAATGTGCTCTGTTCTTTTTGTTCGTGTGAGAACCCTAGCTGCTGCATTTTGAACCAGCTGAAGTCGTTTGATGGTCTTTTTTGGCAGGCCTGTGAAAAGGCCATTGCAGTAATCAACCCTACTAGAGATGAAGGCATGTATCAGTTTTTCCAGATCATTTTTTGACATAAGTCCTCTTAGTTTGGAAATGTTTTTTAGGTGATAAAATGCCGTTTTAGTGATTGCTTTCATGTGATTATCAAAGTTTAGCTCGCTGTCAATGAAAACACCAAGATTTTTAACCATATCTTTTGTTTTAATCCCTTTTGTGTCAAGAATAGTGGTAATCTTTCATCTTTTTTTTTCCAAATAGAATTACTGCTGTTTTATCTGAGTTCAGCTGAAGAAAATTTTGTGACATCCAGTTGTTGATTTGATCGATACACTGGTAGAGACATTCAAGGGGGGCATAATCATTAGGTGATAAAGCAAAATAAATTTGGGTGTCATCTGCATAGCAGTGATACAAAATACAAAACCAGGGAACCAACTTTAGTTCTTTAAAATGATATACTATCAAAATCTAAAGTCTCATCTCATCATCTGTAGCCGCTTTATCCTGTTCTACAGGGTCGCAGGCAAGCTGGAGCCTATCCCAGCTGACTACAGGCGAAAGGCGGGGTACACCCTGGACAAGTCGCCAGGTCATCACAGGGCCAACACATAGACAACCATTCACACTCGCATTCACACCTACGGTCAATTATCCCCTCAGCCCCTACTTATAGTACATTTACATAATTTTAACAATGACTAAAGCTAAGGCAAGACTTTACCATTGTCATTACTGGCTATAAATTATGAAACATCAAGTTTTCAGCGCAAAGTGCAAATTTATTTCAACAATGCTTTAGTAATGCACAACAGTGGTTAAGAGAAAAGTGCAAGTGCAGTCGAAATTGAACCATGCTTTCAAAAGAGTGGAACAGAAAGAAAAATAAGAAAATCTGTTGACATAAAACCAGGAAACAAGAAAAGTAAAGTGAAAGTTCACTTTTTCTGCTTCTTTGCAGTGAAGCCAAAGGCATCTAGTTTTTTGCCATTGCTTCCATAGACTTTTTTTTATGGCAAACTACACAAAAGCACACACCTGCCATTTTCATCTTTTTGCACCATGAACTAAATGGCTTGCCATTATCGCTCATTTCATTTAGCCAAGCCCATCTCCACTTATTCTTTACCGTTTTGTCGATGTCTGACACATCTGTGCCTTCATTTAAAAGAAGCGCGTCCATGCTGGCAAAACCGAAAGTAATTTGACGCGCTCTAGTGATGGAAATCGAAGGGCCTATGTCAGGTGACCTTATACGCAGTACTCAAGTTGGGGGGGGGGGGGATGTGGGGGAGGCATCCCCCTTCTGAAATAAAGATCTCAAATCATCCCCCTTATAAAACGGCCATCCCCCCATCACATCCCTTGTGCCATTTTACCAATTAATGTGGAAATTAGCCTACTATTATTTTAACAAATATCACTACTATTTCAACATTAGAGGCTTTGCGCAGTGATAGCCTACATGTAGCCAGATAAAAAAAAAAGACGCATATTTATTTATTCGGTTGCACCTCTCATTCACACATATACGGAGGTTTCAGTCACTGAAAACAGCTACTTTCGCAAACTCTGGGCAGAGTGGAGATTTCTGAAAACTCCATCTTCAGATGCGTGTAAATCGGGAAAACGAAGCAACAGTGGGCGAGAGGGCACGCGCGAATATAATGAGTCATAGGTGTGAATCTTTCACCGAATGCCAATTGTCCCGGTTCTATATGAAACCGCATGCGCACGCACAAATTCATTAGGTTAACTTTCAAATAACTGTTCTTGTGCACTTGCGACACCGGAGCCACTTTCCTGAATTTTGAGCTTCGGAGCCCGCCTCTGCAGCCTCCAATGTTTAAGCGAACTGCTGAAACCATAATGTTTAAAGATTAAACCGTAGGCTAATCAAACCAAAGAAAAATACAGCCTTTCCAGAACGTTGTCTGCCGAAGCCTGTTTAACCTACCAAAGGCATAATAGCATAGGTCTTGCTGCAGCTTCAACTTTTTCACATGATCACCTTTCAATAGGCAAATATCATTATTACTATTACTACAAAAGGCCTAGTATTAGTAGTAGACAAGTAACCTAGTTGCCTAGTAGTAGGACAGCCAAATAGTTTCATCAGTGGCCTACGCCAAGCCTCCCCGGGACTAGACAGTAGCGTAGGCTGTATTTATTCCTATCTAGCACAACAACTTATTCCTTTACATATACTCAAAAATAGCACAAGAAAGGGTTCAACAACAGGCAATCACAGCAGCTTGGTGAAGTTCTAAATCACATCAGTGTCAGACCTATGGGCCTCCCCCCCCTCCCCTTTATTTTTCTTCCTCGTATCTGCATCACTCATTATTGACCTTTAGCGCTCCCAGTTGACGGAAATCCGTCGTAGCGACGGAAAACTTTAATCCATGGAACGGACACATCTTGATTTTTTAATCAAGTTTAAAAGCACCATAAAGAAAATGAATCATAACTAGTCTAGTAGCACATTGTGCAAATGTAATATTTGTGATCAACAGAGTTAAATTGTATTTAGTTATAAGAAAAAGAAGCCTTTATTTGTCACATGCACATTCAAGCACAGTGAAATTCATCCTCTGCATTTAACCCATCTGAAGCAGTGAACACATGCGCGCGCGCACACAGAGCAGTGGGCAGCAATACTACAGTGCTTGGGGAGCAGTCAGGGGTTAGGTACCTCGCTCAGGGTCGCCCTGTATTAACCTAACTGCATGTCTTTGAGCACCCGGAGGAAACCCACACAGACACGGGGAGAACATGCAAACTCCGCACAGAAAGGCCCTCGCCGGCCACGGGGCTCGAACCCGGACCTTCTTGCTGTGAGGCGACAGTGCTAACCACTACACCACCCCTGGGTTGTTATTTTATATATATATATATATATATATATATATATATAAAAAAAAAAAAATTTAGAGCTTTTATTAGTTTGAATGTATTTGTTAGGAGTCTTTCACTACGTTCAGACTGCAACCTGAAACGACCCATATCCGATTTGTTGTGAAATCCGATTTTTTTGTTAGGCCGTTCACATTACCAATTATATGAGACTTGTATGCGATCTCCAATATGAACGGAAAATGACCCAAAAGTGTCCCGCATGCGCAAATTGACACGTAATAAGCACATCTACGCAGGGGCGCAGATACGTTTTTTGAACTGGGGGGGACAAAGCTGCCAGCAAACCAACCCCACCCCCACCCCGTGTTGTGCGAGGAATATCCCCGATATGCCTGTCAAACTTATGGGTAACCATAGCAACCAAGCTCGAGTTCGCAACCTGTGCAGTCTGCGCAGCTCAACCAACCGAATATCAGTCTGTGTTTTGTTTTATGCGAGTTGTTGCAACTATGTATGTACTGCTGTGCACCTCAATAAACCGAATGGTAATTAGTCTTTTGATTTTTTTCGTGAGGTTTGCCTTATGCAAAGAAAGACAGCATAGACGTTTTTTCCTCCCTATAAGTGGGGGGGACCGAACGAGGTGAATTTAAATCTGGGTGGGATGAATCCCACCCGTCCCACCCTCTATCTGCGCCCGTGCATCTACGTAATACGTAAACAAAAAAAAAAGCCGTTGTTGTTTTCCACCAAAGAGGCGGGATTAGCCAACGCAGAATAGTGACGTTTGTCTCTTGTTGATGACGTGTAGGTCGCATGAATGCGACCTGTCCGGTCAGACTGCAGTCGCATGTGAAAATAACGGATATGCATCGGAATTAGGACCACATATCCAAGCGGCCTGGGTCGCATGTGAAAAAAAATCGGATCTGTGTCGTTCAGATTGTCAATAACAAATCGGATACAGGTCGCATATGGGCAAAAAAAATTCGGATATGGGTCGTTTCAGGGTGCAGTCTGAACGTAGTCTTTGACTCGTTGTATATATCAAAGATAAATAAAGCGATGGCTGAAACTTGGGTAGCACCATAATGTTATTTGGCAGATTATGTGGACTAAATTTAATTTAATTTTCTAATCTCACTGTTTTCTGGGTGAGGCTCAAAACTGATCAGTCACCCCTCGTATAGATTTTGTATTTTTCGACTGTATCATTTTAATATACATCCAGTCCTGCTCAGATATTAACGCTGATAGTTTTTCCCCCTCAGCATAATTACAGACAATAATTTTCTTAATGCATTGCATTGATTGGTTTGTTTTGCGCGCACCCTTTACTCCTTCAGAGGACGAGCGGAAGTTACTATAGCAACATCTTTCCAGACTTCTCCTCAGACTCCTGTGCAGAGTGCATCTAAGAAGGGGAGTGGGATCCATTTTGGGTTTTTCCCGGCTCCGGGATGTCAGATTTTAAATAATGTTTTCTAGAACTCTTTAAATCGTGCACTAGTGGGTGAAAACGGTGTGATTTACCACACACACACTAATTTTTTTGTAAATATATTTCCCGGCAGCCATGTTTGCGTCAGAGAAATAACTTGCGGCACTGCAGAGAGCCCACAGGTGTTCTGAAATTTCATCCTACCCATGAAAACGTCTTACCCGAGTTAACTGCGCATGCGTACAACGGCAAATTCACAGGGCCATAATTTTCTGCTACTGTCCTACCCGAGTTAACTGCGCATGCGTACAACGGCGAATTCACAGGGCCATAATTTTCTGCTACTGTATTACACAAGGTTAGTTTCTTGTATTTTTAATACCTTCTATGACCAGTATTCAATGCATAAGTTTGACAGTCAAATAGTTCAACTTGCCACGTGCATATGTGTTTGAATGCAGTTTGAATAGCTAATACTGCGAAGCATTGTCATTTTCATGTAGTCATAAAACTTGCTCATGCGCCTACGAAATTAGCCCAGACTTTGCAGTTTGCGAGACGAAATACATCTTTACAATACATTATCTCACTGTGTAGCCTAAGCTAGTTTACAAGACGATGTACGTTTTCATGACACATGACATGATTGATTCTGAGAGCATGCAGTTCAATGTGTAATAGCTCTGTTTACCAGCTGTTTCGAAACTTACTCAGTAGCCTACCTTTACATTAGCGCAGGGTTTGCATGTCTCTGGTATTACATAGGCTCGTTTGCAAGTCTCTATGATATTGACCTACAGTCATTTTAACATTACTGTACAGACATGGAAAGTAAATGGGATCAGGTGCATGCCCTCCTGACAGAAGGCACATACCCCTCGGGGTAAGGAAAAAGTCAGAGGCAAAACCTGAGGAGATATGCCTCCAAATTCAGAGTAAGGGGTTAGTATCACAAGTCTATGATGCATGTTATTTAGAATACTGTATGTGGCGATAACGCATTATTAAAGTAATGTATCATTAACAGAAAAAGATCTCTGGTTTGGTAATAAGAAGGTGGTGAAAAAGAGGGAGGAAGCCAGGAGACTTTTCATGGAGTTCCATTCCTCCCCCATGGGAGGTCATACTGGCATCCTTAAAACATGGGCAGCAATCTCTTCCAGGTTCTACTGGACCGGGATGTCTGTAAACATAAAAAATTGGGTATGTTTTTTTTAATTTTTTTTTTGTTTGTTTAATATAAACTGACTGTCACACACAAATAATGTTAATAATGTAGTTTATATATTTTCAAGATCTTAGAATGTGACAGATGCCAAAAGGTTGGAAAACCATTGACTGCAGTGGGGGAGTTGCAGCCGATAAAGGTAAATACATATTAATACTCGTGCAAAACTATACAGTAGGTAACAATAGTGTGAAATCACATTCTCCCTATGTCCTTATGGGAGGTGAACAGTTTAGTGTTATGGTTATATTACTTTTTTTTAGGTCTCTGGCGTGTGGGATTTGATTGGGATTGACCTTACTGGACCACTTCCCAAAACTGTCAATGGCTTTCAATATATTTTGACAGCTACTGATTTTTTTTCCAAGTGGGTGGAAGCTTTTCCACTCAAGTCCAAATCAGCTGCAGAAGTTGCAAGATGTATTTGCAGTATTATATACAGGCATGGCTGCCCAAAGCGCATTCTCTCTGACCAGGGAAGAGAGTTTGTGAATGACGTATGTACATTTAAATAACAAGCATTCAAAACATCTGCACAGTTGTCTATCAACAGTTGACAATTGCCTTGTTAAGGTGAATCAACCAATAATGTCAGGTAATTAGTTTAGTCTTCACTTTTATTTTTTCTTTTTATTTTTTAAAGCTTAACAACAGACTTTGTGAGTTGCTCTGCATAGAGAGAAGCGTGGCCGCAGCCTATCATCCACAAACAAATGGTCTGTATGAAAAGACAAATGACAACATCAAACGGTACTTTTATAGTATGTGCAAGTCATCATATTTATTATTGCAATAATATTGTATTATTGCTGTTTTTCATGATAATTATTTTTATTTTAGAGCCCTCAAGAAACTGGTTAATGACCAACAAAATGACTGGGAGATTTATCTTGAGGCAACTTTGTTTTCTCTGCGGTCCAAAATTCACACTACCACAAAGTACTCTCCATTTTTTTTGATGTATGGACGAGAAGCAGTATTTCCGTCAGAGGTACCTGCTGAAATGCCGGTAAGTATTATGATATGGCCACTCAGTGCTTTGACTTTATGTTTACAAAAACTGTTTTTTTTTCTGTTTAAAACTGTTATTTTGTCACTGCCATTACGGGGTTGCTTCTATGTTTTCTTTTCTGTGGGTTTGCTTTTGGTAGTCAAAGTGGAAACTGCAAACAAGAACACATTCAGGAGTAATGCTTGGTCTCTTAAGTGTGGCAACAGGGTTCTTAAATGGTGGTATGAACAGGTGCTGAACTATAAACTATAAAACACAGCTGTTTAGTTTAATTTTCTTTTGTGCCAGTAATTAATTACATTGTATGAAATTGTTTTAATTATAGCTTTTAGATATTGTCCCAGCAGAAGAAAAGTACAGTGAAGTAGTGGAGCAAAAAGCAAAAGAAATGACAGCAGTTAAAGAACAGGCTGAGGAAAACATTAGAAAGTCCCAAGAGAAACAGAAGGAGGCATATTCAAGAAAAGTAATGAAGAAGTTCAAAAACCTTAAGTACAGCATTGGTGATGAGGTACTTCTGTGTAACATGAGGAAGCATGGAAGGAAGGGAGGCAGGATTGAAGCGGATTTCTCTGGACCTTATATGATACAAGCAATTAGCGGTAGGCTTGTCACGCTAAGTACATCTCAAGGAGCTACTCTGAAAAACAAATACAACATCAACCACACAAAACCCTATAGAAGAAGCGCATCTACAGATGTACGAGACCAGACTGGCCCTGTGCCTAGTAAGGTTGACATCACGAAGACATCTGATGTGTTCCCTGAAATCTGCCCTCTGCCTTCAACAAATCAACAGTCTGAACGGCCTTCTGTTATTCAGTTTTGTGGCAAAATGCCAGCAGAACACACTGATACAGATAAACAGGTAGACAATACAGTAGCTGAAGTGCAGGAAATGGACCATATTCCACCAAAGATTAACCGCAGCATCCAGCAAGAAGGTTTGATTGGCGCCTTAACTTTTTGGGTTTTTGGTTCTGACCCGTTGGTCAAACCTTCTCCACCGGTTTGTTCTCTACCTGGCGGAGATGTTGGTGCTTTTCTTCTTCAGGTTAGCCTGTTGGCTATTTTCATATTTCTAACAAGATGTTTCATCTGTCCTGTTTCATCTAACAAGTCATTTTTCGGCTTTTACTAACAATGACATTTTACTAACAATTCATTATTATACTTTTATTAACACTACCCCACCCTCACCCACTAACTTGATGTTATACCAGAGGTGGGAAAACTACAGCCTGGGGGCCACATGCAGCCTGCTGGGCCATTTCATCCAAGCCCTCCTATCAATTAGCCTACCTGCAACATTTGGCCCTTCAGACGATATTTAAAACCCAATGTGGCCCTTGGGTCAAAACAGTTTTCCACCTCTGTGTTATGTTTGAGTAATGTATACGCCTCCTTGTCTGTGCTAGTTCATTATGTTTTTATTAACAGTTTCTTTGGCCTATTTATTCACGTTTTCATGAAGTTAATAAATATATTTTGCCACACTTTTTCTTTGTATTTGTTTTAGTGAAGGAACTCTGGGCGGCTAAAGACCGCGGCAAAGTTGAAGTAGTTGTTGGATCATATTCACTGTACCAATCCTCTTTCCGTACGCTGCAAGGATCAGGATGGCTTTCAGATGAAGTAATAGATGACTACTGTAATTGAATACAAAACTGTTTTACTTTTTTTTTGTTATTTCATTGTTGTTTTCTCTTTTATGCTAGGTCATTGATGCGTACATTCACCACTTGCTACAACAACACAAGGTATGTGTTACTTTTGAATGGAAATTACTTGACATGGTCTGTGAATGTACTTTTGCACTAACAAATATGTTGATAATTTTATCAGGAAGACATATTTCATCTCAGTGCCGTTGTGGCAAGCGCCCTCTTCTTTAATGGACAGTTTAGATGTCTCCATAAGGTAATGTACCTATTAAGAAAGTAAGTAATTTCTTTTGACGTAGGGTTCTACTCATCCTTATTAATCATATTATTTCTATATTATTTGTTACAGATGAAATTCCCAGCTGAGGATGTTTGGCTGTGTCCTGTGAATGTTACAGCACATTGGATTTTTATGGTCCGTTTCCTAAATGTTTGTTTTTGATAACACAGTACTTTGAAAGATTTTCTGTCTTTTGTTATGTGGACAGATTTGAACAAATTCTCAGTTTGAACAAATTAAGCAGGCTGTGCAAGACTCTGTAGAATAATCATTTAGCTTTGTAAAGAAAGTCCTTATACAGCTTGTTTGTTGATATGAAATATGAAATTACTTTAGGTTGTGAACATGGCAGAGAAGTCACTTACTGTAATTGACCCAATGGGAAATGAGGATGCCTACAACAGGAAGATTCTGAGGAACTGGCGGTAATATATAGAATAATTTGCTTAATTTGAATATTTTTTCTTTTTTCGAGATAATTTTTTTCTAAAAATGAAGTTTTAAAACAATTTTAATGCTCTAATAGAAACTTTCTGAGGAATAGGACAAGCGAGGAGTCCAAATATGCGTGGACGGTGAAAACCATGAACCACAACAACCAGATGGATGGCAGCAGTTGTGGGGTTCTAGTGTTGAAGGTACTATTTTCCTACGTTTATGTCCTTTGAAGATTTAGCTAATAGTATTTCATTGGATAGATTATGTATCTAGAAGCCTATGTGGTATTATGTAGATAATGTACCAAAATCAATCCCATAATTACATTCATAATTAATTTACAGTACACCGAAGAATTGCTTCAGAGTGGACACATTTATGATGTGCAAACAACTGCAGAAGCCATCAGTGGGCACAGGATGAGCATAGCCTGTTCACTGCTAAAACACACACAGGGGAGGAATTGGACTACGTTGAGTGAAGCCTGTCTCCCCACACACACACACACACACACACACACACACACACACACACACAGGGGAGGAATTGGACTACGACGCAGTGAAGCCTGTCTCCCCCCCCCAACACACACACACGGAGGCACTGGACTACGACGTAGTGAAGCCTGCCCCCCCACACACACATACAGGGGAGGAATTGGACTACGACACAGTGAAGCCTGTCCCCCCCCCCACACACACACACAGGGGAGGAATTGGACTACGACACAGTGAAGCCTGTCCCCCCCCCCCACACACACACACAGGGGAGGAATTGGACTACGACACTGTGAAGCTTGTGTCCCCCCCCCCACACACACACGGAGGCATTGGACTACGACGCAGTGAAGCCTGCCCCCCCCCCCCACACACACACGGAGGCATTGGACTACGACGTAGTGAAGCCTGCCCCCCCACACACACACAGGGGAGGCATTGGACTACGACGCAGTGAAGCCTGTCTCCCCCCCCCACACACACATACAGGGGAGGAATTGGACTACGACACAGTGAAGCCTGTCCCCCCCCACACACACACACACACAGGGGAGGAATTGGACTACGACACTGTGAAGCTTGTCCCCCCCCCCACACACACACACGGAGGCATTGGACTACGACGCAGTGAAGCCTGCCCCCCCCCCCCCTCCCCCCACACACACACGGAGGCATTGGACTACGACGCAGTGAAGCCTGCCCCCCCCCACACACACACACAGGAGAGGCATTGGACTACGACGCAGTGAAGCCTGTCCACCCCCCCCAGAGGAAGCAGATATTTATGGGGATTTGATATCTATAATAATGTGCTACCACCTAAAACATGGAGGGAAGCAGATATTTATAGGGGTTATATGTCTATAATAATTTGCTACCACCCTGAACACAGAGGAAGCAGATATTTATGGGGATTTGATATCTATAATAATGTGCTACCACCTAAAACATGGAGGGAAGCAGAAATTTATAGGGGTTTGATGTCTATAATAATTTGCTACTACCCTGAACACAGAGGGAAGAAGATATGTGTGCTGGTAGGATATTTTCACAAGGTAGGACAAAATATCAGATACAGCTATAAATTTCCGCTACGGGTAGGAAGAAATTACCGGCTAGGCTATCGAGCTAACGCTTGAGGCCAACATTATCATAACCTGATAAAAACAGCAAAAAGCTACGCTAATAAACACCGGTCAAATATTCCACTCACTAAACGCATTTCATAAATGAGGAGTTGTGGAGTTCTTCAGGTTATTTGTCGATGTTCCCGCGCGAGCTTTGCTAACTAGCTAGCTGGCTAATATCAGCTGAATGTTCTTTCTCCGCGCGCTGCCTTTTTTCCCCCAGGCGCCATTTTGTCCCTGTATGTTCTCACGCGAACCGCCAGAAAAATACAGCATTAAAAGGACCACAATGGAAATAAGTATTTTTACTTTTTGTGTGATCCTCCGCAATATTTATATTTATATGTTCACATATTATGTATATGTTTTTATTGCGAAATAAATCAATACAAAAAAAAAAGCGGCGGAATAAAAGATGCGAGTGTCAGTAAGAGCGCGAGACTCTCCGCCCTAATCCGGTGCGAGTGGCGCGCGCGGCTCTGTTCGCGGCCGCTAAAGTGAATCACTCATTTTGAACTTCGTTAACGGATCGAGAGAATCGGTTCTCTAAACCGACCGAATCGAGATGTATCGAATCGACTGTCTAAAGAGCGCCTCGGAACTAGAACTCAAACTCCTGTTTCAGTCAGAATCCACAGCTCAGGGGCTCCATTAATATATGTCTGAAGATTCTCAGTCATCCAGGTCATAGTAAACTGTGGGTGGTTAAAGAGAGCAACTGGACTTGCTGGAAGATTCTTGAAGACGTTTCACCTCTCATCCGAAAGGCTTTTCATCCGAAAGGCTGAGAGGTGAAACGTCTTCAAGAATCTTCCAGCAAGTCCAGTTGCTCTCTCTTACCACCCACAGTTCTCCATTAACATACTTGAATTTATTATCCAGTTCAGTTAAAATGACTCTGAATATTTAATATTAATGAGATGAACTCTCCTCCTTTTTTCATGACCGTCTCTGGGATATCGGTGTGACCATGTTTTCACCTCTCCGCCTGCCCAGTGACCGTCATGACGGACGAGCAGCAGGTCGAGGTCCAGGCCAAGTTGGAAGCCACGGAGATGACTGAGGTGTTCAGGAACAAAGGCGAGAGCAGCGGGATTCAGCAGGTCAGCCCCACCCCAAACTTCACGCAAGAGGAGCGCAGTGTGGGCTTATTTTTCTCCACTGCAGCATAATAAGGCACGGTGCTCACTGTGCAAGAAGGAGGTCAAGCACCAGAACACCAGCAACCTCTTCAGACACCTGCAGAGGAAGCATGCAACTCAGCACGCCCGGCTCAAACCACCAGGTACACATCTCCCCGGGTTCTTTTCCTGTCTCTTCACACAGTCATAAATTACAGTCTGACTTGCTTTAAAAATAATTTTACACCCATCATGTGATGTGATTTAAATGCTTTTTACTTGGACTTTAGAAATGGAAAGGTGTGAGGGGTTTCCACATAATTCATTTATGATGCGTGTGCGTCCTGCTGTTTTAAAACTCCGTAAAGACATTTT
Organism: Neoarius graeffei; assembly: GCF_027579695.1. Lineage (NCBI taxonomy): Eukaryota > Metazoa > Chordata > Actinopteri > Siluriformes > Ariidae > Neoarius > Neoarius graeffei. The sequence goes on from NC_083569.1 coordinate 95,595,081, forward strand.
GTGAATTTAAATTTTTGTTGTCTGTGTCAGTGGGTGACTGGCAGGAGATCCTCAGGTGCGAGCTGACAACGGCGTTTCGGCAAATGCAGCAGGAATTGAAAGAGTGTTTTCAGCAGCAGTTCCGAGAGCTGGAAAAAAACTGCTAGCTGAAGAGGGTCAGTGGAGGAGCGGAGAACAATCAGATGAATGTTAGATTTTAAAGCCAAGACGATTTTAGTTTTATAGTTATAGTTTAGTATAGTTATAGTTTTAAGTTAGTTTATTTAGGATTGTTCATACATATTCGAAGAACAAGGTCACACACACACATTCATTCACACACATACACGCACACACACACATTTATAGACGATAAACTGATGCAATGTTTTCATTTTGGCGAGAAGAATGAATAAACGACAGTGAATCAATCTCTGGTTCCCTGTTTTGTTTTTTGTGGTGGGGGGGGCGAGTAGGCTAGGATGAGTGGAAAAAAATCAGGGAAAAAAAATCACAAAAATTCCCATGTCGAAAATACAAGTGGTTGGACTACTATAACACAGAACCAAATCAACCACACAGTTTCATTTCAAATTTACCAATACAGTGGGTAGTATTTTGAGCCTGTGACGCGATGTCACGTAACTGCTAGGCTAGCCTACTATACAAGCGTCTGCACACGCGTTGAGCTTCATTCACTCTAGTCTAGTCTCTTGCCAAGTTCGCTTGTGCCAGCTTTTGCTAGTCTGTTATCAGTGTTGATATCGATCTACTTTAGGCCTTTACTTCAAACCCAAACAGTCTTTTTAAAGACTATCCCAATCTCAGCCCTCGCTATTTTTTAACTGCTAAGCGTGCACTTAGCTAATAGGGTAAGCCTCTGCCTTTTTCACCGTGTTGCAACACATACGACACATGCGACTAAGACAACCACACACTCACTCAGGACTACAATCTTAAGTCTTCAAATACAATTGGTATTGCCTGCAAAATTGTTAAACACTTGCATTAAAGAACGTGCATAAGTCCCGTCTGATTAGTCCCCGATACTCGTTTCTTAACATAGCCACACATCCAAATTATAATTAAACAAAAATGGAGAGATTTCTAGTGAAGACCAACAAGGCAACCGACGCACCACCAGCTGCAAAAAAGCTTCGAAGGTACGATGAAGCATACCTGCAGTTTGGATTTACAGTCACGGCTGATCTGAGACCTCAGTGTGTCGTGTGTGCCGAGGTGCTAGCAAACGACAGCATGAAGCCCTGCAAACTTAAAAGGCACCTCGAAACAAAACATGCTGCTATTAAAGATAAACCGGCAGAATATTTTAAAAGAAAGCTTGATGGCCTCCATCAGCAACAGGCAGCCATTTCAGTGCACAGCACTGCGTCTAAACAGTGTTTGGAGGCATTGCATGTAGTGGCCAAAAGAATAGCTAAACTGGGTAAACCGCATACAACTGCCGAGACTCTCGTTTTGCTGGCCGCACAAGACGTGCAGAATAACGATAGGAGATAGTGCAGCAGCCAAACTCTGTGCAGGACCACTGTCCAATGACACAGTCGCTAGGAGGATTTCAGACATGTCTAATAACATCAGAGAGCAACTCATAGAGTTCATAAAACAGAGTCCTTACTACGCGCTGCAGCTGGACGAATCCACTGATATTGCTGGGCAGGCACAGCTCCTCGCCTATGTCAGGTATCTGCGTGACAAGGCGATTGAGGAGGATGTCCTGTTTTGCCGGCCTCTTCAGTCGCACACTACAGGAGAAGCCATCTTCAATGTCCTTGATATTTTTATCCGTGAAAATGGTTTGGCTTGGGACCGATGCGTTGGCCTATGCACGGATAGTGCACAGGCAATGATGGGTCGCAAGCGTGGCCTAGTTGCTCGTGTTCAGCAAATAGCTCCACTTGTGAAATAGACACATTGTATGGTCCATCGCGAAGCGTTAGCTGCTAAAAAAATGCCGGTTCTCTTTGACTTCGTGCTGAACCAATCCGTGAAAATGACAAATCTAATCAAATCACGGCCGCTAAACTCTCGCTTGTTTGGGGTCCTCTGCCAGGAGATGGGGTCAGGACACGAACAGCTGCTTCTGCACACTGAAGTTCGCTGGCTCTCCAGGGGGCGGGTGTTGCAGTGGTTGTATGAGCTGCGAGAGGAGGTGAAGTGTTTTTTGACAGAAATCAAATCAGATCTGGCGAAGCATCTGGATGACACTACGTGGCTTGCGTCTCTGTCCTATTTGGTCGATATATTTGACCGTTTGAATGGCCTCAACCTGTCTCTGCAAGGCCGCGAAACTCATATTTTGCTCCTCGCAGACAGAGTGGACGCCTTCACACACAAAATTGACCTCTGGCATGGCCACATCAGTCGAGGGAACTGCGACATGTTCCCCAGCCTTGCAGACTTTATCACTGATGCAGGCACGTCACACGATTTTTCCTCTCTATTTCAATCAGCGTCTGAGCACCTGTCTGCAATGAGAAAAGAATTTGCAATGCACTTTAAAGAGGATTATTGCTCTTTTGCATGGGTTCAAGATCCATTTGTGTGCACAGCAAACGAGCTGTCAATTGATATGCAGGAACAGCTTATTAAGCTGAAGAGTGACAGTAGGCTGAAGGAACTTTTTACCTCCTGCCCTTTTTCGTTATTCTGGGCAGCATTGATGCAGGAATACCCTCAACTCTGTGACGTCGCCTTGAAGAGTCTCCTCCTTTTCGTGTCCACATATTTGCGTGAGGCAGGATTCTCAAAAATGGCTGCACTCAAAATGAAACACTGCAATCATGCACAAATCGAGGATGATTTGAGGTTATGTTTATCAGACATTGCACCAAGAATTGAGGATCTTTGCAAGGCAAAGCACCAACTGCAATGAACCAGCTTTTGGGTGGGTGGGTGCAGCTTGAAAAAGGTTGAGAACCCCTGTTCTAGAAGAATAAAATGGACAGACAAAACAGACAGGACTTTGTACATACAGTGGATATAAGAAGTATACACACCCCTGTTACAATGGCAGGATTTGTCTTACCCAGTAGTTTTTGTTTTTTGGTTGGTAATTAATTATTTGCTGAAGGTGAAGTGAATATTGGTGAATAATAAGTGAGACGAAGTCGAGATCGAGGTCTTTATTCCCCGATATTCACTGAGCCTGAGGTGGATAATTGTTTTAGTATAAATAAATTATTTAAAAAAATTAAAACTTTAAAATCTTCACGTAAATGTAATAACTTTGCGGCGCAGACTTGTCACTGATCTACACTGAGTCACATAAAATACTTGTTTTGAAATCGAGAAAATAAATCCCAACCCCACCTTCCCTCTGAATAGTTTTAGACCAAACTTCGGAGCATCTTTAGTGCTTTTAGGAACAGCATTTTCTTTCATCATTTGCAATTCTTCCTCACTTACGGTGACGAAGCGATTGGACGCCATTTTGCCGAGTTCTCTCCGTGTCTGTGTGGGTTTCCTCTGGGTGCTCCAGTTTCCCCCACAGTCCAAAGACATGCGGTTAGGTTAATATGGGACGGCTTTGGGCTGAGGTGCCCTTGAGCGAGGCACCCAACTCCCTGGGCGCTGTTAGCATGGCTGCTCTGGGTGTGTGTGCTTATTGCTCACGTGTGTGCGCATGTGTGTGTTCACTGCTTCAGATGGGTTAAATGCAGAGAGGAAATTTCACTAGTGTGCGATGAATAAAAATTGTACTTTCTTTTCTTTCTACTGAATGACATTAAAGGTGGGAAAAGGTCTGGGAAGGATTTATCTTGGATTCATGTGGAACAGGGGTGTGTATACTTTTTATATTCACTGTACACACGGAGTTGATTTTTCAAAGCCTAATGAAATAGAATAATCTACTTGATAAACTAACAGGTGTGCCAGCGCGCGTTTACCTGCAGCGTCCCGCAGTAGCCGTCCTTCAGTTTCTCCTTCATCTGGATGAAGGCAGGCAGGAAGCGAAGCGCGTTGTTCATGATGCTCACTAACTGTGGGTAATACTGCGCCGCTGTCAACATCGTACAGGCATCGGTTAGCGTAGCAGCCTGATCACATTCTTCCCGATCCCTACAGAGAGAGAGAGAGAGAACGGATCCGTCGACTCACAGCAGAGAAAACAAGAGCTGTGCACCAGTAATGAGGAAAAACTCATCTGTATAAACAAAACAACCTCATTTATTATTCCAGATACAAACACATTTATTTGGAACTCTTATCAGGAGTGTTTACAGGGGAAACGTTTAAAGGTGCCCTTCCACCAAAAATGTTTAATACTGGCTCTTTTTGAAATGTCATAGTTCACTCCGAGTTGCATATGCATGCTGCATGTGAAAATGTAATTCTACTCCCATTCCCTGTATTCGCTTATGAAAGAAAATAGTCAGAAAAACGAGCGGATCTGAAAAAGCCATACGATCTTACGTCACTTCGTAAATTAGTATTCATGGCCTCGCCCACCTTGGCTTGCGACCGCCCATGGGAAGGAAGTTCGGATTTAAGCGCGAGGAGAGATAGCAGACAGTGTTGCCAGATTGGGTGGTTTTAAGTGCATTTTGGTGGGTTTTGAACATATTTTGGGCTGGAAAACATCAGCAGTATCTGGCAACACTGAGCAGAGCCCATCTTGTCAGTAGCTAACGAAGAGCACCTAACAGCAAGTTGAAAACATGTCTGAACAAGTTCGTGCCTGTGTTATTTGTGGCAGTAACACATCAACGTTGCATTTCTTGCCCAAGATAGAAGAGGTGAAGAAGAAATGGTTGGAATTTATCTTTGGAACACCACCAGCGAAGTATAATGCAGCGTTAGTACTGTGTTCTGATCATTTCAACCACAGTGACTTTTCAAATTTCGGTGCCTTCAGTAGTGGTTTTGCTTCGAGGTTGTTTTTAATCCCTGGATCTGTACCAACCACCAGCTCACAAGCTGGAAGTAAAACATGAACTTTTTGTTCGAAGGTTTTTGTTACAAAATAGCATGTTCATATTCTCCACGCTAGCATGCACATGGGTGCCGCCAGGGGGGGAAAGGTTAGAACAATTCTAGGGGCCCAGCACTGCCATGGGGCCCTTTAAGGGGCTGACAATATGCTTTTAATGATTTTAATAAGACTTTTGAAATAACAACAATGCAATATTCCATCTGGTAAAATGAGCTAATTGAACAAGGTTGTCTATTTCTTGAGTTCTTCAACATATTGTCATTTAACCCTCCCCCTTTTGCGAAATGGTACGGTCCAGTTCTGGTAGAAGCGCGATGCATTAAATCTGTGTGCTGATCAGTGCAACGCTACTTGCTGCTGTGTCGCGGTGCAGCAGCCAGCCAACCAGCAGTGGAGTGCGTACAGTCTATGATCGCTAAATATGAAGAGTGGCTGTCAAAAACGTAAAGAAAGGCAGCTGAAAGCTGAGAGGGACCGGAGAGGCAGGCAACTGGTCACTCAGTTTTTCCCAAAGAAAGGTAGCTATCGCTCACGTGTGTTCAAAATATTAGCGAATGGTAAATGAACAGTATGAACGTGGTTGGATTAGCCTATCAAGAGAACACTTTTACAGTTTGTACAGTGACATTTTTTCCATTTTAATAACTGAACTGACTTGTGTGATAAACAAAATGAAATATTACGTTATGCTGGTGCTAATAACTAGTGCTAATAACCAGTTTCATAACTAATGGGGTGCCCTAAATATGCACAGATTCAGCCTCAGGGGGACCTCCGCCCTACCAAACCACTGAACCCCCCTTTGGAGAAGGAGGTAAGCAGCAATACAACCCATAAATGCTTTAGGATTGAAGTTTTTAATGAGCGAGCACCATATACAGTTTGCTAGATTAAAGTGTTGCTAATAACGGACACCAGTCAAGTGTTTGACATGGTTACGTGTGTGGAATGTTCACACGTTCTAAACCATTGGTTTCAAATTGAGGAGCTGGAGAAAGCGCAGCACGCATAAAAGAGGGATAGAGGTTACATGGGATTTCCATAGGTATTTTGATGCTGGGTAGAAAACTTTTTCTATGATTTATTAGCAGTCACATCACACATTTCACTACCAATTGTCCTAGCACAAGAAGGCATGTGCAAAATCTTGAATTTTCATTTCTGATTGTAAATGCACCAGAATTAGTCACTGACCAGTTTTCATCTAGTCCCTGGTAGGTTAATACATAAAATGTAATAACAAAGTCACAAACTCAAGGTCCATGGGCTATCAAAAGTCAAATAATGACAATAATGCAATTGTGACGAGGGTGGGCAAAGTTGGGGGGCCCAAAATTCTAATCTTTCATGGGGCCCAAAATTTCTGGCGGCGCCCCTGAGCATGCATGACATGGTCACAAGCTCGGCAGGGATGAGAGTTTTCCGCTTTTTCTGAGTAAAAAACAACCTTTTTATATTATGCCAAATCCGTTGAGAATTTTTTTTAATTAATTTCAGGGGGGTTGGGGTATGTTCCTTCATGCTGTTCAAACTTTATTAACTCCAAGGATGTTTACACATTATTTGTAAGTCGCCAGCTTTAGTCTCGTTTAATCTCGTTGAATGTGATGTAAAATTCGTGTTATCTACATTGTTATTGGTCAAAACATCGATGTCGAGACCATAATAGCCAATCAAAACAGTTTTTACAAAGACACCCACATCCGCTTGTTCTGACCCACTGGAGGGAGCGTCACAGTGCTGTTAGCCAATCAGAGGTAACACGTTTACATGTCATGAATATTAATGATAAAAGCTGAAATCCTGTCGTTCTCTCCCCACCCATGCTGCGTTCATGTGCTATGGGAAGATGATATTTTCCAGTTGGGAAGTGGTATTTACCAGTGTGTTGTGTTCACATGCTTTTGTTGTTGTTGACAAATTAAAGATGGTGGACCAGATTCAGAATCAGGCCTGTTATTTGGCTAAAACAATTATAGATTGCCTTGTTCAATGAAATAGCAGACCACATAGCCAAAGAATCCATTGATAAAGAACAGATAGACATTCATATTCCACTGGGAAAAGGAGAAGCTAAAGCTTTAATTAAAACAGAGATTATGAAAAGATGGCAAAAAGAGTGGGAAACAGAACCCAAAGGTAGACAATACTTTAATATGCAGAGTCAGGTAGGGGGGAAAAGAATAGCGTCAACGGGATTTAACAGAAATGAGGAGGTAGTATATACAAGATTAAGACTGGGACACACAGGTCTTAACGCAACATTACAGATATTAGGTAAAAGTGATGGTCTTTGTCAAGGATGTAGAGTTAAGGAAGATGTTGAGCATATTTTATTTCATTGTAGTAAATACAGTTATCAAAGACCGAAATGGTTGGAGCTTGAAGCAGGTTCAGACATACACAACATACTAAAGGAAGAAGGAATACAGCGAAATAGAATTAAAGCACTAATCATTTATCTTAAGGATACAGGTCTAATGAAAAGAATATAATTTTTTTTTTTTTTTGTAGCCTAGTAATCTGACATAGAATCTGTCCAGTCCCTTCACACACTCCTGTACAGTAGGTGGCGCTATACACAGATTGTGATAATCTGCCATTAAAAAGAAGATTGCCTTGTTCATCAGCTGCAGCAGGAATATGAGTTATCAAAAGTCAAAAGGTAAATAATGCTGAATATTTCCTGATCATGACAAGTAGAGATTTTCTTAACACATTGAATGCCACGCAGTTTTTGGAAATTTGGCTGTAGCCACAATGAGAGTAGCCAGTATCTAGATCATTGTTGGCATTCTTTGGACAGCCACAGAATATTTTGTATTAGGCTATAATATACATCTCATCTCATTATCTCTAGCCGCTTTATCCTTCTACAGGGTCGCAGGCAAGCTGGAGCCTATCCCAGCTGACTACGGGCGAAAGGCGGGGTACACCCTGGACAAGTCGCCAGGTCATCACAGGGCTGACACATAGACACAGACAACCATTCACACTCACACCTACGGTCAATTTAGAGTCACCAGTTAACCTAACCTGCATGTCTTTAGACTGTGGGGGAAACCGGAGGAAACCCACGCGGACACGGGGAGAACATGCAAACTCCACACAGAAAGGCCCTCGCCGGCCCCGGGGCTCGAACCCAGGACCTTCTTGCTGTGAGGCGACAGCGCTAACCACTACACCACCGTGCCGCCCTATAATATACATATTATAATAATATAATATACATAACATGACTCGTTTAAAAGGTGAGAGTCAGCTTTCCGTAGGTGAAAACCGCTTCTTTCTTGGTTCATAAGCTAGTCTTGTACCGCTCGTCGCCATGTTGAAAAGGTTAAAGTTCATCTCATCTCGGCAACTCGTGTATCAAAATTTTCTATGAGTTGCCCAGTGGAAAATACCACAAGAGGGGGCGTTCATGTGTGCTTTCCATGTCGGCATTTGGTATTTACCATAATTCCCATAGCACATGAATGCACCACCACTCCTCCACCAAACTAGAACAGCCTGAAACAGGAGAACCACAGCATGTTTTTCACCAAAACCGGCTCACAGGGCATTCATTCATACTAGAGACCACCGCACAATTAAGGAAAAAACGATGCAATGAGACCTTTAATGAGACTCAGTAACGAAGTCTCAACCGAGAGCTACTGCGATTTCATATACAGATTTCAGAACCAATCTAGAAATTACCGGTAACAAAAATAAACAGTTGTTCAATTAGGGAAAAAATTAATGGCACCCTATAAAAGGAGAAGGCGTTAGTGTCGCTTATGCGCTGCAGTGGCCGAGTTGCATTACTGTAAAATTTAGCACATGTTGTGCTTATGAGGTGCGCTCTCTCTCTCTCTCGGTCACCCACACACACCATTTAGTCACCATTTTGTTTCATCAGTCCACAGGACTTGTTTCCAAAATGCATCAGGCTTGCTTAGATGTTCATTTGCAAACTTCAGAATTTTGTGGCTAGGACGCAGGAAAGGTTTTCTTCTGATGACTCTCCCATGAAGGTCATATTTGTTCAGGTGTCGCTGCATAGTAGAACAGTGCACCACCACTCCAGGGTCTGCTCAATCTTTCTGAAGGTCTTTTGCAGTCAAACAGGGGGTTTTATTTGCCTTTCTAGCAATCCAACGAGCAGTTCTTTCAGAAAGTTTTCTTCATCTTCCAGACCTCACCTTGATCTCCACTGTTTCTCTTAACTGCCGTTTCTTAATAACATTACAATCTGAGGAAACAGCTACCTGAAAACACTTTGCTATGTTCTTGTAGCCTTCTCCTGCTTTGTGAGCATCAATTATTTTATTATTCAGAATGCGAGGGAGTTGCTTCGAGGAGCCCATGGCTGCTGATTTTAGGGACAAGTTTGAGGAGTCAGAGAATTTATATACGGTACAGCTTTGAAATCTGCATCATCTGACCTTTCCTAACGAAGAATTTGAACAAGCCACAGCTCAATAAGCTAATTAAAGTCTGGAATATTGGTAAAAGTTACCTGAGAACTCAAATGTATTGGGGTGCCCAAACTTTTGCATGGTGTTCCTTTTCTTTTTTCACTCTCCAATCGTACAAAACAAAAATAATACACAAATCTTGCAGAAAACACTGAAAAGAAACATGTCGTCTTTACCTTTATGCCTTTTGGTGATCAGTTCATCTTCTGCTCACTTAACTATTCACAGTAACAGACATTTTCAGTAAGGGTGCCCAGACTTTTGCATGCCACTGTACATCATGAACCGGCGTGAGGATGTGTTTTGATCGAGACTCTAAAGCTTTTCTACAAGTGGCTCTGGAGAAGGGCGTCGGCTAAACGCTGTAAATACAATACAAATAATTTAAACTCGACATTATATTCCAGATATAAAAGTGCAGTAATCCAGGCAGATTAGATAAAGTCAAGGTTTAAATGACATGATAAATTTACACACCTCAGGAGCACGAGGAGGGTATGAACTTTTTTCCCCCTGCATTTACAGGATTATAATGAATACCAAATTTCTGGTGTAAACACTCAATGATTTTATGAATAAATCTGTTCGTATCCAGCCTGATAAACGAGGCTCGGCGTCAGGACGCGACATTACACACTGACCTCCAGCAGGTTTGGCAGCTCTTTGGAGATAATTCTGTTCATTAAACAGCTGTCCATCTTTGGCACCCTGAACAGGAGGACGGACACACACACACACACACACACGTACGAGTAAACACATGCAATATAAAGCACACACACACAGCTTGGTATTTATACATATTATATCTAATGCGTGTTGGTTCTCACCAGTCTCATTATGTGTCTCGAGTCATTTGATGAGCTCCGTACACCAACCTGTTGCACTGAACACACGACCAACGGATTTAATACGCACGCACGCTTTCAATCTTCGTGCTACACGTCGCTCTTCACCAACTACTCCTTTCATGCTGTGTTTAAAAATGCTGCTTATAATTTTAAACGTGTTTCCAGACCCAACATCCTTTTGTAAACAATCCATACCTGCCAACCTTGAAAAAATTTTATGAGTACAATTTTACAATTTCATGAGTACCCCCCCCTCGCGTCAACCTCACCCCAACCCGGCGCGCATGCGCCCCCACAGACCACAACCAGCAGACCAAAAACACACTTTCAATCCAGTTTTATTGATTGACCTTGGGAACATAGTCCAGTTTTGTAAAACATTCCTATTGATAGACTTTGGGAAACTGTTATTGATGGCTCTTGGAAACTTCCTTCCGTTTTGAAAAGCACAACAAACATTAAATACATGTGCAAATGAAATTAAACCAGAGCCACTCTTTCAAAATAAATAACACATTAAATTAATACAGTATGTAAAAAAGGCACTTTCAACACAAAACATGGTATGCACAAATTTCCCATGCAATAGGTTTAGACTTTTGCATTTTTTAACATGTTGGAAGTATATTGCATTATACAGTAAAAATATTGCATTATACAGTACACTGCAGTATTTTGTAGTATGCCTTTTTCATGCGCAAACTATTGCATTTGCATTCGAAATATTGCATTTACTGCAGTAATACTGTATAAAAAAGCATTTGATACTGCAGTACCACGCAGGTTTTTTCATAAGAGGGATGACCAATTTTCGACTTCACATCATCTGCAAACATTCTAGGCTACCATTGACAGAAGTTACCGACTGCCCTTAAGATATACAACACGCTACGTTTTGTTGAGCACATCAATAAAGTGGTACTTATCATAGTGATTCAATGAGTGCGCGAGAGGAATTGTAATCAGGTTTCGTTGGTTACCGCATCAAATATGCAACCTCGAGTTACGGCTTCCAAGTTAAATGAAGAACTAGCCTGAACTGTTGGTGTTGTAAATGCACAAAATAACGGCTAGGAAGCTCTTGAGTACACGTGAAACACAACCGTTTCTGTTATAAATATAAAAACGACGTCTCTAACCGACGTTTCAATCCCCGACTCGCTCTAGCCACCTGGCTGCACCGCTGCACTCAAGTCAGAGACACGAAGGAGGAAGGGGAGGGGCTGAAGAGGGCAAAGCCACATGCTCTGGAAGAGGGGTGGGGGATTGGGCAAAGCGTTCCATTCTGGCTTTGAGTTTTCTCACAGATCAGCGGTATCAACTTCAGCGAGAACTTGACTGAAATGCAAGTTCGGACGATATGCGTACTTTTTAATGTGAAAACGTACAGTCGTACAATGAGGTAAAAATTCGTAGCGGCTACGCAAGATTGGCAGGTTGGCAGGTATGACAATCCTTTACAACCCAGAAACAGACTCCGCCCCATGTCACAAGCAGAGCTCCTCAGCGCCACGTCTTTTCCGTGTGTGTCAAATCCTAAACTCAGAGTGCTCTTCATTTCTGTGATACGGTTCAGGAATGTGGGATTGAGCCACCCTATGTGAGCCTGACCTCCTTGTTTACGCTCTAAATCTTTACATACCGCCCCTTTAATATTTGGTCAGTGCTCTGAATAAAGTGAAATCGTCAGTGAGGATGAGGCGTACCCTCGTATGTCAGCTCCACGTCAGTCTGACTCAACAGCTTCCTGAGTCTCCATTTCTTTCCTGACTGGTCACAATACTCCAGTCCTTCCTCCACGGGCTCCACGGCACACACTCGCTTCGCCCGTTTAGCTTTGCCTTTCAACAAAGACACACAAAACACAACAGCAGGAATATTTACAAAGTGTAGAAAAGTGCTTTCCCTTACAAGGCTCCATGTTTGGTTCGTTTTGACAAGTTTGAATGACAGCCGTGTCGATACTTTTCTTAGCTGCTGTGTAATCGCTCACCTGAGGGTGGAGTCTGACAAGACGGAGAGAACACTTTCTTTTGCGCTTCCTCTTCTTTCACTTCCTGGGACGTTTTCTGTTTCCGAGGCGATGTGACCGGACTCTGACCTGAAATCCGAAGGGAACAGATAAGAACTTTAAGGCTTTCTGATCGAGTCGAATCACCGATAGGTCAGCGTGAGATCATTCAGATTTTTCACCCTTGTTTGCTGCAGGTTTAGATGGTGTGGCTGGACTGCAGGTTTTCCTGACGACGGATCTGCGTGTGGATCTGATGGGAGAGCGAATCAGTACTGAGGAGGAGGAGGACGGATCACCAGAAACACCTGTACAGAAAGAACAAAATGAATCTCAATGTAAATCCTTTAGACAGAGCTGTTAATTTATACACAAGTAGAGCTTCAATAAAAAAAAAAAGGGGTTTCAGTCGTGTTCCCGAATGAGGATGCTCAGTCAGTCACACAAAAAAAAGGCAAAGAGTGTCCCAGAGATACACAGGACATCATGAACTAACATGAATTCTGGACTCTGATTGGTCAGGAGCAGATCTGTTATGGGTGCGCTCCTGCATCACACCCAGAATTCCCAGGATAGACTCCGGATCCACTGCAACCCTGACTAGGATAAAGCGATTACTGTAGATGGAAGGATCTGTGAGATCTTTAAAAAAAAAAAGCTATTCTGTGGCTGGGAAGTTATTTAATTTGAGGGGATTAAAGCAAATAATGTGCATGAAATCGCTCACTTCACGCAGTCAAGCAGACAGAGGAAGTCCGTGTGCGCATGCGCAGGTTTACCTTCTTCTTTTGGGTTTTACGGCAGCTGGCATCCACAGTGTTGCATTACTGCCATCTACAGGTTTACCTTTGAGCGTGCACTGACAGTTCCATCATTCTGTCACTAAACGAACAGCTGATCACACCGAGGTGCTCTCTGACCGCCGATATTTATTAGTTTGGTCCTGCGTTTCCTTTCCTTCATACATAACATAATGGCTTTTCTTCTCACTTTCTTTCCATTCCTGTAGTCGCTCTTTCATGTTTCATTCACACGCTCATGTCCTCCATTTTTCTCTCCTGTTTAAAATTTGTATCCCACAATGCCTTGCGCGAACGGGGAACGCTCACCACGTGATGCATGATGTAGTATCTTGAATTGGGTCACGGTGAAGCAGGAAAAAAATAGCGGAGAATTTACAGCCATGTGGCCCGAAATGCATTTACTGTTCTAATAAATAAATAAGTCTGTGATTTGAATTCAGTAGCTTTCGGCCACTAAACAAAAATAATTGGGTGTCAGGGAAATTCTTTTCTGAAAGGCAGATCTGAAAGGCAGTCTGCACTTAAGTGGCGTTAACTATGAAATAGTCCATAGTTCATTCAACAGAGACAGACAGTCGAGGAGATCTTAGAGTTTAACTTGTAGGAATAATTTATAATTAAATTTAAGGACCATTTTTTCCTCTCAAATTCCTGACAAAATCCACCTTAAACTGTCATTAAGGCTTTGCTCCAGCCATCGATAACCGATATTTGAGAGATTATACTTCTAAAACCTTCCACAGTTCATACAAGCCCTGAGTTTATACTTGACAGATGCAATAAGCAGGCTACAGCAGTGAAGGTAAACTGTCCAACAGGAGCACACTTCTGAGTTTCATGCAGAAAAGGAGCGAGGAATGAAGTGAATGTGCACTGAATGCTGCAGGTCTTTGTACCGGTCATGGTGATGTCCAGAGTCCGGACCGGGGCTGCACTCGGCTCACACACCGCCTCAGGAACCACCGCCACCACAGGGTTTGTGGATTCAGGAAGATCCACCAGGCTGGGCAGCTTCTCCCCACAGCTCGGACAAAACCGGAACCCAGGCTGCATTTTTGAGCCGCACTGTGGGCAGAAGTGTAAAGGCATGATGGCGTGCGACCAAAAACAGGCGCTGATTAAGAGTCAACAGATCGTTAAATTATCTTTCATTCATCTGGTTATTTACCTAAACTCAAATCACAGCAGCATGAGAAACAGTCTGTTTTACAACTAAATAAACAAATAAATGTGAATAAACCTGGTTTAAAAGCTGCTCTGGTGTTTACAGACAGTAACAGGTAGCCATTTTGAAAGAGTGTTCGTAAAAGTCACGTGACTCAACAACGCAGGGATGAGAGTGGCTTGTGATGAAAAAATCTGAAAAATTAGCCGGGGGTCTGGGGGCCGTCGGCCCCCAGTGGGGTCCAGGGGTGAAGCCCCAGAGGGGGCCCAGGGGGCGAAGCCCCAGGGAGCTCATGGATTTTAGAGATTTTTTACCCTAAAAACCATAAATTTTACAAATGTTGTTGAAATACCATACCCTGTTTGCTTACAAAATTGACACTTATACAAAAGTAGAACTCTCTTTCAAGTACATACATTACTTAAACTTTCATTTGATAAAGATCAACTACACCTATGTAAAGGAAACATTGACACAGGCCTTTTGTAATCAATTTTGCATATACATTCCAGGTGAGCACCAACATGATACTTCAAATTTGCTGCTCTAAATCCAAACTAAGGCAACACATTCACTGCTATATTAAATAATGGTTTATCACTAGTATTTATATTAAATGTGCAAATTTGATAGAAGCTGTAGATTCTTACCTCATACATGTACAAGTCCCAAACTGTTTATATGATTTATGAATACATTTTTCCTTTGGTTCTATAAAGTGTTTGTTTATTTACAATATATACAACTATTTACAGTTTCATGGTGCAGAAAATTTATTTCTTCTTTATTTTGAGCTTTTTAGCAAGAGCTAAAAGCTTGTTGGTCCTCTCCCTCTTTTTAGCCGGAGTTCACATGCTCCAGCCTTGCTTTCTTTTGCTCCCTGTCTAACTCCTCCTTGGCCTTTCTCTTGCTCTGCATGCTTCCATCGAAACTTGTTTTTCAGATCCGCATCTGTCTCACGCACTTTAGCTTCGTCGCGAGTCTCGATAACATTCGGCATTTTGATTGATACAAAACTGCAGACACGAGTATTGCTGCAGTCCTCCACACGTGCAAAGAACCAATCATGTAGCGCGGGAAGGTGGTTGAAGAAGGTGAATGCGGATTGGCTGTCATTCAGCAAATGCCGATAGAGGGGCCAATCACAACACATGAGACACTGGTTATACACCAAATACAAACTAACGGCAAACTAACTATTGGTGGGACATGGCGATTCATTTCCGCCAGTTCGTTCATGTCGGTCAGTTCAGCAAAGAAATTCGTTCGTTCAGTTCGTTCACTCGTTCATTTTGATGACGTCACACCAAAGCGGCACAACAATGGCTGTCGTCCGAAGTTTAGTTCATCTTGAGTGAACGAGAGGCGGCAGAGGTGCCATCCACAATAGATTTTCATACATTACAATGTGCTTGAGAAAAAGATGGAAGAAAAACATTATCCTAGCATTATCTGAAAAAGACTACATAAACAAAGCTCTGAAAGTTAATTAAATGTAGATGAGAATAAAGCTGTTTTTATATTTATTATATTTATTTTAGTAGAGCCATGGTCTGCCCGCTATGCAGTTGTTCTCTCAAACCCATTAAGCAAAAAAAAAATTGCTTATTTAACAGCAACACTCATTTCAGAGAATAAACAACTTTACAAGTCATCGTATTCAGCGAACAGTAGCCTGCGATGTCTCTCTGCTGCATTCATGATCATTCATTGTTTGGCCTGGTCATGGACATGGAAACGGTTGTTATGCACGAACATTCGATTGACGTCACGTCTAGCGAGACCTTTTCCAGCTGTTCGAGCAAGAGACCTCCTTTAAACCCATTAAGTAACACCCATTTTGCTCATATTCAACAGCAACGCTCATTACAAAGAACAAACCACTTTATTACAAATTGCATTAACATTAAAAAAACGAACACAGTATGCCGCGATCTCCAGAGCCACGTTCTTCATTGTTTATCACAGTCATGGAAACCGTTGCTATGCGCCCAGCCCAGTATGGCAGCAGGCAGGCTGGCTGCTGGCTGTTCGTTCGTTCGCGAACTGCTGAGCTCGTTCGCTGTGAACTGAAATGTATTGCTGAGTGAGAGCTCATTGTAAACTAAAGACCTGGCATGTGTCAACGCTCTGATAATAGGGCTCAGATAGCCCTTAAAGAAGTAAAGTGGCGCTGCTCTGCACAGATCAAAATGCAAGTTGGACGCCCTTCTGCTACTGAACAGATCCTGCTGATTCGCCAACGACCGAGATTCAGCGACCGCCCTGCTGCCAGCGAGCAGAGACTGCTGATTCGCGAACGACCGAGAACGAGAGGCAGCACGAACTAGTTCTAGTCGTTCACTTCGAAGACTCGTTCAAAAAGAACGGTTCGTTCGTGAACGACACACCACTAAATCTAACGTCTTACGAGAAAGTACGATTATTCTGCCCCCGCTCGTGCGTGTGCTTCCCTGGTTGCGTGGCAATGAGCTATGCAGATAGCTAACAACTTCAATAAACTTTCAGAGTCCGTTGGTGGATTTATGAAGAATTTACTGAAGATTTATCTGTAAAACTGACATACAAGACATGCAAAGTGTATCTGGATTAAGCTATGTTTGGATTATAATCACACAACACAAGAAAGAGTAGGCTACGTACAGGACAAATGAAAGATGAGCAGTTAGCTTAAGGCTAACATCTATGGGAAACGTCATTTAGAAGCTAACGGTTACCATTTGATACATTAACTCAGGGGCGCCGCTAGGGGGGGGAAGTTAGGAAGATTCTAAGGGCCGGGCACTGACAGGGGGGCCTGTGAGGGATATTAATATTATTTTCATAGTATTGCCTTGTTTAAGTTTTTGAAATAAAATATTTCATTTTATCTGTTAAAATATGCAAATTATACATGGTTATGATTTGCTATCACATTTTCCTTGAATTATTTATGATCTTGTCATTTCACCCCTCCACCCTTTTTAGTAATGGTACAGTCTGATTGTGGGTCCGCGCGCAACAGAGGTGAACATTCTAGAAGGTGCTAAGCAGGAGCAGGTGTGATGGTGGTGAGATAAATTATGAAGTCCGGATATCAAAAACGGAAGGAGAAGCAGCAGAAAGGGAGAAAAAGGATCGACAATTATAGTGACTCAGTTTTTCCCAGAGAAAGCTCGCCTATTATTCACTGACACTCGATGCCATTACAGCATGCTAGCTAATGATAGGCTAGCAGATTTCATTTTAACCGAGTTGGAATATCAAGACACCACTTTTCAATAAGCAGTGCAGTGTCATTTTATTTAAATACTTCACGTTTATTGCCATGGAAGATCAGATGAATGTAATGTAGAAGTTCTGCACGGAACTAGCTAAACTTGTGCAATAAACTAGCCTACTGGGCTAATACGTGAGGTAAAATATTCGGCTAGCCTACATGATACTGGTGCTAATAACTGGTTTCAAAACTAATGAGGTGCCCTCAACATCCACAGATTCAGCCTCAGGAACAGGACCCCAGCCCGCAACCCAAATCCTAGGAGAAGGAGGTGAGCAATACAATCCATGAATAAAGAGTTTAGGGTTAAAAACTATTTTAATTGCTAGGCTACAGTAAGCAGCATTAGGCTATTAAGACTTACATTAAAATGAAAAGACTTTTTTTTATGAGCAACTATTCTTAGGTAACTTAGTATGGAGTTCATTCAATCAAAATGTTCATGTGTTAAAGGAACAGTCCACCGTACTTCCATAATGAAATATGCTCTTCTCTGAATTGAGACGAGCTGATCCGTACCTCTCCGAGCTTTGCGCGACCTCCCAGTCAGTCAGACGCGCTGTTACTCCTGTTAGCAATGTAGCTAGGCTCAGCATGGCCAATGGTATTTTTTTGGGGCTGTAGTTAGATGCGACCAAACTCTTCCGCGTTTTTCCTGTTTGCATAGGTTTATATGACCAGTGATATGAAACAAGTTCAGTTACACAAATTGAAACGTAGCGATTTTCTATGCTATGGAAAGTCCGCACTATAATGACAGGCGTACTAACACCTTCTGCAGCGCATTGATACGGAGCTCAGATATCAATGCGCTGCCGGAGCGCGCAGAAGGTGTTAGTACGCCTGTCATTATAGTGCATTATAGTACCAAATAATTGTATCACCTAAACTTGCTCGGCAGCTGATCGCGTGGATAGTAAAGTAGAAGTGCCAGCCAAAAACAGACTTCAAATTCAGTTGCTTGCGCTTGAAAATTTTACGGGGGGGCCCTAAATTGTAATCTTCCACAGGGCCCAAGATTTCTAGCGGCGCCCCTGCCCTTGTCTGTGGTAAGTTGGCCGCCCTGTGCGGACGTTCTGGAATACGCGGTGAGGAATCTAGTCTTCTATGTAAATCTATGGTTCAGCTTCTGAGTAACGTAAATAACTGAGTACGGCAACACCAAAGGCACGAAAAAGGAATAGAAAACTGCGTTGCTATGGAAAAATATGACCACTAGAGGTCTCCCTTGCCCCGTGGCAATGACAAAACAGCACAACGCAGACCCTACCCCCCTAAAATTCTCTCAACGGATTTGCAACGATATTAAAAAGGTCCATTTTGACTGAAAAAAAGCGGAATTCCGCCAAAAAGCGGAAAACTCTCATCCCTGACAACGGCTAGGCGGCAAACTGCGTGGGTTCGTTTCACTCATCTTTTTTTCTTTTAATTATTTATTTAACAAACAAAGAGGTACAATGCCTGTCAGTTCTCAACAATGCAGGGGAACAAACAAACAAACAAAAAAAAACAACAACAAAAAGCCAGAGGAAGTCTATTATGAGTTTTGAGTCCTTAAGGGTTTTCAAAGTCCTGACTGCTTTCTTGTTCTTAACATACTCCAACAGGCTGCAATAGTGCTTCAGTTCAACAGAAATTTTTTTTAAAGCAAGGTTTGGAAATCAGACCATTTTGCTTCATGTATATGGAATTTTCCTAAAAGTATTAGAAGCTGAATCATGTCGTGAATGTTGGTTAAATTTAATTTAGATTAAATTGGTTGGTTAATTGTTTAGATTAAATTTAACCCATTTCCTTTTAGTTTCACTGGATACACACATTAATAATAATAATAATAATAATGTTAAATTTATATAGCGCCTTTCAAAAAACCCAAGGATGCTTTACAATATAAACAAAGTGGAAAAAAAAGTCCACCAAATAGGGGTCAGGATGTAATTCCTGTGGTGTAGCAGCCACAGTCCCACCAAAAGGTGCACGAAAACAAGTCCCACATCTCCAGCACAGCCGCCGTGACGCCACCAGCAACATCGCTCAAACACCACGCCATGGATCCACAAAGCGAGCACAGAAGCACCGCCACGCAGAGCGCTGGTATGTCCCAAACCACCTGCACAGCCGCCACGACGCCACCGAGCAACATCGCTCGGAACATCACGCCAAGCCCTAAAGCACAGAGCGCACATTATTTAATCATTCATAACATTCTGAAGTTAATGAGGAGCCAATAGTGAGAGGGTTAAACCATTTTACATTTATAATAAGTCTTCACCCAATTCTGGGGGTATTTGTTCAGTTCAAGTCCATAATTGTTTTTCATTAAACTTCAGTTTTTCACATTTATCCGTCCCAGTCCTAAATCAGTGACTCACTTGTGGATTTCAGGGTTTTTTCTAGAAAAATTTAGTATGAGGGCGCTCACCATGGCGAGGGAGCGAAGCGGGGGGGGGAGATGGTGCCGGTTGTCCCCCCCCCGTGCAAAGCCTTTGAAAAATGCTCCAATGGGACATTCTGAGGCTATCTGAGAGGGAAATTGTAACAAATTGTCTGTCAACATTGAAAAAGAGAGAAGTAATCTTCTTCTGCCCTGGACAGTCTTTGGCTTTCTTCCGCTTCGTGCCGCGGGATGACATCTTTAAATCCCCAAGTGTCAACAAAAACAACTCGCGAACTACTTCTGTCAAAAGCTCCCGTGCCGGTGGGTGAAAGGTCATTCAGTCTCGAGAAATCTCGCTCTACAAGTCAGCTGACCTTGTATGTAACCCATGTCAAATCTCGCGAGAGCAGCCGCGACAAGTAAACAACTAAACAACATGGCGCCTCAGTCTGGAAACCGCCAATTCGGATTGTTTTTGCACCGTCTGGCGGTGTATCTACTATGATTGGAATATTTTTGGAGCAATTATAACATATTTGATGATCAGACACATTGTCACGTAGTGTTGCTGGGGTGTTTTCACGGAGTCGGTAAGGGGGCGCACGCCGAGAGTAAGAGGGCGCAGCGCCCCTGTTCCCCCGTTTAGACGAAAGCCTGGATTTGTTGTAGTGTCTTTCACAGTGGAGTAGAAATTCATAAAAATGTTTTGGTTTGTTTTTGCTTTCGCTGGTTACAATAGAATCAAAATAACGACATTTATTGATGAACAAACAAAGAAACAGGTGAAACGGGAACATAATCACTTAGTTTCAGTCAGTAGCTTTATATCCAAATTGTTGCTGGACAGGGGTCACCTTGTGGGATTCTGTTCTTGGGTGAGGAGACGAGGCACCCAGTGACCGCACACCTTCGACAAGCCAAGTTCATTCCTCAGGATGTTGTCGCCTCACTCCTGGGACACGCCCAAACTGTTTGCTATTTGACGAGATGAGTCATTGATCCTCCATAACCATCCCAAGGACGAGGTCAGGGTTCTCGGGTGCGGTCATGGTTGACGGCTTCCCTGACCTTGGATCATCTTTGAGGCTCTCCCTGCCCCGCTGGAATTCTCTGACTCAATGTTTGACCGTGGTATACGAAGAAGCATCTTGCCTTAGTGCGTTCACTGCATCCTCATGGCTATTGGTCTCCGTGATAAACTTGAGGAAGCCAATCATTTTGGTCTTGGCTCTACTTTCAAACTGCCTTATGACCATTCGTGTCAAGATGCTTTAGATATGGCCAATCTACAGACGCTTGAACACAGACGGTCATGCCATTCCTTGTCCTTGGTTTATCAAGCCTTAGTCTCGACCTGTGGTCCAAACTACATAAAGGAACTCTTTCAAATACAACAAAGCCGTTATAATTTAAGCCGGGGTAACCTCAGACTAGCACAACCAACATCGAACAGCAAATGGACTCTCGGATCATTTACCGATCTGGTGACTTGTAGGTGGAACAATCTCCCTACAGAACTGACACATCTTGATTTTTTTTAATCAAGTTTAAAAGCACCATAAAGAAAGTGAATCATAACTAGTCTAGTAGCACATTGTGCAAATGTAATATTTGTGATCAATAGAGTTAAATTGTATTTAGTTATAAGAAGAAAAAGAAGCCTTTGTCAGATGCACATTCAAGCACAGTGAAATTCATCCTCTGCATTTAACCCATCTGAAGCAGTGAACACATGCGCGCGCACACAGAGCAGTGGGCAGCAATACTACAGCGCTTGGGGAGCAGTCAGGGGTTAGGTACCTCGCTCAGGGTCGCCCCGTATTAACCTAACTGCATGTCTTTGAGCACCCGGAGGAAACCCACACAGACACGGGGAGAACATGCAAACTCCACACAGAAAGGCCCTCGCCGGCCACGGGGCTCGAACCCGGACCTTCCTGCTGTAAGGCGACAGCGCTAACCACTACACCACCCCTGGTTTGTTATCTTTTTATATATATATGTGTGTGTGTGTGTGTGTATATATATATATATATATATATAATATATATATATATATATATATATATATAAAAAATAAAAAAATTTAGAGCTTTTCACTACGTTCAGACTGCAACCTGAAACGACCCATATCCGATTTGTTGTGAAATCCGATTTTTTTGTTAGGCCGTTCACATTACCAATTATGAGACTTGTATGCGATCTCCAATATGAACGGAAAACGACCCAAAAGTGTCTCGCATGCGCAAATTGACACGTAATAAGCACATCTACGTAATACGTAAACAAAAAAAAAGCGCACTCTTCATCTCATCTCATCTCATTATCTCTAGCCGCTTTATCCTTCTACAGGGTCGCAGGCAAGCTGGAGCCTATCCCAGCTGACTACGGGCGAAAGGCGGGGTACACCCTGGACAAGTCGCCAGGTCATCACAGGGCTGACACATAGACACAGACAACCATTCACACTCACATTCACACCTACGGTCAATTTAGAGTCACCAGTTAACCTAACCTGCATGTCTTTGGACTGTGGGGGAAACCGGAGCACCCGGAGGAAACCCACGCGGACACGGGGAGAACATGCAAACTCCGCACAGAGAGGCCCTCGCCGACCCCGGGGCTCGAACCCAGGACCTTCTTGCTGTGAGGCGACAGCGCTAACCACTACACCACCGTGCCGCCCCGCACTCTTCATGTTTAATGATTTATTTTTTTTGTTTGTTTAATTATCTGGTTAAAGTGTGAGGTCTCGTGTGTGTTTTTGTTTCTGAACTGAAATGAAAACGTGTAGCCTGGTAACGAGGGTTGACTCCTAAATGTCTCTCTAATTTCTATATAAGTGCACTACATGTTACTAGGAAGTAATGGATTTTTAAACTCTATATAGTGCACTCGAGCTTCAGTAGGCAGTCATTTGGGATACGGCCGCTGTATTACCAAACTCTTAATTCAGGCATAATAATTTGCACATATTTATTTCGTCATATTAATAAACTTTTTCTACATTTTTATAAATATTTATTTAGATTGTTTATAGCCAGCTGAATTCTGCAACTTCTCTCAGCGCTGGCTCAAGGTGCATAAACACCAGTGCAGTTTGCTATGGAGATGAGGCGAGACCTGGCGATGTGGTTTTTGTGGCGGCGGCGGAACTCACACAATAATCTGATCAATGTGGGCAGCAGAGTAATGAGACCGAAGGTGTCAAATTACTGGAAATTTCCAGAACAATCTTGTAATACAGGATGGTTTAAGTTATAAATCAGTCATAGAAACTGTTTTATTTAATCAGGCTAACAGATTAACATCCAGGTCCCTACCAAATCCACCATTAGCTTGATCAATTCTATAAAAGTCTATTTAAATTCTGAAAACTGTACAAATGTTTTCCACCAAAGAGGCGGGATTAGTCAACGCAGAATAGTGACGTTTGTCTCTTGTTGATGACGTGTAGGTCGCATGAATGCGACCTGTCCGGTCAGACTGCAGTCGCATGTGAAAATATCGGATATGCATCGGCTTTAGGACCACATATCCAAGCGGCCTGGGTCGCATGTGAAAAAATTGGATCTGTGTCGTTCCGATTGTCAATAACAAATCGGATACAGGTCGCATATGGGCAAAAAAATCAGATATGGGTCGTTTCAGGGTGCAGTCTGAACGTAGTCATAATTAGTTTGAATGTATTTGTTAGGAGTCTTTCACTACGTTCAGACTGCAACCTGAAACGACCCATATCCGATTTGTTGTGAAATCCGATTTTTTTTGTTAGGCCGTTCACATTACCAATTATATGAGACTTGTATGCGATCTCCAATATGAACGGAAAACGACCCAAAAGTGTCCTGCATGCACAAATTGACACGTAATAAGCACATCTACGCAGGGGCGCAGATACGTTTTTTGAACTGGGGGGACAAAGCTGCCAGCAAACCAACCCCACCCCGTGTTGTGCGAGGAATATCCCCGATATGCCTGTCAAACTTGTTGTGGGTAACCATAGCAACCAAGCTCGAGCTTGTGTTGCACACTTGAATGAAAAAATGTCCTCAACAGTGTGCTGAGTTTCAAGGGTTCGGTTTTATTCCATTTCTGCAGTAACATTACAGCTCCAGCAACATGCAACTTCCGCCTCCATTTTTCTATCCACTCTCTCCCGATCAGTCTCGTTTTTCATACTTCCTGTTAAGACTACCACAGATTCATATCTGGTCTTCGACTGCCATCTACTGGTCACAAAGTGCAACAGCACTATGAGCCAAAATAAATCACATTCTCATAACAGGGCAACAAAAAGACAGAAGATGAGAATAAGGGAACAAGTAAAAAGACAAAAAAAAGGGGGGGTACACTACACTCTCCCCTGCTAAATTAAATGGCGTCCCGACATTTCCCACTTCAGTTCATACTGTTTCCAACAGCTAGATCGCTTACAGGTTAGAGTCCCATAGCTAAGACACATATCTCATAACAGACATCACATAACATTTATCCCAAATATCATGTGTTAAATAGAGGAGGTCATTGTGCACTACGACCACCATCCATTTCTCCGCAATGTCCACGGGTAGTCTGTCTCAGCTGGGAAAAGCATGACCTTTGACCTGCCGCATGATCATAGAATCTCACACTTCACACATGCAAAATACTCAAATATTATCACTACTACTTTCTTATATAAGAGGCTTTTCACAGTGTCAGTATTTTATACTTATTTACTTTTCTCTTACCAGGACTAATTCTTCTTCAATAAAGCCACGGTGCGATTCTAAGTGAACTGTCTCATCTTTTCTTTAACCCTCCTTTACACGTTAAACTTTCACCTTATATCTTTGCATAAACCTAAACGAACAAATAACTACACTCATCCTAGAACTTGAGTGCATGAACATAACTTAAATGCATATCATTCTAAGCGTTTCACACTGACTTAACTAAATGTAGGCTGTCCTAGAGTGTCATATGTAAGTGTTCTAGGTGCATGTCTAATTCTGGAAGGATACTGTCTTGCAGGTGGAGAAGATGGTGGCGACACCACTGCCTCTTCCTCGGGATCGGCCATCACAGTCTCTACTTCCTCTGGCTCAGCCACTTCTTGCTCTTCATCACCACCCGATGGCTCTGCCATACCATCTTCTTCCACAGGTGCTGGTTCTTCTATTGGCTGATGCGGGTGGAACTCCATAGCCTCTGCTCTCAAGCTGCTCTGTCGTTCTGCGGGCTCCTCTTGGGGCCAGCCAGTGATGTCTCTCCAGTCATCCTCTTCATAGTCAGATGAAGGCTCTGGTTCTGCATAGTGTGTGATCTTTGTTCTTTTCTTATCTTTGTGTCCTTTCTCAACTCTTTTCTTTTCAGATTTCTGTGTCTCGACCGGCAAGAAGTCACAGGGAAGCAGCAGGTTCCGATGAAGCACTCGAGTGCGACCCTGGCCATCTTCGGGTTTCACTTCATAAACTGGACTTTCTGGATGTTTTCTCTTTACAACTACATGAACTTTCTCTTCCCAGAACGATCTCAATTTTCCAGGCCCACCTCTTTCCGTGAGATTTCGGATCAGGACTCTGTTGCCAGGATGAAGCTCTGCTCCCTGAATCTTTCTGTCATAGAGTTCTTTTCCCACTAGCCTGGGCTGCCTTGTTGGCCAATTGGTATGCCTCTTCCGTGACCATGTTTTCACCTCTCCGCCTGCCCAGTGACCGTCATGAGGGACGAGCAGCAGGTCGAGGTCCAGGCCAAGTTGGAAGCCACGGAGATGACTGAGGTGTTCAGGAACAAAGGCGAGAGCAGCGGGACTCAGCAGGTCAGCCCCACTCCAAACTTCACGCAAGAGGAGCGCGGTGTGGGCTTATTTTTCTCCACTGCAGCATAATAAGGCTCAGTGCTCACTGTGCAAGAAGGAGGTCAAGCACCAGAACACCAGCAACCTCTTCAGACACCTGCAGAGGAAGCACGCCCGGCTCAAACCACCAGGTACACATCTCCCCGGGTTCTTTTCCTGTCTCTTCACACACAGTCATAAATTACAGTCTGACTTGCTTTAAAAATAATTTTACACCCGTCATGTGACGTGATTTAAATGCTTTTTACTTGGACTTTAGAAATGGAAAGGTGTGAGGGGTTTCCACATAATTCATTTATGGTGTGTGTGTGTGTGTGTGTGTTCTGCTGTTTTAAAACTCCGTAAAGACATTATTTTGTGAATTTAAATTTTTGTTGTCTGTGTCAGTGGGTGACTGGCAGGAGATCCTCAGGCGCGAGCTGACAACGGCGTTTCGGCAAATGCAGCAGGAATTGAAAGTGTGTTTTCAGCAGCAGTTCCGAGAGCTGGAAAAAAGAACTGCTAGCTGAAGAGGGTCAGTGGAGGAGCGGAGAACAATCAGACGAATGTTAGATTTTAAAGCCAAGACGATTTAAGTTAGTTTTATAGTTTTAGTTTAGTGTAGTTATAGTTTTAAGTTAGTTTTATAAAATGCAGAATGTAATTTAGGATTGTTCATACATATTCGAAGAACATATTCATTGATGTGGGATATTTTGCTTATTCTGCTTATTTTGCTTATGATTGTTTTACTACATATTGATGAAATTAACACACACACATTTTCACCCACCCCTTTACACTCCCGTACATAGCCAAGGTCACACATACGCGCGCACGCACATATGTAGATGATAAACTGATGCAATGTTTTCATTTTGGCGAGAAGAATGTGAATAAACAACAGTGAATCAATCTCTGGTTCCCTGTTTTGTTTTTTTGTGGTGGTGGTGTGTGGTGTGTGGGGGGGGAGTAGGCTAGGATGAGTGGAAAAAAATCATTTTAAAAAAATCACAAATTCCCATGTCGAAAATGCATATCGCGTTTGATGTTCATGTTGAACAAAATTAGGCAGTAACCTTTTGTACAATATTCTTGGGGACTGTGTTAGCATAATGTTTCTCAAAAAGGTTAACAGAAAATAAGACCTCTGTCTTACAGTTAACCATCTCAATCGATTATGCATGTCCTTCACATTGGTTCTGCAAGAACAATGTAATGCACAACATGCTGCTTTATTTTGAACGACTTGCAATTTTCTCATATCTTTCATAGAAGCACTAGACCATATTACAAAACAATAATCTAACTGTGGCGTCACTAAAGCATTTGGAACCTGTTTGATAACTTCCGGTGGCATACCTTTTGAAATTCTTCTTACAACTGACACTCCCCTTCCCATTTTTCTTACAATTTTATCAGTATGGTTAGACCATGATAAAGTAGGATTAATAGTAATGCCCAGAAGTTTAGTCTCTTGTACTTGTTACCCACTCTACCACAAATTGTAGTTCTTTCTGTAATATATCATTAACAATATCAGCTGATTCTGCCGCTGCATATATTGTTGAATCATCCGCGTACGTAGAAATTTGAGCTTTACTCAGCACCAGGGGGAGATCATTAAATGAAAATCGAAAACAATAAAGGCCCTAAACAGCTCCCCTGTGGTACTCCACAGTCAACAGGACTAACTTTAGAAAAACTACCATTAAAGCAAACAGTCTGCCCTCTCTCTCTCTCTCAAGTAACTCTCCATCCATTTTAATGCAGGCGGAGTGAAACCATAATGTTTAAGTTTATCCAATAACAAAAAACGATCAATAATATCAAATGCTGCACTGAAATCCAGTAAAACAGCACCCACCAATTTTCCACCATCCATATTACATTGCCAGTCATCAGTCATTTGTGTTAAAGCCGTACATGTGCCTACTATGGCCGGGCCTATAGGCATGTTGATAGTCCGTGTTTAAATGATATACATCAAAATATCTTTGTATTTGTTCAAAAATAATTCTCTCCATCATCTTTCCTAATACTGGTAACAAACTTACAGGATGACTGTTTGTGCCCGAAAAAGAACCAGATGGATTTTTTTTTTAAGTGGAATAATTTTTGCTATCTTCCATGCCTTAGGACAAATACATTTCTCAATACTCAGGTTAACAAGATGACAAACAGGAACTAAAATCACACTGGCAGCTGAACTGAGAAATTTAACATCCAAGTTATCCACCCCGGTGACCTTTCCTTACATTTTTTAATTAAACATCCTTAACCTTTGCTATTTTAAATTCACAGTTCTTATTATTCATCACTAACTCTAATTTTTGTTATAGAAGAATCAATATACAGTACCAGTCAAAAGTTTGGAAACACCTTCAAATTCGATGTTTTTTCTTTATTTTAATTAACTAAAAGACACTTTGTGTCTTAGTCATGACTGACTGTTATTTCTCTTTACTTAGTTGAGCGGCTCTTGACAATATGGGTTACTACAGTTGTCGAATAGGGCTATTTACTGTATTTTTATTATTTACTCTTTACTGGTTGATGGTGTCAAATGCATTAAGAAGGTAAGAAATTCCATTTTTGAAAAGACACACCTGTTAATTGAGAAGCATTCCAGGTGACGACCTCATGAAGCTGGTCAGATAATGCCAGTAGTGTACAAAGCTGTTATCAAGGTAAATAGTGATGACTTTGAAGAATCTAAAAGATGCAACATGTTTTTTAAACACTTTTTTTGTTTACCATATAATTCCATATGTTCCATATGTTATTTCATAGTTTTGATGAGTTCAGTATTGTTCTACAGTAGGGATCGACCGATATGTTTTTTTCAGGGCCGATACCGATTATTATGGAATTGGGATGCCGATAACCGATATGTGCAACCGATAAATGTAAACATTATAATTCACATGAAATTAAACATAGCACACTGACACAGACCTTCATATCCATGAAATGTATGTTCAATTGTAAAATTGAACATGAAATTTTGTGCAGGGAGATGCCAGCAGCATTTGTACAATAAAGTCAAACAGTTAGAATAAAATGAGAAATAAAATAAAATAAATATTCAATAAAAAAATAAATCACTCCCTACTATATTACAGCTCACCATTTTCAGTGGAAAATAAATACACTCTGGATTCTTTTACACTAAGAACTAAGTAAGACTTACCAACTTCAAGTAGTTTTTAAATAAATCAAGTGTAGGGAGCTGCCTGCAGCATTTTTTAAAAAGTAAAATCAAACATACAGTAAAGTAGGCTGTCACTCCCTATTAGGAGCGGCTGCTCCTTTAACAGTATATCGCTTTCCGAATCAGAAGCGCTAGCGAGGAGAATCACTTGCGCAAGAATTATAAATACTAGTCACAGCTGGCTTGTTTAAATGTTCAAATAGCGCTTTATAAAGTTACCTAACATATACAAGTGCAATGCGCTTTTTGAGCACGAGTCACGTCATGAAGTTTACTCATCACCATAACAAATAGACTACGTTCAGACTGCACCCTGAAACGACCCATATCCGATTTTTTTGCCCATATGCGACCTGTATCCGATTTGTTATTTGACAATCTGAACGACACAGATCCGATTTTTTCACATGCGACCCAGGCCGCTTGGATATGTGGTCCTAAATCCGATGCATATCCGATATTCAGAGTGCGAATTACCCCACCATAATTGGGGGGTACCATCATGGTCCACTATCATATCAATCGCCCCCCCGGTCCTGTCCCGTCTCGTCTATGGAAGTCGGTGTCAGTAACTCAACACAATAACTCTGAACAATAATTTTTAATGTCATTAAGAAGCATGACAAACCATACAGTACTACCACAGAAGAAAAACAGCAGTACAACCTGATAACCTTCTTTGTCAGAACAAACTGGGTATCAACACTACAAATGAGTCACTTACAGTATATACACACATGCAGAACAGTCCTGCTGAATGTCTTGCTCTCTTTCGTCCTGCTGTGCCTCTCCTGTCTGCTGGGAACCCATTTTCTTTATTCACATGAACAGTGTATAAAACCTAACTGCACCTACACTTGTACTGTAATTGTCTGTAGATCTTAGTGCTAATATTTACTACTTACTCTTTTAGCACCAAAAAAATGTCTGATGTCTGGCCCTTTTCTTTTCCTCATGTTTGGCCTACTGTCTCTGTGAATAAACTCAAACAGGGTACTCAGATGAAACTATGACTATCTTAAAAATAATACAAAAGGAATGTAAGTAAAAACAATAGAAAACATCCATGTACTAGGCTATTTTGCCTAGGCTAGCCTACTACCTGGCTCTTTTTATGTTGCCCCCAGTCCCCAGAGGTTCTGATTGTAATTTTACATAGGCTTAGCTAGGCCTACATCAGAACTTCTTGTGCCTAATCACACACACAGGATGGGCCTATGTGCCAAATGAATTTCAGAAGGGCACAATTTATTCATGATAAAATGAGAATGGAAACATATGGAGTTCTTCTCCTTTGAAATGAGAATCGTTTCTATACCACACTGTAATAAGCTTGATTTAAATAGAGACTTAGCTTATCTTGCTAACTAACGTTGGTAACTAACGTTAACGTCCGTCCACTGTAGCCTTCTGGCCTCAGTGGGTAAGTAATTCAATGTATAAAGATGTGACATGAGCTGAAAGAACAAATCACTTTAATAAATGAAAGTTGTAAAATAACATTTTCAACAGGCTAAAAGTTGGTTAGCAACTAACATTACCAATGCACGTCTTCTGCTGCAAACCACAGACTGTATAAATTGCTGCAAACCCATGGACTGTATCTGATGAATCAACTGAATACGGTGTGGACTAGAAGCTATTGCTTCTAGCTCAGGGCTTTTCAAAGTGTGGGGCGCGTCTCCCCTAGGGGGTGCCAGAGTTCTTCGGGGGGGGCGCAACGTGAGGAAAAATAAACCAGAATGTTACTATTGCGGACATTTAGCGAACTTCAGCTAGCCTTTGCCAGAGACAAAATGGATCGATTTTTAGTACCTAAAGCTACAGTGAGTGAGGAGACAGAGTCTGGGCCAAGCAAAAAAAGAAGGAAGTATGACCACGATTATTTAAAGTTTGGATTTTCATGGACTGGATCTGAAGATGCTCCACTGCCACAGTGTGTTGTCTGCCAAGAGGTGCTAGCTAACGATGCTATGAGATGTTTAAAATGTGTAAAACAAGATGTTTAAAAAAAGCACAGATGTTTAAAATGTGTAAAAAAAAAAAAGGTTTTCAAAAAGCACAGATGTTTAAAATGTGTAAAAAAAAAAATGTTTTAATAAAGCTCATATGTTTTAAATGTGTAAAAAAAAAGATGCTTTCAAAAAGCACAGATGTTTAAAATGTGTAAAAGAAAAAAATAAAAATGTGTACAACACCCATTTTTTTTTAAATACGAATGGAACATTAAGTATAGCAACAACAAAAATTGTAAGGGGGGGGGGGGGGGCGCTGTTGTTTATTTGCTCTCTGCGGGGGAGAGGGGGGGCTGACTCTCCCACACTTTGAAAACCCCTGCTCTAGCGCGTTCTAGCGCTGCAGTGACTAAAAATTGTACGGTCCACAATAGGGGTGTCTGTCTGAAATCAATTTACATTAAAATGTTCCTACAATAAGAATGCCGAATGGGAGTTGGTTTTAATTATATATTCCTTTTCACAATATCAGAAAAAATATCGGACCCCCCAAAACTTATATTTTTGTCTCTTTGGGGGGTACTGGGTCTTCATTGGGGGGTATAGTACCCCCCAGTACCCCCGTAATTCGAACTATGCCGATATTTTCACATGCGACTGCAGTCTGACCGGACAGGTCGCATTCATGCGACCTACACGTCATCAACAAGAGACAAACGTCACTATTCTGCGTTGGCTAATCCCGCCTCTTTGGTGGAAAACAACATTTGTAGTTTTCAGAATTTAAATAGACTTTTATAGAATTGATCAAGCTAATGGTGGATTTGGTAGGGACCTGGATGTTTACCTGTTAGCCTGATTAAATAAAACAGTTTCTATAACTGATTTATAACTTAAACCATCCTGTACCACATCGCCAGGTCTCGCCTCATCTCCATAGCAAACTGCACTGGTGTTTATGCACCTTGAGCCAGCGCTGAGAGAAGTTGCAGAATTCAGCTGGCTATAAACAATCTAAATAAATATTTATAAAAATGTAGAAAAAGTTTATTAATATGACGAAATAAATATGTGCAAATTATTATGCCTGAATTAAGAGTTTGGTAATACAGCGGCCGTATCCCAAATGACTGCCTACTGAAGCTCGAGTGCACTATATAGAGTTTAAAAATCCATTACTTCCTAGTAACACGTAGTGCACTTATATAGAAATTAGAGAGACATTTAGGAGTCAACCCTCGTTACCAGGCTACACGTTTTCATTTCAGTTCAGAAACAAAAACACACACGAGACCTCACACTTTTACACTAACCAGATAATTAAACAAACAAACAAACAAAAAAAAAAAAAAAAGAAATCATTAAACTTGAAGGGTGCGCTTTTTTTCTTTACGTATTAGGTAGATGTGCTTATTACGTGTCAATTTGCGCATGCGGGACACTTTTGGGTCGTTTTCCGTTCATATTGGAGATCGCATACAAGTCTCATATAATTGGTAATGTGAACGGCCTAAGAAAAAAATCGGATTTCACAACAAATCGGATATGGGTCGTTTCAGGTTGCAGTCTGAACGTAGTGATAGCCTTCTGTAGGCTAGGCTTGCGCTAGCCTACAGAACACAAACACTACATTTTATTTGGTCTTCCCTTGACCACCTCTCTGTATGGCTGTCATTCTACTGTTCGAGTAGAACTACTGACACATTCACAACGTTTCCAGACGGGGATTTAAAAATGACCGCAGCCTACGTTATGCTGGGGACTGCTTACTATGGACAACATTACATGTAGTTTCAGTGAGACTAGTTGGTTGTAGGCTAATTCAAGTGCTTCCTTCCGTAAGCTAAGTTTGCCTGGCTACACAGATGCAAATGGACAATTTTAACGAGTAGTAGATGAAGAATGTAAACATATAATGATGTTGTGCTTTTGCAACTTGTGTGTTTGTGACTTATTGCGGGAAAAGCAGCGTGTCCTTACCTTGATACGGGCGCCTTGAAACACTCAAAAAAAGCAATAAACAGAAAGGAAACTCTATAAGTGTTTGAACAGAAGACCTCACAAGTCTGACAAATCATTTTGGATGTCATTTTCAGAGCACCGTAACACCTTGTGGGAATGTGCGCAGATTTTTTAAATATTTTTTTTTCTTTATTCTCCATGATCCCTTCTTTTTAAAAACACCAATTTGGCTTGTCTTACTCGAATCTTTCTTTTTTATTTTCCACCCTGAACATGGGCGAAATGCACCATTGAGAGCAATATGTTTTCTATAACATTAATGTAAAGAGTAAATAACCAAAGCCCAATTTTGCCCTGACATGATCACCTGAGAGTGCCTGTGCAGGGGTGGACTGAATCACTGAAATTGAAAAGGATACCTCCACCCCTGCACAGGCACTCTCAGGTGATCATGTTATTATTCTGCCCTCGTCAGGGCCTGTCCACACGTGTACGCCGCCTCACCCAATACGCTGTTGTTTTGAAAAAAATCTCCGTAAACACGGCATCGTTTCCAGAAATATCTGCGTCCACACGGATTCACTGGAAACGACCCAAAATGCTGTAGTACATATGCCAGGCCTGTATGTGGCGCTGTGACACCGCCACACCAATACACTAAAACCGGAAGAGAAGCCATGGAGCATGCGTATAAAGGTCACGCGCTGTTTACAAACAAGCTCATAACACGAGAAGAGGATGGTCATGGCCAGCGCAACTCTGAGAGGAAGAGGAGAGTCTTTTGTGTGGACCGACAATAAAGTGGAACTTCTACTTCGTGTCACATTGGACTACAAGACAACTAAATTGCATGAAAATGTCGACTGGGAGTCTTGCCACTCCAAGTACTCTGACATTATAGACGCGTTTCAGGTGCAGTATCCGCAGACCCCAACGGAGCAGGATTTCCCCCATGATGCCAAGAGCGTCACAAAGCCACAGGTTACCGTCAAGTTAAAAAGTATCCGGACAAAATACAGGCAGGCGGTGGACACAGGGTGCCATAGTGGCCAAGGCCGTGTTGTTCTGCTGTACTTTGAGCTGTGTGAGGAGATATGGGGTGGGTCGCCTGCTACACGCGCCATCGACGCCGGCATCGAGACTGCTGACATGGAAGAAGAGTTGTCGCAGTCGTCGACACGAACTTCTCCGGCAATGGAGCTGCCTGGCAATTCAATCCAGTCGTCCAGCACACCCGAAAGTCTGCCTTCTGCGGTCATAAAGCAGCGCAGGGATTTGCTCCAGGTACGTTCATGATTTCCAGCTTAACAAGCAAACTATATGCTATGATACAATAACTATGTGGGAACAGTTAAATGGCAGGTGCACGTTCTTTGTGTCGGTGTATTGCTTTCATACATAGCTTTGACCATAACTTGTTTTACATAATAATGAGGGAAATTTGCTCTGCTATATTCGAGGCAAAGCTAAACAACCACAGAGGAGACAGGCTGGTGACCAAGTAGCACTAGAGGACCTTCAGATCAAGCGGAAGATGTTGGAGCTGATGGAGGAGTCCTCTAAAAGAAACACAGACTTCATGCAGCAAATTAACACAAACATTGCAAACATTACAAACTCCATACAGGAGGGCTTCTCACTGATGAGAGAAGTGATGCTCCAGCCTGCCTACCCCCACAGCAGCAGTGGATTTGGACAACACCAACACACATTTATGCGCATGGCACCACACCCCGCTACACCGGCCTTTCATCAAACCCCCCATCAACCAGCACAACCAGAATACACACCAACACATGCGCACACCACACAGCAACCGTCCTTTTCATACAGACGTGCACTGTTGCTTGATGATGCAGAGGAAAACTGAACTGTGCTTCTTCTTTGTTTGATTGTTGTTGTGTTGAATTTTCTGAAAACTTAAAAGCACCTTATGTTTTTACACCATCTGTTCGCTGCACTTTATAGTTTTACTTTGCACTCCAATTATACCTCTTATTTATACATTTTTGAAATGTCTAGGTTGTCCTCTTTACTTCATTGTGTTGTTACTGTGTGTAATGCTGCTGCTACACTGCAATTTCCCAGCTTGGGATCAATAGAGTCTATCTATCTATCTACCATATGCACATTAGCAGGGATGTGCCGTCATTAAAAAAAAAAAAAAGAAGACTTTTTCTCATGGTTGAAGTCATTTTGTTTATTTTTCACAAGACACACAGTTCACAACACTTTCAAAATGGCATGAGTAATACATACAGGGGCATCAAATACTACAAAAAGACCAGTAAGTCATCTAATCAGTTTGCGGTTACTACTTTTTTTTAAGGGTCAGGTACTTGGTGATCACTCTCCTCACTCTCTTTGCCTCTCCCTCATTACAGTCAGTGAGGTAGTTGTTACACTCTGTAGGAGGCTGTGTGTCACCCTGTATTGTTCCAAACACGGACTGTTCATCTAAAGTCTCTTCACTGACCTCACAGAAATTGTGGAGAACAAAGCAGGCATAAATGACATGGGGCAGGTCATCCATGTTAATGTCCATGGGCCTTCTCAGTGCAGCAAATCTGGCCTTTAGGCGACCAAAAGCACACTCAATGACCATGCGCGCCCTACACAAACACAGTCCAAAGTACTGCTCCTGAGGTGTGGAGCCACCATTTGAGTACTCCTTCATCAAGTAAGGCAGCAGAGGGTAGGCAGGGTCACCAAGAAGAAAAACTGGTATTGCCTCCTCGTCGTCCACAATCTGTTTTTTCAGAGAAGGAATCTTGCCAGCCTTCAGGTACATGTTTACCTTGGAGTTAGCAAACACCTGTGCGTTGTGCACACTTCCAGGCCACTTTATGACAACGTCCATGAATCTGTATTTGTAATCACAGACAGCTTGCACATTAAGGGAATGCTTTCCTTTGTGGTTAATGTAAGCCCTGGAGTTGGCGGATGGCTGCTTAATGTCGATGTGGGTGCCGTCGACTGCTCCCAAACACTGCGGCATGCCATGAGCACGGTGGAATCCTAAAACCAGGTCCTCTGCTTCGGGCTCCGTAAAAGGAAGCTTAACATATTTTGGGCCCAGTTGGATGGCGATGGCTTTACATGTCTGCCTAACAATAACAGAAACAACCTGTCGCGACACGCCAAATGCGTTAGCGGTTTTCCGTAGCCTCCCCTCGTTGCCTAAGTAGTACAGGGTTATTGCAACTCGCTTCAATGGACCGATCGGTGCCCTCATATTCGTTCGATATACTTTGATATACGGACGGAGTTCTTCAGTCAGGGCGACGAGAGAAGCTCTGGACATGCGGAAATTCTCCCTCCACTCATTATCCACAACCACGCCAGTAACAAAGTTGTCCCACCAGCTGCTAGTTCGGCCAGGTCTTGTCCAAAACTTTCTCCTGATGGCCCTTCTGGTTACTCCGCGAGGTGGATCCAAGAGCATGTGGCGAATGTTGTTCTTCATGTTCTTTTGTTGCTCCTCGCAGTAATATAAAAGCAGAAGGTTTTGTTGTAGTAGCCGTAATAGACCGAGTTGTTTCTGCAGTACGAGCACAAGCCTGTAGTCCGCCATTGTTGTTGTTATGACGCGTCTAGTGGTGGCAGCTGAGGTTAAAGGTTAGAGAGGCGGGGCTTATACGTCAACGTTTCTGAAAAAATCTGCATTCGCTGTCCAGACGACTCTGGGCTATCCGGCGTTTTAGGATTTTCCCACTCTGGGACCCGTTTTCAAAAATACTGGTTTCACACCTCGAAAAAGCCAGATCCGTCTGGACGCGAGGCCGAAACGATAAAGTATTTATGCGGATTCGACAAAAACGTACTCGTGTGGACGGGCCCTTAGTCGCTGTGAACTTGGCAGATCGCTAACAGAGTTCTTCAATCAACACTGAGTCAGCAGGTGAGTTTCTCAATGTTTACTGTTGAATCACTGTGAAACTGCAATATAAAAATAAATAAAATGTTACATGTTGTTTGACTTTGTTATTTAACACAATTATCATACACAACACAAACAAGTTCAATTTCTCATTAACTGACCACAACAAACAATTAGCGATTAGCTTAATGCTAACGTTACATTGAAAAAGCCATTGACAGGCTAGCGCATTAGCATCGCTCCGTTTTTAAAGTTTTCCCACATCAAATCTGAGCTGTTTCTGAAACTTTAACAGGTGAGTTCAACACAAAACCAACCAACACTCACAGACACATGCATTCCAGGCTTCCGCTGAGAAAATGAAGGAGTAAAAAACCAACAGCAGCTTCACTCCAAGCCCGCTGCCCGTGAAAAGGAACCAATCAGCGAGTCGAAAGAGACTCCCAGCACGGCACAAGCCCCGCCCTCCCTTAAAGGGGCAGCACAACTATTACTGAGTGTTCCGACTGATTCACAAATCACAGCAAAGGAAGGAGGACAAGGACAGAGACTGAAGATCTTAATTAATTTACTCAGAGAAAATAGAAATATTTACAAAATGAATGTATGGCGTGAGTAAGGTAATTAATCAGTAGTGTTAGACAGTGCAGACATGTGATGATAGTGTAGCATGGAAACCCCCCCCACACACACACAAACAAGGTGACGTCTCTGTTCAAAAGGATCCAGCTGTTGGGGGTGGAGTCTAGCTATGTTTACCTTTCTGGATTTTAATATTTGGAAGTGGTATATTTAAAGCCATTACACACAGCAAGTTATCACTTTTCAGCCTTTTGGCTAAGATGAAGTGTAGTATCTGCTCTTATCAGTTTAATATTTGCTGTATTCTCTAAATGTGAAAGTGATATTAAACAGATTTATTTCAGAACACAATGCTGGAATAGGAGCTTGCTCCACACATCAATCTAGTATTGCAGTATCTCCAAAAATAGTGCCCTTATTAAAAAAAACACCTTTTTTTTTCGTTGAATAGATCAGCTTGATGTGCTCTTCAAATAAGAATGGTAAGTGGATGCTTTACAGCAGGAAGCTAAAATGAGAGCTTGCTTCTTCTATTCCATGCATCCGCATGGTATCTCATTGCATCACTTCTGTGGAGGACGGCCCCATGTGGACAGTTGAAAGTCATACTTGGAAGATGCTCTGGACTCTTACAGTAATGCTTTTATGGCTGAGAACTACAGTTGACTTGCAAACTTTAGGATTATAGTTGTTATGAACAGTTTTGCACTCAAGTTTCCATCAATGAAGAGTTTATAACATCAACGAAACTGACTTCATGTTACAACTGTTAATGTTATAGTCATGTTGTCTGTTGTTGCCCAAATGAGGATGGGTTCCCTTTTGAGTCTGGTTCCTCTCGAGGTTTCTTCCTCATGTCGTCTGAGGGAGTTTTTCCTCACCACCGTCGCCACAGGCTTGGTCATTGGGGATAGATTAGGGATAAAATTAGCTCATGTTTTAAAGGAACATTCCACCGTACTTCCATAATGAAATATGTTCTTCTCTGAATTGAGACGAGCTGATCCGTACCTCTCCGAGCTTTGTGCGACCTCCCAGTCAGTCAGATGCGCTGTTACTCCTGTTAGCAATGTAGCTAGGCTCAGCATGGCCAATGGTATTTTTGGGGGCTGTAGTTAGATGCAAACAAACTCTTCCGCGTTTTTCCTGTTTACATAGGTTTATATGACCAGTGACATGAAACAAAGTTCAGTTACACAAATTGAAATGTGGCAATTTTCTATGCTATGGAAAGTCCGCACTATAATGACAGGCGTACTAACACCTTCTGCGTGCTTCGACAGCGCATTGATACCTTCACTCCTGTTTTTTTTTCTCTCCCCCGCCCCCCCTAACTTCCGTCAATACAACCAATGTGACCACCAAGACAAGTAGCCTGCACTCCTTGGAACACAGTCTAGTCAGGAAGCATCAGGTTGTGGCGAGAGCTTGCAGAAAATTATAACAGAAAAGACTTTATGTGTGCTACAATGGAACATTTTCAAATGGAGGACATAGATGCTGAAGATTGGCTCGTGGCGGATCCAGAGCCATATCTATTTGAACCGGAATATACCGAGGAGGAGCTAGCCCAAATGGACCGTGTGAGGGAAGAAACACACGAAGATGAACAGGCTGGAGCCATCGTGAGGACACGGGCAAACAGCAGTTGGTGGTGCAAGTGTGACTGTTGTGAACAGATGCCGACTGAAATAGAGAGTTTGTGCTGTGCTGAATGGGACCAGGTGCTACCATCTGTACATCTAGAAGACCCTACGCATTGTGTCGCGGCAACAGATGCGTTTGCAGCGATGATTCACCCGTCAGTTGTGGACTTTTTCTTCAGATGTGACAAAGTCAATTGGAGGAAACAACACACGCCGAGTGGTCCTGATGGCCAGCTATCCCCAGAGTAAGTGCTCTCTGAAACCCTTGAACCATGTTTGTAATTTCACCGTTTGTCAGTAGGCCTACATGTATTTATCATCTCCCTGTTTTCGTAGTCAACAAAGGTCGGTGTCCTACCGAATCGTGTTGGAATGGGGACTGCGTGGTGAAACCTTGGGTAGAGGACATCACAAACCATTGCCGTCATGTGTCGTCGGGGCGATACGACAGCGATATCCCTCTGAGTCCGGTGTGTATCTTGGATTCCAAGAAGTGCACGAAGCTATGGATATGTAGAAACTGGACTGTGGTAACTGGGCTGTATCTGTGCTGGGCCCCTGACGTTTCTGATGCAGGTTCGCTTCTCGTTATTACATGCTTCAGACATACAGTATGTGGGACATTTGCACTGCAGCCTTTGCCAGTCTGTATATTGTAGACCTACCAACTTTTATGTGTCTTTGATAGTTAGCCAGAGCCTGTGTATTGCCATGTAATCACAGAAGTAGGATGACAACATTTCTGTATCTGTAAATATTATATGCAAATAAACTTGGAGCATACCACACTGTTACTTTTCTTCTTTCCTACATCAGGTGGATATCATAGTAGTTTTGACATGCAACATCCAGGCTCTTTCTGCTCAGTTTATCTTCAAACAAATATTTACCTCAGTAAACATGCCTGCCTGGAGAACATGTGGTCTGTAAGATATGTTCAAACCTACATGAAGTCTGACACTAAGCAAAAACACAATTTATGACCATAAACAGATTGCCTGCATAACATTTACAATAATTTACACGAGCTTTATATACTTAGGTACATTTTGGACCTGGGTAGGCAAACCTCATAAATAATATGAGAAAACAACCTCAGTCAAATCATATTGTGATAAGGGTGTAATTTATTTACAGGTGTAAAAAATGGAGTTCAGGAGTATTCAAAAACAATAATAAATAAAATTTTTACAACATATGGGTGGAGAGATTGCAGCGGTATGGTGGAAAAAACCCTCACCCCAACTGATACTGGAATAATAAGAGGAGCGACCAATTACTGTATACCCCATATCAGTTTTGCAGCAGACATTCTGAAAACGCTGAGAGAAAACCAAGTGCAGAGAAGAGGAGAAAACACACAGGCACACACACACACACAAAACAAAACAGCAAGTCAGTTACAGATGTCTTTCAATAATGTTTGTTGGCAGTTGAAACACCAGTTAGTCCTTCTTTGATGGGCCTTGGAATCTCGAGGTGTGTGATTTCTTGGCCTCCTCTTTCCTGGGCTTTAGTACGGGAGCAATGTTGGCAGGCAGTTGAGGTATTTGCATATGAAATGACTTGTCCTTGGGTCGGACTGAGGGGTCAAGTCTTCTTTGAAGCACTCGTTCCATGAGATCATCTCTGAATGTCTGCGTTGTCTCCGCATATATTGGTCTTGAAATCCAACGACCCGTTTGCTTTTTGTGGACAACATTGGTTCTTAGGAGGCCTGAAATAAAAAACAATATGAACATAGGTGGTCAAAATACAGAAGGTTGTCACTTCTAAATGTATCCCATCACACATTTGTTGGGACTATGGTCTTGAGAGGCCTGCAATTAAAAAAAAAATTATATTTATATATATATATATATATATATATATATATATATATATATATAAAAGGTCAAAATATAGTACGTTATCATTTCTAAAATTATGATGTCACCCATTTTTAGGGACTATTTCCCAGGCATGTTTTCCTGAAAAGGTTGAAATAACACCGGTCAGTCATATCTGTAACATATGTGATGGTCATGATCCTGAAGGCAGATATGTGTTATTGCAGTTATTACACTATTTTAGTAGTGTAGTACTTGTGGTACCAGTGTACCGACCTCCTGCAGTTCTTGCTTGTTCCCGTTCTCTTGAGTGATTCTCATTGTGGTCCATGATTGCAAGCATAGTTCATTGCAGGGTATTCAAAATGAAGTCGCTTTGGGCAGTACTTCAAGAGTGCATTGTGAAACACCTCAAGTTGTCCTGAAACATAAAAAAACAAAACAGAAGAAAGGCTCTAATGAGTTTGGGTAATATGTTTCAGGTTTACTTTCAATATGTTGAAGGAATATCAGTAATGTCTCCTATTTGCACTTTTAGGTTTTGCTTTACTTCGGCATTTCAGTTGTTGGCCCCAAGCGTCAGCCCCCCCCAGGAGACTACCTTTGCACCTATTGTTGCTATAGGTGTGACCTCCTGTCAATAGGGGGTAAACTGCCCATCTCTTAATCCCCCCCGGCCGTTAACGGCCGTTCTCCTGCGCACAATAGATAGCCCTCACCCTGTGTCTATGTTCTCGTTAGTAGGTAGAACTGGAATTTTTCAAACCTGGTAAAGTTTGTAAATTTGGGGCTACACCCCCCCTGGTCTCATGATGTGGACATTTTCTGTGTTTCTCAGGCTACGTTTACATTAGACCGTATCTATCTCGTTTTCTTCGCGGATACACTGTCCGTTTACATTAAACCCCCTGGAAAAGCCAGGAAACGGGAATCCGCCAGCGTCCACGTATTCAATCTAGATCGTATCTGGTCCGGTGCTGTGTAAACATTCAGAATACGCGGATACGCTGTGCTGAGCTCTAGCTGGCGTCTCATTGGACAACGTCACTGTGACATCCACCTTCCTGATTCGCTGGCGTTGGTCATGTGACGCGACTGCTGAAAACCGGCGCGGACTTCCGCCTTGTATCACCTTTCATTAAAGAGTATAAAAGTATGAAAATACTGCAAATACTGATGCAAATACTGCCCATTGTGTAGTTATGATTGTCTTTAGGCTTGCCATCCTTCCACTTGCAAGTGGTAAGTGATGTGCGCTGGGATCACACACACAGCGGCTCAGTCCCGAATCGTGGCTTCTGCACTTCACTCGCGCGCTCTGTGAGCTGCGCAGGGCCGGAGTGCGCACCCTCCAGAGGGCACTCGCTGTTCAGGGCGGAGTGATTTGGAGCGCAGGATGCCTGCGGAGCCGAGCGTATCTGCGTATTGGCGTCGCTATGTGCACGGCTAACGGTTTTAGTGTAAACGCGAATCATTTTAAGAACATTAATCTGATGATCCGCTGATTCGACGTAATGTAAACGTAGCCTCAGAAGTCTTTGTCTTTCCTTTGATGAATCATCCAAAGAATAACACCTGAATCAAGTTTGTCTATCAGAAACTAAGTCTGCAGAGTTTTATCAGTGGCACAAACTTACCACCAGGATTTACAGTGGAAAAAAGATAATGCATGGTTGTGGGTGATTTACAATGACTGTGCCATGACTATTATACTGTACATTAGTACTGGTCTATAATATACATGATACATACAGTACTGTTATTGTGTGGTGGAGAACTCAAGATCCTAATCACAGTCATACCCATAACTTTCGCCATGTCACTATTTTGCCTTATTAAAATCTTAGATACACATACTTGTATGTTTGAACAGTCATCTGTTGAAGGTCTTTGAGGAAGCGAGTGTCCATCATCATCAACTTCAGGACTTTGTAGGAAGGGGAATTCACTTTTAGCCACCTCTTGCTTCTTTGTTGCTGTGCAGACAACTCTTTGTGGAAACATCTGTATTCCATGCCATTGTCTTCCCAGCGGTGGACCCCAGTGATGTAGTGTAGGAGAGAAATCCATCGCCTGAGCAGCTCCTGACAACATAAGAGCAGAGGCAATTTTTGAACCATCTGAAGTACAACACAGTAGCCTTCCATGTGCAACAGCAAAGGGTTGCCGTGCATTACATCCGCGTCTAACTGGAATGTCAATACAGGTGTGTCTGTATGCTTGTTACCTTTGGATTTCCTTTGCAGGTGCAACAGCTCCACCACATGTGGTTGGTGACACTCCGGACCCAAGGAGCAAAATCTTTGTACTCCCTCCTGTTGGATGTCGCTACCATTTTCTTTTTAAATCCTGGACAATTACATAAAATCAATTGATAGAAATATGGATGTGCACCTATTTCTTTCAGTGTTTCCCTTTTCATTACATTGACTGGAGTGCCCCCCCTTTTCGACCACATGTGATGCATTACTGATGTTTCAGCATCATTTCAGTCTGTCTGACATTTGTCATTTGTGTAATCTTTTGCTAAAAAAGACATCTCAATGAAACTGGGAAAAAAAAATCATTGAGAGTGCACCACACACATTCTGCAGCCTACTACATTCCTCAAGGAAACACTGTTAAAACATAATTACAAGACAATAATAGATAGTAGATATAGACTAACAGAAAACTAACCTTTTGCTACATGCCATGGGTCAAACTGATGAATGATGTTAGGATACTCCTCTCTCATAATTTTTCGGATGGAGGGATGCCGGTCAGTGGTGACCACTGTTACATCGATGCCCTCATTCAGGATGTTGTCCAGTCCTTTCCTGAAACCCAATGGTTCCATCGCAGCAGAACTTGAGGCCTGGGACACCTGTGGAGCACAAATGTATGGATGAGGGAATCTGAAATGTAATTTATCCGTTGGTTACCACACCATGGGCGGCACGGTGGTGTAGTGGTTAGCGCTGTCGCCTCACAGCAAGAAGGTCCTGGGTTCGAGCCCCGGGGCCGGCGAGGGCCTTTCTGTGTGGAGTTTGCATGTCCTCCCCGTGTCCACGTGGGTTTCCTCCGGGTGCTCCGGTTTCCCCCACAGTCCAAAGACATGCAGGTTAGGTTAACTGGTGACTCTAAATTGACCGTAGGTGTTAATGTGAGTGTGAATGGTTGTCTGTGTCTATGTGTCAGCCCTGTGATGACCTGGTGACTTGTCCAGGGTGTACCCCGCCTTTCGCCCGTAGTCAGCTGGGATAGGCTCCAGCTTGCCTGCGACCCTGTAGAAGGATAAAGCGGCTAGAGATAATGAGATGAGGTTACCACACCTCATTGGAGCAACAGCGATGGACATGAGTGCAACATCGGACTTTGATGTCAGCATGACCTCTGAGACTGCTCTTGATCCTGCAGACAGCTGTTGACAGGTGTTGCAGAACTGACCATGTTTTTGTGATAATTCACAGTCTTACCTGCATCAGCTCAAACACCACAATCTGCTTCGTTGAGTCATCCATGAAAGAGTATGTGTTGTATTTGCTGGAATGCCTGGGGCTGTCACTTCTGCCATCACCACATAGCTGCACTCCCTCACCA
Organism: Neoarius graeffei; assembly: GCF_027579695.1. Classification (NCBI taxonomy): domain Eukaryota; kingdom Metazoa; phylum Chordata; class Actinopteri; order Siluriformes; family Ariidae; genus Neoarius; species Neoarius graeffei. The sequence goes on from NC_083569.1 coordinate 95,639,414, forward strand.
TCCTCTAATTGGCAGATTAGTCTTGCTTTGATGATGTCCTCCTGTGTTATGTATGCTTGTTCAATTGCTGGGAGCAGGTAAGTGTTCTGGATCACATTGTCCCATGATTTGTGGGGCAACTGCAGGTTGAGAAGTCCTGCCCAGTCAGCAATATCGGTGTATATTGCACCAGTGAAGACAATTGCAGCTTGTGTCAATAAGTTATTTTCTGGCATCCCACATACTTCGGGACATGACTCCCATTTTCCCACATGGCCACTGTCGCATTGCCATTTTATTTTTATTCTGCTGCCACAGTGCGATACAGTTTGATGGAGGTCACACATCACAGAACGGCATTCTGGGCATCTTTGGAACAGCTCCATGAGCTTGAACTCGTTCACGATCCACTTCCTTTCCCTCCATCCTCTGGGTTGTCCAGGGAGGCTTGAGGAACTTCCTGTGGTGGAAGTTGAGGGGCTGCTATCTCGCACATAGCTGCTGTCTGCAGGATCAAAAGCAGTCTCAGAGGTCATGCTGACATCAAAGTCCGATGTTGCACTCATGTCCATCGCTGTTGCTCCAATGAGGTGTGGTTCCTGATGAACACAAATAAAAATATGCCTCATTACTATTACAAAGAGTAATATTTCAGGAGTAGTATTTCAGTTACATAAGTCACAACATTCATAGGCAAATACATAAAGTTCCACTGACAAGACAACAAGCAAAGATTGTAAAGCAGTGAAGGCATAGCCTACTATACCAACCATCGCTTACCTTTCCAACATTAATTTCAAACAAAGCAACTTCAAATATTACTGTAACTTCAGGCACATCAAGGCATTTACATGCATCCACACTTCTATTCATCCCAACACAAGCTTTTCCCCACACTTATCAGTGTATTCCACAGTCACTCACTCACTCACTCACTCACTCACTCACACCCACAACTAATTCCACTTACATATCTACATACATACATTCTTACATACATACATACATACATACATACATACATACATACATGCAGTGCATATTGTAACTTTGCAGGAAAAAAAGTTAAATAGTTTCCTTTTATTTTATGATGCTCATCTATAGCAGAACTTATAGGTCACTCACCTCATATATAAGGCTTTTTCGTGGACTATGGATGGTGGCCATCGTTGTCGATGAAGATGCAGTGTCCTAGTAAGGAAACACATCAAAATATAAATATAGATCGCAAGTCAATTATACCGCCATATAAAACATGAAGATTTATTAGCTTACTGATTGCTTTGTCCACATGGGAGCCAGGACAGCTCTTTTGGGAGGACGTGCGTGTGAAGGACTGGCTAGCTGGACAGGCAAGGGTGCTCGGAATGTAGATGTTGTCTCCTCAGCTTTTTGCTTCTGGGAGGTTGAATGAGGAACACCCTCAAAAAAGGTTTCCTCTGGTTCAGGCAGATCATGCTGTGCATCACTTGACTCTTCCTGTATAACATTGACAACACAGACAGATTACAAGTTTACTCTTTTCCAATACAACATAAAGCACTACAACGCTTGTCAGTTTTTACATTTATCAAAGTCAGTAAGTTTTGTCACAGGGCATTATATAGACAGACAGTATCTACATTTTATGCCTCACCAGTGATAAGCCTCCCCCTGCACCGTCAGTCACTGATCGCCCACCTACTGTATACGACAAGAAGTAGGCTACCCTACCAGTACATTGCCATGAACTACACACACACACACTAGTTGCCTGAGACTAAAGTTTGCTCAATATTCAGGCTCTGCAGTATGGTGCTGTAGATACACAGCATTTATGGTCAATTGAGGGAAATCTTTTTTTCAACATCATAACGGATCGAGACATCAAAAACACAAACCTCCCCCTCCCCCCTGCACCGTCGGTCACTGATAGCCCATTTACTGTTTATGACAATAGACGTAGGCTACCCCAGTACATTGCCATGAACTACACATAGGGCCTATAGTTGCCTGAGAATAAAGTTTGCTCAGTATTCAGGCTTTGCAGTATGATGCTGTAGATACACAGCATTTATGGTCAATTGAGGGAAAACTTTTTTCAATATCATAACGGATTGAAATGTCAAAAACACAAACCTATCATATGAATGCAACATACGGTACATCATCAGATAACACCGTCAGACAATACAAAAGTACATTGTTAGACAAGCACAAAAACATCACACAAAGTGGCACGGTGAAGTTAGGCTACTTCTTTGTTATACCTTAGCTAAGTTACAGTATGTACCTCAATCAGTAAATTCTTATAGCAAGTCTCAGAGGTGTAATGATTTTGTAGTGAAGTTATCTGTGCTAACCGGACTCACCTACAGTAGGATAGGCTAGCTAGTGTGAATGCCACTTCCAAAAACAATAAGGTGCAAAAAAGACACTTACAATGTTGAGCGATGAGTCACTGCATTGGATGCGTAATTTCTGAATTGATGGTGTTGCCGTGTCATTCAGTCGTTTTCCAGTTGCTGTGTAGTCCTCATCTGTGAAATGTTCGGAGCAAACTCTCCAGCTCTTCACAACGTCCAGCGGTGTTGAGGGATCCTGTAAAGCAGCTAGCCAAACTTTCCGCCGTTTGTAATAAGTTGCAATGTTGTGAAACATCACGGGACTGTAAACCCTCGGCTTGTTGCCACAACCCGGCACGATGCATGTAATAACCATTGTTTTTTAGCCGCTCAGTTTGGCTCGCAAACAGATGATTCCTCGACTAACCTCTGACTATTACTGACCACAGCACTGATGTTTCCAGTCACATTGGCTGTGTATTGACGGAAGTCAGGAGGGCGGGGGAGAGGGGGGAGAGGGGGAAAACAGGAGTGAAGGTATCAATGCGCTGTCGAAGCGCGCAGAAGGTGTTAGTACGCCTGTCATTATAGTGCGGACTTTCCATAGCATAGAAAATCGCCACGTTTCAATTTGTGTAACTGAACTTTGTTTCATGTCACTGGTCATATAAACCTATGTAAACAGGAAAAACGTGGAAGAGTTTGGTCGCATCTAACTACAGCCCCCAAAAATACCATTGGCCATGCTGAGCCTAGCTACATTGCTAACAGGAGTAACAGCACGTCTGACTGACTGGGAGGTCGCACAAAGCTCGGAGAGGTACGGATCAGCTCGTCTCAATTCAGAGAAGAACATATTTCATTATGGAAGTACGGTGGACTGTTCCTTTAAGTCGTTCAAATTCTGTAAAGCTGCTTTGTGACAATGTTTATTGTTAAAAGTGCTATACAAATAAACTTGACTTGAAACTTGACATTATAGTAGTGCTAGAAACGGTTACTTTGTTCAAAAAGTAAAGAAAAAAAAATATTTTTTTCTTTGCTTGGCCTGACTTTTCCCCATTTCATGGTTTTCTCTTTGCTTAACAAGCAACTGGATGATGAGTCTGCAGTAATTCTTTCTCCTACTCTTTCATTAGACAGATCACACAACACTCAACTGTTCCTTTTCAAAATTCAACACCCCCCACCCCTTTCTTTATTTTATTTATTTATCAAGAACGCTTGTTGGCCAGATATTTCTCTGCCTGTTTGCAATGGCTAACAAAGCTGTCAAAGTGCAAAAGATTGGCCCAGGCCATCTTACCCTATACCAGCTTTCTGGACCTCGAATAGAGTGTTTTCACCAACATCACCAAAACACGAAAGTTTCAGATGTATGCCACGTTGGAGACACTGATTTTCGTAAATAAACAATGCTTGCATTTCATGCAAAAAAAAAAAATCTCAATTTTTGTAATGGCATTGGTTAAAGAAACTTGCAATAAGAAGACAGAAGCTCCTAGAAAATATGTAGAAGGCCCAGTGTAAGAGCCTACTATCTGAAGAAACTGCAGTTAATCGACGGCCTGGAATCATACGAAATAGGAGAGGAAGTGAGTGAAGACAATGCATTGCTGCCGGTTGTGACATACCCAGACATCATCAACTAATACATTTTTTCTCCAAGTCCACACACTGCTGAGGATCTGAAGTGTTTCAAGGGACTAGAAGCCTATAACCAGATGTGCTGCAGCTGGGTCAGGGAACGAAAAGCACGGAAATTTAGTGAAAATGTCTGGTGAAAGCAAAGGTGTGTACTGTGTACATTACATGTACAGTGATATACTGTAGATCATGAATGCACATCTCCTGTGGGCCGACCTCAGCTGACAGCAGATGGCTGATTGTGATTTTTAACTTGAGCTTACTCTCAAGAGAACATACAGAGGCACCATCACGGCTAGACAGTAGAAATATGGTGTCATGCTTAATTTTAGGACATTGATCAGAACTTAAAAAAAGTCATACCTGATACAAAGTGAACTGAACACACTCTTATGTTGTGTGGATTTTTGTCGGTCAGATCTTGGTTTAGTTTGGCAAGCCAGAGACGATGACGCTCCTCTGACAATTTTGTGGTTTCCTCCCCCTGATTTTCAATTATTTTAGGTAATCGGTAGAAGTGCAGATGTTTCTCACGATCTGAGCGATTGTGGCAACCCAAAACTGTGCAGTAATTCACCATTATTTGGTTAGTTTATCGAAAAATTCATGAAGATTGCTTTGCTGTTGATGTGTCCGATGCCTCCAATATGACATATCCTGTCTACAACTAGTGCCAGCTTGGATTCAGGACTTTTGTTGTAAAATTAAACTGATGTTCCTTTGAAAAAAAAAACACTTTAATATGGCCGACTTCCGGCTTGATGACGTCACGTGAAAACACGTGATACAGTGTCACTCGCCTGATCCAGTGTTAAGTGCAGCTCAGGTTTCTCTTCACTGACACGTAAATCTTCCGCCTTTTACTAAAGATTTCCGGGGAGAGGAATGTTAATGAGCTCAACTTATTTTTTGCAGGCTTTGCTCAAATGTTAGAAATATCAAACTTTCTGCATGGAAACACTCCCCTACACACACACACACACACAGGATGTCCCTCTTCAAAAGGATCCAGCTGTTGGGGGTGGAGTCTAGCTGTGTTTACCTTTCTGGAGTTTAATATGTGGAAGTGGTATATTTAAAGTCATTGATTTTAGTGTAGTATTTGTTCTTATTAGCTTATTATTGGATACACTCTAAAAAATAATGGGGCTAGTACCGGTTCTTCAGGGCAATGCCATAGAAGAACCTTTTTCAGGGCTTCAAAGAACCGTTCATGCAACAGTTCTTTAAAGAGCCATTTAAACCATTTGATTGAGTAGTGAAGACAGATTTGTGTAAACATAGCCTATTTGCATTGACCAGCAAATGGTAAGAGAATGCCAGGATCTGAAGAACCATTTCCAATGTGAAGAACCTTTCGCATAATGTAATGGTTCATCACAGAGTTTTGACTCTCCATGGAACCATCCAGAGATTTGAAGAACCACTGAAGCACCTTTATTTTTTAGAGTGTATGGGTTTTTACGAGGTTGTTTTATCAGAGAGATTTTTAGAGCAGGGAGTTGGAATTGGGGCTTGCTTCTTCTGCTCTGCACATCAGCCTGGTATTGTAGTGCCCCCAGGAATAGTGCCCTTATTCAAAAAATGAAGAGAAAAAAAAAGCTTCTTTCTAATAGTGGTGTTCCATAGGTATAGAGAATGGATACATAAAGAAACCCATTGAGTTATGTGATGGTTTCGGTCCTGTGTGTGCCTGCCACTACAGGAAACCCAACGAGTAGTGAAGTGTGAAGTAGAGTAGGAGTTGGAACAGTACGGTAGTGAGTAACTTGTCGCTGTTGTTGCCCGATGTTTTGTATCACATAAGGAAACAGTATAGGAACTGTAACGGTAAAGTTAACAGTTTCTCTAGTGTCTGGATAATCAGCATTGGCTTATATGGGCGTCAGTCGTGGGGCTGTTGGCCAATCACAGCCGAGCCGAGGGTTTCGGTCCGGCCCCCTTCTCCCTCTTCATCTGTCAATCAATTAATCAGCCGTGCAAAAATGGAGAAGAAACGCAAGGGAGGAGCACAAAAATTAAGAGAAAAGGCACGCACTACAAGCAGATGCGGCCAAGTGTCAGAAACTGACAAATATATTTTCTGCTGCTGCATCATCTGCACCATCCTCAGCAGCACCTGCAGCTGTCTGGAGGACAACATGACCCGGAGGGGGAGGCGACTCAGGTGGGCGGCTGGAATGTAATCCCTTAGCAAAAAGAAGTTTATTCAAGTGTACTATGAGTATACTTATTTTTTACTAAAACTGAGGAAGTATACTTGAAGTTGACTTTTTGTAAACTATATTTTATATACTTAAGAATAGTATAGTGAAGTATACTTGGCTTATACTGAAAAGTATAAACAAAATCTGAGGACAAAAGTTTAAGAACATTAATACTAAGACTTATACTTTAGTATACTTTTTACGTTTTTCTGCCACAAAGTACTAATAATAATATCTTACTCCAAGTGCATAATAAGGTCAAGTCATTAACTCATGCTTAACATTTAATTTATATATTAATATAATATAATGCTGGAGTATAATATAATGCTGGAGCTTTTTCTTGTATAGCATAAGTTACTTTTGCAAACTTATAGTATGTGTGCTCAATCTTTATGTACCTTAAAATCATACACAAAAACAGAAAAACTTTTGACTTGACTTTATTGATCAAGAGACCATTATGTTCGCATTTTTACATGCAAATGTGCACTTTTTCCTTTCATTTTCTCCAGTAAGGAAGGACTTGATTTCATAGGTCTTTGTTTTTGAAATGTTTGAAAATATATCAAACTTGTTTTCAACATTCTGTCTTGTGATTTTGTAAATGCATCACACTCTTGTGTACATACCGTACAGTATGAGTAAACTTTAAGAATACTTTAAGGAGTATATTTCCAGAATATAAATAGTAAGCTTCAAGTAATATGCCAAGCAAACTTAAAGTATAACAAGTAAACTAGTGAAATAACCAACGTTTATAACAGTATACTTAAAGTATACAATAATAAACTAAAAATAGGGACTTGAAGTATATAACTAGTACAATGGCAGTATATCGATAAGTGTACTTGTGGTATACTTTAAGCATATGAGAGGGATATACCAAGTACGTACATTGATAGTATATAGATGAGTGTACTTGTTGTATACTTTAAAGTGTACTTTTGCAAACTTAAAATGAACTTTAAAGTATACTTTTATAAACTTGAAATGTTCCAATTTAGTTCGAAAAAGTATTAAATTTGTATACTTTCTAGTACACTAAAAGTACATGGTCTGTAGTATACTTGCTATACTTATACTGAAGCATACTTAATAAAATTAACTTTTAGTATACTACTTTTTGCTAAGGGATAACATTATTTAGCTAGCTTGCTAACTTTTAGCACAACACATTTAGGCTAGTTTGGTTGTAAAAACGTCATTATTGTGTATGGACTACACTAGTACTGCTAGGCCTAGTATACTAACAACATAACATTTTTTTAACCATCTTAGTCCTATTATCAAAAAAATATATATATTTTACTGATAGTTTGGTTTAGTGGATTACTAAAACAATACTTACAGTACTAATCTCTTATTTAGACTGAAGATGATCCAGCTACTGCTAGAGGAAGCCAAGCCCAGGAAGTCAGTGCTCTCTCTTCAAAAGTTGATTTTTTTTTACAAGGCCAAAACCAGAGGACTTAGATTATTTCTTGAGTCATCATCCCCAGCAGAAGGCAGAGAAGGCTATAGTGCAGAGAGCTTTTTCTTGCAAAGATGGCACAAATAGGAAATGGCTTTCAAACAGTGAAGACAGACAAGCACTCTTCTGCTTCCTTTGTATAGCATTTGCTAAGGCTACAGATAGCAGTTTGTTCATCACTGGCATGACAGACCAGAAACACATACATCAGAGAGTGGAAGAACATGAGAGGAGCAATCTACACAGAGGTTGTGCAGAAGCATATTTCCTTAGGTCCTCAAAACGCAATGTTGAGAACCTTCTCATGGGACATCAGATGTCTCTTTGTAAAGTGCAGGTGCGCAAGAGGCGGCAAGTGTTGGAGCGCATCATAGATGTGGTGAAGCTCATTGAAAAAAGATGTTTGAGCTACAGGGGGTCACAGTCGGAGACAGCATACATGCTTGATGATGATACAGTGGATCATGGCAACTTCTCGGAAATTGTGTTGCTTTCAAAATATAATGTTTGCCTCAAGGAACACCTCACTCTTTGCATAGAAAAGAGTAAGAAAATACACCAGTCTGGATCCAGAGGTGGTAGAGGTTCTCTAGTTACTTTCCTGTCCAAAACTACCATCAACAACATCATTACAACCATCCAACACATAATGAAGGCCACCATCACAAAACAAATCCAGGAATCTGGTATGTTCTTTGTCCAGATTGATACCACACAGGACATCACAGCCCAAGATCAGTGCTCTGTCGTCATAAGACATGTAACAGACATTGTTCATGAGAGACTTTTTGCTCTAATTAAATGTGAGGCATCCACTGGGCAGTACTTTGTCAAAGTTGTGAGTGAGGTGCTGGCAAATATGAATCTGGATATGAAGCAGTGTATTGGAAACTCAACGGATGGGGTCGCCAACATGCAGGCCCATATAAAGGCTTCTCCGCACTTCTCTCAGAAAAGTCCCCTCATCAAATCCATGTGTGGTGTTATTCACACATCCTCAACCTAGTTTTAGCAGACACAACACAGTCTGTTTTAGAAAGTGGCTCTCTTTTTTTTTTTTCTCTCATCAATAACATTGCTGTTTTTGTCAGGGAGTCCTACCAGAGGATGTCCATTTGGGAGAAGGAGAGGAAGGACCCTAAACACAGACGTCTTGCTCCAATTGGAGAGACATGCTGGTGGGCAAAAGACAGTGCTTTGACCAAGGTACTTGGAGCTTTTGGAAAGCCAGATGGAGCCCTGTATGTTGATGTCCTTCACACTCTTTCAGCCATCCAAGATGAACAGAACATTAACACCACTACTAGGGTCGATGCACGTGGCTTCATTACAAGGCTGCTGAAGTATGAAACAGTACTCACAGCTCAGCTCTTCCTCCAAATTTTTCAGGTCACCTCACCAGTCTCAAAATATCTAGTAAGGTGATATGTTAACTATTATGGTATGATCATTATTAGTGTGACTTACATGTTCACCAATCTTCACACTATTAAGCAACTATTGCAGACCATTTTAAGTAACTATAAAAACTATTATACAATTGTTCTAATCAAGGCCTCAGGTTAAATTATGTGTCATTATCCCTTCAATAATGTTTACATACATATTTTTTTGTCTCCCACATATATGTGAACATATTTGTTCCACCTTCAGCATCCGCCTCCAGCATCCACCACCTCCAGCGTCCGCCGCGTCATCCACCTCCAGCATCCGCCGCCATCATCCACCTCCATCGTCCGCCTCCACCATCCGCCACCATCCTCCTCCTCCATCATCCGCCTCCAGCATCTGCCACATCATCCACCTCCAGCATCTGCCGCATCATCCACCTCCATCGTCTGCCTCCAGCATCCGCCGCCATCATCCGTCGCCCTGGCCCCTGAGTGGGCCAGTCAGGTACTAAATTCCTGGGCCACTTTTTTGCCCCAGTCCGCCCCTGGGCTATGATATAAGAAAATTCTACAACCCAGAAACAGATGGGCGCTCCGCTTTTAGGCAGTGCCTCAATCTATATGTTATCCTTAAAGGCGCAATACCACAAATCACCACCAGAGGTCAGTAATGTTACTCAAAAACTGACAGGAGTCAGAACACTCCCCGCTTGGTATAAATATGTCTACTACTATTTACTCTTTCACCGTGGTGTATCTCATTTTATATTATTATTACTGAGTGTTCCGACTGATTCACAAATCACAACAAAGGAAGGAGGACAAGGACAGAGATTGAAGATCTTAATTAATTTACTTAAAGAAAATAGAAATATTTACAAAATGAATGTATGGCGTGAGTAAGGTAATTAATCAGTAGTGTTAGACAGTGCAGGCATGTGATGATAGTGTAGCATGGAAACCTCACACACACCACCACACACACACACACACACGGTGGCGTCTCTGTTCAAAAGGATCCAGCTGTTGGGGGTGGAGTCTAGCTGTGTTTACCTTTCTGGATTTTAATATTTGGAAGTGGTATATTTAAAGCCACTACACACAGCAAGTTATCACTTCTCGGCCTTTTGGCTAAGCTCAAGTGTAGTATCTGTTTTTATCAGTTTAATATGTGAGAGTACAAGCAGTTAATTTTTCTTTAAAGCTCATCCACTTTTTATGTCTTTGCCACTGTAAGGTGCAGGAGGCATTATGTTTTCGGGTTGTCCGTGCGTGCATCCCAAAACCTTGTGAACATGGTATCTCAAAGATTACTGAAAGGAATTTCACCAAACTTTCACCATTTGTGCGCTTTGGATAAACATGAACTGGTTAGATTTTGAGGTTGAAAGGTAACAGGTCAAGGTTACTGTGAGGTCAAGTGTCCATCCCCAAACCTTGTGAACGCCATATCTCAAAGACTACTGAAAGTAATTTCACCAAACTTTCACCATTTGTGCGCTTTGGAAAAAAGATGAAATTATTAGATTTTGAGATCAAAAGGTCTAAGGTTAAGGTCACTGTGAGGTCAAATGTCTGTCCGAAAACCTTGTGAACACAATATCTCCAAGGCAAATGAAAGGAGTTTCACCAAACTTTCACCATTTGTGCATTTGGGGACAAAGATAAACTGATTAGACATTTTGATCTCAAAATCTAAGGTCAAGGTCACTGTGAGGTCAAATGTCTGTCCGAAAAACTTGTGAACACAATATCTCCAAGGCTAATACAAGTAATTTCACCCAGGGCTTTGAACCGGTTCAAGGAACGAAAACGAAAACCGGGAACTTTTTCTATTTCACATGGAACAGAAACGAAACCAGAAACTTTATTATTTTTTATGTTCCGGAACAGAAACGCTTATTAAAAATAATGGTAACCGGTTAATACCGGTTTTTATTTAGTTCCTCAAAGTTTCCGTAGCCTACAAATAAAAAAGCCATTCTTCTCTTGCGCAAGTTTCTATGACCCGCTGGGGTTCACTTCCTGTGTGACGTTCGCTGACTGAATGGAGAGAGCGGGAAGGTGGACTACTATCACGTCTCCATTACTGAGTGTCTGAGCAAAGAAGAGCCTGAATGATGCAACCTCCCTATTGGCTGTTTGTAAAAATGTATCAGTTGTTGCCCTTCCCACGGGAATCATCGCGGGCTCGAGAGACGAGACCTGACGAGTTAGTTCATTGGTAGCAGAACAAAATGTCTGGACACAAATCGGGTTTTCAGAAAAGGAAAGAAAATAAACGGAGGGTTGAAAATACAAAAAAAGGAGGCAGAAAATGCAAAACGAGTTTTAAGGTAGGACAAATGGTTACTTTTCTGAGGCAGCCCGCCGTGGCTGCCTGCAGGCTTATTTATTATAGCCCATTTAGTTAAAATAGTTGATATAAAATGTTTATAGTTATAGTTATGTGATGGTTGTCCTGATTTAGACTGTTTTTTTTTTTTTTTTGGGGGGGGGTTGCGCAATGTTGCACCCGGGTCCAGATTAGGGCAGAACCGGCCCTGGCTACATTTCAGGTGTAGTTTGTTTTATGTATGTATGTACTTGCATAGATGTGTAATTGGTCTTCCAATATGGCGCCTAACAAAATCTCGCGGCGCGGTGACGTCATGCGGTAGCCCTCTATAGGGCCTGACTAGACTTTGGTAACACACTAAACGAATTATCTTTCATTTTTGGCACTTTTTCTGTTGGTGTAGATGGGAAGACATACTGAGAATCCAAATCGCCAACATTTGAAATAATTGTTTTGAATTATTTCTTGTCTTATTTAATGAAGGTTGTAATAGAATTAGCCTACATTTGGCTTAAGCTGGATGAGACAGAGACATAATTTTATAGCCATTTGTTAAACAGCTGACAGGGAACGTAATTAACCGTTCCGGGAACGAAATTTTTTTGTTCTAACCGGTTCGGGAACGTCTATTTAATGGTGGAACCCAAAACCGGAAACGTTAAAATTCCGTTTCTGTTCGGAACGAACCAATAGGAAAAAAATTCTGGTTCAAAGCCCTGATTTCACCACACTTTCAGCATTTGTGCATTTGGAGACAAAGATGAACTGATTAGATTTTGAGATCAAAAGGGCAAAGTTAAAGATCACTGTGAGGTCAAATGTCTGTTCAAAAACCTTGTGAACACAATATCTCAAAGGCTAATAAAAGGAATTTCACCACACTTTCAGCATTTGTGCACCTGGGGACAAAGATGAAATGATTAGACTATGAAGGCCAAAGTTCAAGGTTACTTTGAGGTCACATGTCTGCCCCAAAACCTTGTGAACAACAAAATATTATCTGTTCTTGTAAACTTCAAGGTCAGGTTGCATATCATAATTTGCATAATAACACTAAGTACCAAGTTGACTTTAACTTAATCACAACTTCATAAGGCGCGTAGTCTACCAGGCGGAGGCATCCCTATTGACACCGTTGGCGTCGAGTTCTATCTAGTTTTTTTTTTTTTAATCACTGATTTGACTTCATGCTAACTTTGGAAAGTCTCCCTTTCATTACTTAGAAGATTCCTATATTACTTAACAGAAGAAATGACTCATACACAGCGAAAACAGATCAGGAAATTAGGCCTGTTATATTCAATCTGCTTCGGAAGAAATACTGACTGACATTTTGATTCACAGTCTCATATCAGTCATTTGCGATCTGATTTACATTAAAACTAGATAGAACTTGATGCCTCCGCCTGGTAGATTACACGCCTTATGAAGTTGTGATTAAGTTAATGTCAACTTGGTATTTAGTGTTATTATGCAAATTATGATATACCACCTGACCTTGAAGTTTACAAGAACAGATAATATTTTGTTGTTCACAAGGTTTTGGGGCAGACATGTGACCTTGACCTTTGGCCTTCATATCCTAATCATTTCATCTTTGTCCCCAGGTGCACAAATGCTGAAAGTGTGGTGAAAGGTTCCAAGATGGCGGCGCGCACACACGCAGCGGCTCCTCTCTGTCCTGACAGAACAGTGTTTTCATGTTTTTTGTGTTTTAAAACAGTGTGTATCTGTTCGTCTTCATCGCGTCCATTAGTCTCAAGGCACACATACTCCCGTGAGTTTCTGCTCGACAGCCGCAGAACTATATTCACGGATATAAATCCAGCGGACGCGGAAGTGCTATGCGGCTACGGTTTGCTCCGGAGGCTTGCTCAATCACTGACCCCCACTCCTGCATCCAGCCCACAGTGGAGGTGCCACAGGTGGAACATGCGGAAGCAGAAGAGAGGCAAACGCGGAGGTATCTGGGCTAGACTAGCGGCTAGCCCCTCACCGGCCGGCTATCCCTACCATCACTCTGGCCAACGTATGCTCACTGGACAACAAGCTGGATTATGTCCACCTGCTCCGCTCATCTTTTAAGTCTGTGAGTGAGTGCTGTGTCCTTGTGTTTGTGGAAACATGGCTTAACGACAGCGTCCCGGACTGTGCCATTCAGCTAGCCCGGCTAACATGCTACCGGTCATACAGAGCGCTAGTCGAGGGGGGGGGGGGGGAGTCTCACGGTGGAGGACTCTGTGTTTACATTAGTGATGCCTGGTGTTGTGATGCTGTCGTGGAATTTACAGCCATATTGCTGGTAGCATTATACATCCCTCCCGGCTCCAATCACAACAGGAGTGAAGCACTGAATGAACTCTATCAGCACATCAGTGAGCAGCAGACAGCCCACCCAGATGCTTTCCTCATCCTGGCTGGGGATTTCAATCATGCAAACCCCAAGAGCGTGTTTCCAAAACTCTATGGACATATCAACTTTCCCCCACGTGGAAACAATACTCTGGACAATGTTTACACCATGCATAAAGATGCCCACAAAGCCCTACTCCTCCCCCACCTTGGGGCCTCAGATCACTCCACTGTTATCCTAATGCCAGCATACAGGCCGCTGGTTAAAGTCACCAAACCAGCTACAAAACAGATATGTGTGTGGCCAGGGGGGTCCTCAGAGGCACTCCAGGACTGTTTTTCCACCATTGACTGGAGCATGTTCAGACAGGCGGCCACCTACAGCAACATCACAGATCTCCAGGAGTACACGGAGACCATCACTGCCTACATGAGGAAGTGCATGAACGATGTTACGGTCACCAGAACCATCTCCATTCGGGCCAGTCAGAAGCCATGGCTGACAGGGGAAGTCCACAGGCTCCTGTGGGCTCAGAACGCCGCCTTCAGAGATGGGGACGAGGTGGGCCTGAAGACAGCTAGGGCCAATCTATCACGAGGCATCAGAGTGGCCAAGAGACAGTATTCCAGGTACATTGCTGGCCATTTCAACGACAGCAGAGACACCAGGAACCTGTGGCGGGGGATTCAGACCATCACAGACTACAAGCCCTCGCCGCAGACCTGTGACAACTCCACGTCTCTGCTGAATCAGTTGAACGACTTCTTCGCTCGCTTTGAGGCAGACAACAGCACCACGGCACAGAAGACCCCACCACCTCCCGGCGACCAGGTGTTGACGCTGTCCCCACACAGCGTGAGGAGAGCTCTCAGGACGACAAATGCACGAAAAGCCCCGGGTTCTGATAACATTCCTGGTCGTGTCCTGAGAGACTGTGCCGAGGAGCTCACAGATGTCTTTACAGACATCTTCAACATCTTGTTGAGCCAGGCTGTTGATCCCACGTACCTCAAAACCACCACCATCATCCCGGTCCCAAAGAAGCCATCTCCCTCCTGCTTCAATGACTACTGCCCTGTCACACTCATTCCCATCCTCATGAAGTGGTTTGAGCGGCTAGTCATGCAGCATATCAAGTCTGCCCTCCCCCCCCCTGCCCTGGACCCTTTCCAGTTTGCATATCAGTCCAACCGTTCAACCGATGATGCCATCTCCACTGCCCTCCACTCAGCCCTCACCCACCTGGAGACAAAAGACTCGTATGTCAGAATGCTGTTCATAGACTTTAGCTCAGCATTCAACACAATCATTCCTCAGCAGCTCATTCATAAACTGGACCAGCTGGGACTCAACACCTCCCTGTGCAACTGGCTGCTGGACTTCCTGACAGGGAGACCACAGGCTGTATGGGTCGACAGCAACTCCTCCAGCACCATCACATTGAACACGGGGGCCCCCCAAGGATGTGTGCTAAGCCCCCTCCTCTTCATTCTGCTGACCCACGACTGCACACCAACATCCAACTCTAATCTCTTCATTAAGTTTGCGGATGACACGACTGTGGTGGGTCTCATCAACAGTGGCGATGAGACAATCTACAGGAGTGAGGTGAGCTGCTTGGCCATGTGGTGCAAGGACAACAATCTCTGTCTGAACGTGAAGAAGATGAAGGAGATTGTTGTGGACTTCAGGAGAGAGCACACCCAGCATGCTCCACTATCTATCGATGGTGCTGCAGTGGAGAGGGTGGGCAGCACCAAGTTTCTGGGTGTGCACATCTTTGAAGACCTGTCCTGGAGCACCGCATCACTGGCCAAAAAAAGCCCAACAGCGTCTGTACTTCCTCCACAAACTGAGGAGAGCAAGAGCCCCGCCCCCATCATGC